>NW_028261382.1:6254010-6554010 GCF_051295495.1 Thamnophis sirtalis
TCTCGTTCTGTATCCTTTGCAGGCAGGTTTCAGGGTAGATCTGAAATCTCTCTCCTCTCTCTGTTGGTTTAACCAATTCAGCTTCCCTGAGTCAGGGAAATTGCTTTTCAAAGAAGGCTCCTGTCATCTTGGGGGAGGGGGGGTGTTGGCTGCTTTTTGATTATTTTCTTTAGAACAGAATAGAATTCTTTATTGGCCTAGTGTGATGGGACACACAAGGAATTTGTCTTTGGTGCAGATGCTCTCGGTGTACATACGTAAAGAAAAATAAAATAGAACGCATTCATCAAAAATCATAAGATACAACACTTAGTGATATGAATAGGTTACTAATAAGCAATCAAATCATACACACCTCGAGCCGAGGTGGCGCAGTGGGTAGAGTGCAGTACTGCAGGCCACTTCAGCTGACTGCTATCTGCAGTTCGGCGGTTCAAATCTCACCGGCTCAGGGTTGACTCAGCCTTCCATCCTTCCGAGGTGGGTGAAATGAGGACCCAGACTGTGGGGGCGATATGCTGACTCTGTAAACCGCTTAGAGAGGGCTGAAAGCCCTATGAAGCGGTATATAGGTCTAACTGCTATTGCTATACTAGGAAACAAATAAAGCAATATAAATTGTAAAGATTCAAGCAACATGGTTATAGTCATAAGTGGGAAGAGACAGATACTAGGAAGGATGAGAAGAATAATAGCAATACAGTCTTAGTAAATTATTCGACAGTGTTGTGGGAGTTTTAGTTGTTTAGCAGAGTGATGACAGACTCAAATCATTCCTCTGTAGAACTGAATCATCAGCTCTTTAGGCAGTTTGAGCTTCCTGAGTTGGCGCAGAAAGAACATTCTTTCTTGTGCTTTTTTGATGACATTTTTGATGTTAGGTGTCCCTTTTAGTCCATTTGAGATAGGATAGAACCTAGAAACCTGAAGGCCTCTACTGTTGATACTGTCTTGTCTAGTATTGTAAGAGGTGGTAGCATGGGAGGGTTTCTCCTAAAATCTACCACCATTTCTACGGTTATGAGTGTATTTAGTTCGGTTCACCCACGTAACACCTATCCTCCGCGAGCTGCACTGTCTGCCTATTGGTCTTCGGATACGCTTCAAGGCGCTAGTCGTCACTTATAAAGCCCTTCATGGTATTGGACCTGGGTACTTGAGAGACTGCCTGCTGCCAATTACCTCCGCTAGACCGATTAGATTCCACAGATTAGGCCTCCTCCGAATTCCATCCACCGGCCAGTGTCGACTGGCGACTACCCGGAGAAGAGCCTTCTCTGTGGCTGCTCCGACCCTTTGGAACGAACTCCCCGTGGAGATTCGAACCCTCACCACCCTCCAGGCCTTCCGCAAAGCCCTTAAAACCTGGCTATTCCGACAGGCCTGGGGCTAAAGAGCTGTTGCCCCCGTCTTGAATGGTATGACTGTTGTGTGTTTTTAAATTATGTATTGTTATGTATCGTTTATTTTTTATTTTTTGTCTGTAACCCCCCTTCCCTGATTTGATTTGTTAGCCGCCCTGAGTCCCCTTCGGGGGAAAAGGGCAGCATATAAATATAATAAATGAAATAAATGAATGAAGATAGTTCCGGTTGCACCACGAGGCTAGTTGTTCAACCTCCCGTCTGTATGCAGATGTGTCGTTGTCTCAAATGAGACCAATCACTGTTGTATCATCTGCAAACTTCAGTACTTTAACAGAGTTAAAAAAAAAAAACAGTGTAAAAAAAGAGTACCGGGAGCAACAGGGGGGGAATTGTTGGCCTTCCCAGAGGAAGGCAGACAAAACAGCCTTGGAAAAACTTCACTGAAGTTCTCTTCGCATAAGCAGACCCCCTCCATCAGTGACCTACCCACGATCCCCTCCACAGTCTGGGGTTTTCCGTTTCCTGCTCGAGTGGCTTTTGCATGAGATCCGTTTGTCGGTTTGGCGTTGTGTAAGGTTTCTCTGCCGTCTGACTCTGCGGCTCTCCAGGCCACATTAGATAATAAGGCAACACACAGCACGAACACAATAAGAGTCAAACCACAACACAGCAGCAGGTTCCATGTATTGGGGTAGGGGTAGTGGGGGTGGGGGGAGAGATCATCTGAGCCCAGCTCTGTAATCTCCAAAGGTTTCTGCAAGAGCCAAATATTCACTGTTCTCCGGAAGGCCTGGAAAGCAAAATGGGGAGGGGGCAGGGAGCTTCCTTGCCGGAGGGGGATAAGCTGTTCCAAAGCAGGGAGCTCGCTGTCACAAAGCACAAATACCTCCTCCTTTTGCACCGCCTGAGAAGTTCAGCAGATGTTTTTTTATTCCTTTCGGTTAGGTGGGCAATATTTACACAGATTAGGCACACTCTGAGATACCAGCCCCCCCCCCCAGTTCCTATTTGTTAGAACCCACCTCTCCCGGCCTCCATTTCCAGATGCCTGGGGTGGGGGAGCGGTAGGGGTAAGAAATTTGTTACACCCCACACCCTCTGTCCCGCGTAAACCTCTGAAACAAGAGCTTCCTCCCGCATGTGAATTCCGCAGCTTCTGCAAATGTGTGTTTTCGGCTCCTTGGGGGGAAGCAAGGATCCTCGTTTGGCCTTTGTTTCTGCAGCTGAAACTGCAAGCATCCCTCGGCCCGTGTTAGCAAGCAACTCCCTAAGGCAGGGGTCTCCAACCTTGGCAACTTTAAGACTGGTGGACTTCAACTCCCAGAATTCTGGGAGCTGGCTGAGGAATTCAGGAAGTCGAATTCCACAAGTCTTAAAGAAGTTGACAAGGTTGGAGACTCCCGCCCTAACGAACAGGGCGACCAGCCAGACTGGTTCATCAGCCGTGGATTGAATCCAAGTTCGGAGAGCTTTCCTGTCTTCCTTCAGGTCTGACTCCGGTTACATTGGAAGGTAACCAATTTCTATTGTCTCCAAACTATACTGTTAATGGCAGGGACTTCTGGGTGTTGTGGTTTCTTATTCCCGCTTTGGAGGACAGGTGTTCAGGGACAGGCCACTGCTGACTGGTGATTCCTTCTAGCCCCGTAAGAACGTTGCTCCTTATCCCTACATCAGGGGTGTCAAACTTGATTTCATTGAGGGACGCATCAGGGTTGTGTTTGGCCTTTGGGAGCCAGGGGGCATGGCCAGCTCAACGACACTCATCAAGGCTCCATTTTCTGCCGCGATGGCCTCCTGCAGCCCTCTGCCAGCGAAAATAGACCTTGGCGAGGCTTCATGAAGCCCTCCCAGGCTCCATTTTCTGCTGCGATGGCCTCTTGCAAACTTCTGCCAATGAAAGGAGACTTTGGTGAGGCCTCATGAAGCCCTCCCAGGCTCCATTTTCTGCTGCGATGGCCTCCTGCAGCCTTCTGCCAATGAAAGTAGACTTTGGCGAGGCCTCATGAAGCCCTCCGAGGCTCCGTTTCCTGCTGCGATGGCCTCCTGCAGCCTTCTGCCAATGAAAGGAGACTTTGGTGAGGCCTCATGAAGCCCTCCCAGGCTCCATTTTCTGCTGCGATGGCCTCCTGCAGCCTTCTGCTAATGAAAGTAGACTTTGGTGAGGCCTCATGAAGCCCTCCGAGGCTCCGTTTCCTGCTGCGACTGCCTCCTGCAGCCCTCTGCCAATGAAAGTAGACCTTGGCGAGGCCTCATGAAGCCCTCCAAGGTTCCGTTTCCTGCTGCGACTGCCTCCTGCAGCCCATGGCCAGTGAAAACAGAGCTGACAAAGGGCTGCGGGGGCCACCGAGGCCAAAAACGGAGCCCAGGAGGGCTTTGGGCAGCCGTCCTGAGCTCCGTTTTTGCTGGCAGATGTACCATGGGCCGGTCCTTCATTGTTCCCCTTGACACCCCTGCTCTACATTGTCTTTTGCCAATTCATCTTGCGATGCCGAAACAGGTGAAGAGCCTCTCGAGCGTCCTGTGGGGAGAAGCCACTGTCTCCTTCCCATTTCCCTTTTCAGGCAAGAGGCTAATAGATTAAACACCTCCCTGAAACGGCGGCATCGTCAAATCAGAGCCGCTCAACATCTTGACAATCAGCAGGCAGTTTATGTTAGAGAAATTGGATGGCAGAGCAAGCCAATTGGCTGTGTCCTGCTTCTCCAGCAAAGGGTACTCTTCTGCTTGGAAGCCTGTAACGATGCAAGTCTCTATTTATAACTTCCCCAATTTCAGCCGAAGGTGACGGATCAGCTGTTGGATTCATGCAGGCTTCCCTGCTGCTCTTAACGTCTGCTGGGTAAAGCCACGCAGATCGCTAAAAGGGCATTTCCTCCGCGGCCTCGGGAAGATCACCTTACGTGTGTCTTATTTGCCTTCAGAAGTTGTAGGCGCTACACCGGTGGAGGTTTTTAAGAAGAGCCTGGACAGACACTCTTAACAGATTAACCGAGTTGGAAGGGACCTTATAGGTCATCTAGTCCAGTGTTTGTCAACCTTAGGAACTTGAAGATGTCTGGACTTCAACTCCCAGAATTCCCCAGCCAGCGAATGCTGGCTGGGGAATTCTGGGAGTTGAAGTCCAGACATCTTCAAGTTCCCAAGGTTGACAAACACTGATCTAGTCCACCCCCCCCCCCTCCGGCTTAGACTTTAGGTATGCTAGAAGAAGGGACGGGGTGGCTCAGATGCTGAGCTTGTCGATCAGAGAGGTTGGCAGTTCGGCGGTTCGAATCCCTAGCGCCGCGTAACGGAGTGAGTTCCCCTTACTTGTCCCAGCTTCTGCCAACCTAGCACTGCGAAAGCACGTAAAAAATGCAAGTGGAAAAAATAGGGGCCACCTTTGGTGGGACGGTAACAGTGTTCTGTGCACCTTTGGCGTTGAGTCATGCCAGCCACATGACCACGGAGACGTCTTCGGATAGCGCTGGCTCTTTAGCTTTGAAACGGAGATGAGCATCGCCCCCTAGAGTCGGGAACAACTAGCACATATGTGCAAGGGGAACCTTTACCTTTACCTTCTGCTGGAAGAGGAGAGATTTGAGATTTATTAGATTTATATGCCACCCTTCTCCCAAGGACTCAGGGCAGCGTACAACAATTAAAAGAAACACGTGATATAAAAGTTTTAAAAAAAATTAAATGGAATATCCCAAACCCAATTAAAATTGACAATACATTTTTTAAAAAAAAAATCGAATTAAAATTAACAGCGATCAATACTGTATTTTGTTTGGTTCAGGCCAGGCTGGTTTGCTGGAAAAGCCAACTTTTTAGGGCGCGTCGGAAGGACCGGAGGTCGGGGATTATGCGAAGCTCCGGGGGCAGCTCATTCCAGAGGGAAGGCGCTCCCACAGAGAAAGCTCTCCCCTGGGGGTCGCTAGCCGACACTGTCTGGCCGACGGCACCCTGAGGAGGCCAACTCTGTGGGATCGCACTGGACGATGGGAGGCTACCGGTGGCAGTAGGTGGTCTCGCAGGTACCCTGGGCCTAAGCCATGGAGCGCTTTAAAGGTCATAAGGAGAACAGGATGGTTGTCTTTGAAATACCGATGTCCATCGTAATCATCTCTTTTGCTTTGGGTGTTTCTTCCGTTCATTCCTTGCTTTCATTTTATGTCCATGGTTTTCCTAGGGAGCAAAGCTCCATGATTCCAGTCCCATCTTGCCTCTGCAGAACCTCCCTTGATCCTAACTGAGAACTCCCGCCTTCCGCTGATAAGGGCCAGGGAGAGCCAGATAAGCCTGGGTACCTCTCCCAGGATCACCTCCTTTGCCCCCGTTCCAGCTCAAGGACCGGCTTTCTGGGCGGCGGTGAAGAGTGCAAAGGGAGTTCACATGAAGTGTGAGATGAAAGGCTAGTGAAGTAGCCTGGCGGGGGCTCTTTGCTTCTCCCCGTCAAAGCCGCCAAAACCACTTGCCTGTCCCGTTTTTATTATCTTCCAGCGGCAGATAGAAAGCCTTGACAGTCTCCAGGGGAGACGCGGCCCTCCTTCAAGAGCACAGCACAAGGGTGGTGCGCAACCTCAGCGGTTGAGGTGTGGCAAAGGAACGAAGCCCTTTGGGTCAGCCCGTCATTAATTAGCAGCGTTTCCGCCCCGTTCCTTTCTCACTTGTATCTGTATTTATTAGTTTGTCGAACATGTACGAGTTAACAAGTATAAGTATAAACATGGACATGAACAAGGGAAATGAACACAAATAAATGGGGACAGTAGGACAGGGACGGAAGGTACGCTGGTGCGCTTATGCACGCCCCCTTTACGGACCTCTTAGGAATGGGGTGAGGTCCACGGTAGACAGTTTGAGGTTGAAGCTGTGGGGGTTTGAGGCTGTAACAACAGAGTCAGGTAGGGCATTCCAGGCGTGGACCACTCTGTTGCTGAAGTCGCATTTTCTGCAATCGAGTTTGGAGCGGTTTACCTTGAGTTTGTATCGATTGTTTGCCCGTGTATTATTGAGGTTGAAGCTGACAGGTAGGACATTGTAGCGGACAATTTTGTGTACTACGCTCAGGTCAGACCGCAGGCGGCGCAGTTCCAGGTTGTTTCTTGCCTGGAAACTTTCTGACAATCCAAGCAGGGTGCCTTCTAGAAACACCACCAACCCCTCTCCCTCCCTCCTAACCCTGAATACCAGCAAGTCCTCGACGTACGATCACAACGGAGCCCCAAAGTTTTGTTCCCTGAGTGAGGCATTTCGTTCGGTGACTTTCGCCCCGTTTTGCGACCTTCCTTGCCATCGTTGTTAAGGGGATCGCTGCCGTGGTTAAGTCAGTCCCCCAGGGCTTGAGGGAATCTGGCTTCTGGCCGTTGACTTTGCTCGTCATGAGGTGGCAGACGGGGATCCCTTAACACACGGACACGGGCACTGCGACTGTCATAAACGTCAGTCAATTCCCACGTGTTTGAATTACGATCAGGGGATCAATGGTCGTGAGAGTGAAAAAAGCGGACATAAGTCCCCTTTTTCAATGCTGTTGTAACTTCGAATGGCCACTAAATGAACCTTTGCAAATCAGGGGGGTTATTTATAAAAACGAAAGGTGGTGGGATATTAATAAATAAAACCAGTCACGCATTTCCGTTGAGACATTATAGGCCCTGGGGGTTCTTACTTTTCACGCAGCTGGGTGCAGCAGCCATTTTGCCGCGAGGGAACGGCGGCTGAGAGAGAGAGAGAGAGAGATTCTCGTGACCACAAAACCAGCTGGGGGATTTCCCACTTCCCAGGTGCCGTATTTAGTTAAGAAAAACCCGCTACCCGGGGGGGGGGACCCTGGCTGCACCTGCCGCAGTGGGAGCTTGCGTGGACTTTGCTACCTTTGATGGAGGCTTAGATTTCGGCTTCTCTGTGCTTGGGTGGCGCCTCTCCGGATTGGAGAATAGGATGTGCGTTGTAATTGCAAGGGGAGCATAGACTAACGGAGCTACCTCGGGGAAATTGGAGGATTTGGGAAAACATAAAGGTAAAGGTTCCCCTCGCAGATACGTGCTAGTCGTTCCCGACTTTAGGGGGCGGTGCTCATCTCCGTTTCAAAGCCAAAGAGCCAGCGCTGTCCGAAGACGTCTCCGTGGTCATGTGGCCGGCATGACTCAACGCCGAAGGCCCACGGAACGCTATTACCTCCCCACCAAAGGTGGTCCCTATTTTTCTACTCGCATTTTTTACGTGCTCTCAAACTGCTAAGGTGGCAGAAGCTGGGACAAGTCACAGGAGCTCACTCCGTTATGCGGCGCTAGGGATTCGAACCGCCGACCTTTCTGGTCGACAAGCTCAGCGTCTTGGCCACTGAGCTATCCCGTTAAAAGGTGCCAGCTTAGACATTATTAGCCAACTTGGTGGCATCTTTGCCCTAGTTAGCTCCACCTGCTTCTCTCCAAAAAGACCCTTCTCTTCTCTTCGCCAGAAGCCCTGGGCTAATTCTGTCCCCTTTTGTAAGTTTGAAGAAGCTCAAAAGAAGGGAAGGGGGATGCGTAAAAAATCTCTCTCCTCCCTCCCAGGCTGTGATTTTCGCAGTGTAAAATCTCTCCCAAGGTTGATTCTAGCGCTGTTTTTTAGAACCGGCTGCCGGGATTTCTTTAACAGCGCAGTGTGGTTCCCTTTGATCTGGGTCTCCCTTTTGAAGAGATTTCAAGAGACCGGGGGGGGGGGGGGGGGAGGCTCTTCCCTGCCTTTGCGTTTCCACTTGCTTGGCAGTGCTTGAAACGTTTCCTCCCCTCAATTCGTGTGTGCTCTTCCCTCCGCGGGTCGTTCTCTTCCCTTAATTTATTGTGGCACCGATAACCTATTTGTAACGCTGCTGTTTCTGTTCTCTCCCCTTTCCCCCCCCCCCCCTTTCAGTATCCGCAGCTGAGCCAGGAGTCGGCTTCTCCATTTGTCTTCATCTGCTCTAACCCCCAGGAGATGGTTATTAAGTTTCCCATCAAGGGCAAACATAAACTCTGTAAGTAGCAGGTCTCTATTCCTGAAGGAGGGAGGGGGCTGGCAAAATGACCCTGGGAGAGCAGTGGGGTCTCCTTCCTTCCTTCCTTCCTTCCTTCCTTCCTTCTCATCTCTCCTTCCTTCCTTCTTTCCTTCCTTCCTACCTATCTACTTACCTACATTTCCTTCCTTCCCATCTCTCCTTCCTTCCTTCTCTTTCTTCCCATCTCTCCTTCCTTCCTTCCTTCCTTCCTTCCTTCCTTCCTTCCTTCCTTCCTTCCTTCTTACCTACCATTCCTTCCTTCCTTTCCATCTCTCCTTCCTTCCTTCTCTTTCTTCCCATCTCTCCTTCTTACCTACCTACCTTCCTTTCCTTCCTTCCTTCCCATCTCTCCTTCCTTCTCTTTCTTCCCATCTCTCTCTCCTTCCTTCCTTCCTTCCTTCCTTCCTTCCTTCCTTCCTTCTTACCTACCATTCCTTCCTTCCCATCTCTCCTTCCTTCTCTTTCTTCCCATCTCTCTCTCCTTCCTTCCTTCCTTCTTACCTACCATTCCTTCCTTCCCATCTCTCCTTCCTTCCTTCCTTCTCTTTCTTCCCATCTCTCTCTCCTTCCTTCCTTCCTTCCTTCTCCAACTTTTCTGATGCACAGATGAGCCAATCACTTTTCTTCTTCCTCCTCCTCCTCTTCTTCCTCCTCCTCCTCTCTTCTTCTTCTTCTACAACTTCTTCTACCCCTCCTCCTCTTCTTCTTCTGCCTCCTCCTCTCTTCTACTTCTCCTCCTCTTCTTCCTCCTCCTCCTTCTTTTTCTACTTCTATTCCTCCTATTCCTTCTCCTCTTCCTTCTCCTCCTCATCTTCCTCCTTCTCCTCTCTTCTTCTTCTTCTTCTTCTTCTTCTTCTTCTTCTACTACTACTACTACTACTACTACTACTTCCTCCTCTCTTCTACTTCCTCCTCCTCCTCTTCATATCTTCTTCCTCCTCATCTATTCTTCTCCTCCTCCACTCTTCTTCTTCCTCCTTCCTCCTCCTCCTCCTCCTCCTCCTCCTCCTCCTCCTCCTCCTTCTTCTTCTTCTTCTTCTTCTTCTTCTTCTTCTTCTTCTCCTCTTTCTCCTCTTCCTCTCTTCTTCTTCTTCTACTTCTTCCTCCTCCTCTCTGCCTTTGAACAGTTCCGAACGACATGATGAACAATGCTAGAAACAATCTCAGTAACTGCCGGTTTCCAATTTCCAAAGAGGGGCTGTTTCTCCCTTCGCATCTCCAGCACGTTTGCATGGCGAAATCCGTGGCCCTTTGTTCTGAGCCCTCAAAGCAGCCAAATTCCTCGGCAATCCGCAAAAAATATCACCCTACCCTGAGTTGGAAGCAGGGAGGTTTTTTAAAAATACGGAGTCTGAGGTGTTAAATGAACATTGGAGGGCATCTTGGGTTGATGATATTGTTCCTTTTTCCTTCTTTCTTCTGTCGGCCGAACCTGCTGCAGGCATTCCCCGCCCTGCCATTATATTATTGTAGTCACACACACACACAAAAAACGTGCATGGTAAAAAAAAATCACCCTGGCCAGATCCACCGTTTGGAAATAGCATTTCTATCTCTGCAGCCGACTGTTGTTTGCAGTAGACACACTGGTACGTGTGACTCGACGTGCCTTGGTTTCCTGACATCCACAGCGGCTTTGTCTCACGAAGCAGAGAGCCTGTTTGTTGCAAGAGCCGATCGGGCAACTGTGACGGCGACACAAACCCTGAACAGGAATGCGCCCGGCCAATCTTGATGCCGCTTATTTGCTCGAGTCGTGACTGTGTGGCGTGTGCCTCTCTCCTTGGGAGGGCAACTTTCTCCCTTCCGGAGTCCAAGTCTTGTCTGTTTCTATCAGTCGTGATGGTTTTTCCCTCGCCTCCCGGAGGGCTCGGTTGGCTTCTGACAGGAAGGGTCCCTAGCAAGCTGTTGACAAATATTCCTGGCTCGGTTTTAGACAGGGGGCCAAGGACGGTTGCTTAAGGCAGGTGGGGAAAAGAAAAATAACAGCCAGCATTGGAAAGTCTTAGCGCATGTCTAGCATAGTACTTGAGAGACCGCCTCCTGCCGATTACCTCCCACAGACCCATTCGATCCCACAGATTAGGCCTCCTCCGTATTCCATCTGCCAGCCAATGTCGGCTGGCGGCTACTCGGAGGAGGGCCTTCTCTGTGGCTGCCCCGGCCCTTTGGAACGAGCTCCCCGTGGAGATTCGGACCCTCTCCACCCTTCAGGCCTTCCGGACGGCCGTGAAGACCTGGCTGTCCCAGCAAGCCTGGGGTTGAGTTCCCCCCCCCCTCTACTCGAATTTGCTGTGTCTGTTGTGCTTTTAAGTTGTTCGTATTGTCTTGATTGTTTTTGTCTTACTTTTTGTAATTTCCCCTCCCTTGGCTTTTGTTCAGCCATCCTGAGTCCCTCCGGGGAATAGGGCGGCCTACAAATTGAATAAAATCCAAAAGGGGAAGGCCGGCCGCGAAGGGTGTGGACTAAGGCCTGTTCTGTGCCTTCCCCACCTCACCACACTCTTCCTCCTGCAGGGAAATATCTGCCCACATTTACAGGGCGGCATATAAATCGAATAAACCTCAAACCTCTCTTTTTTCAGGGAAGCTGGATTCCAAGATTCACCAGGGAGCGAAGAAAGGGTTAATGAAGCAAAAAATAGCTGCCTGAGTTCCCAAAGCCTCCTCTTCCTCCTCTACTACAATCCCCATCGTACTCGCCCGACAAAACGGATCTCTGGCAGAGGTTTCAGGAGTGGCAGCCCCAGGAGGGCTGATGAGTAAGCACCAGCACTTAGGAACTCAAGGGTTTGAAGCAGAAGAAAACAAAGAAGGAAATTGCTGTTATCTTGCATCATTATAATCACAGACAATATATGTGTGTGTGTGTTGTGTGTGTGCGCTGTGTTGTTTGTGACCAAAGGGGAGTCCTTGGAGAGGGTGGCATTAGGCCTCAGTATCTTCCCCCAGGGCCTGGAGGGATTATCTTAGATTGGCTGGATACTTGGGGTCAGGGGTGGGCTTCAAAAATTTTAGCAAGGGGTTCTCTGCCCGGTTGCTAGGCGGGTGTGGCCATGGTGGGCATGGCCTAGTTGGAATCCTCTACCATAGCAGGGAGGAGGGGGGTGTTTTTGCCCTCCCCAGGCTCTGGAGGCTCCGGGAGGGCAAAAATGGCCTCCCCAGGCTCTGGAGGACCTCTGGAGCCTCCAGAGCCTGGGGAAGTTCCCGAACTTCCGGTAAGCCCGTTTTGTGCCCTCCTCAAACCTTCATGTGCGCCCTGCACTTATCTGCATCCAACACGCGCCATGTGGGGCAGTGGTGGGGTTCGATTTATTTTACTACCGGGTCGTGAGCACGTACACACACATGCGCAGAAGCATCCGGGCAGGTGGGCGGAGCCTCCCGCCACCACTACCAGTTTGCCCGATCTGGGGCGAACCGGAACAAACCCACCTCTGGTGTGGGAGCTCCTGGGAGGGGAAGGGAGGGGTGGGCGGGGCCAGCCAGTAGTAGGATTTGGGAGTTCTCTGAACTGCACAGAATCTTAGCTAGAGGTTGTCCCGAGCCCCTGCGAACCCCCCGCAGCCCCACCATTGCTTGGGGTCCTCCTCGGGTGACAGCTTCCCCCCTTTTCCTAACCCTAACTCCCTAGCCATTTTGGCTGGAGAATTCTGGGAGTTGAAGTCCACAGGCCTTAAAAGTTGCCAAGGTTAGACCCCTCGAATTGCAGCAGCTGAAGAGCATGGATTTGGGAAGGCTTCGGGAGTTCATGCCCTAAAAATTTACGGACGGGGAATTTTTCACCTGCTTCTCTGCCTTATTTGGCTTCCTCTTTGACACCATCATCTTCCTTTCTTTCTTGCTGGGAAGCCAGTTTGCCAAGCGAACCACATCGTGGCTCACAACAGCACCTGGCTTGGGAAAGATGTGCCAGAATTGTACAAAGCACCAGCCAGAATTGCTTGCCGAGCAACAGAGTCCAGTTTGCCTTTCTACTAACCGTATTTTTCGGAGTATAAGACACACCCTTTTTCCCTCAAAAAAAGAGGCTGAAAATCCGGGTGCGCCTTATACACTGAATACAGCATTTTTTGCTTCCCGAACCCCCCTCCCCCTTTCACCAAAATGGCCATGCAGAGCCTCTAGGAAGCTTTCAGAGTAGTCCTGGAGGTTGGGGAGGGCAGAAATGAGTGAAAAACGGGCCGGTTTTTTGCTCAGTTTTGCCCCCACCCAGCACCCATGAGCACTCTATAAGCCATCTAAAGACTATGCATGCCCTTTTTTTGAAGGGAAAAAAACAGGCCCGTATTTGTGAAAAACGGCTTGTTTTTTGCTCGTTTTTTTGGGGGGGGGCACTTCTCAGGAGCAGTCTACAAGCTTCCTAAAGGCTATTCATGCCCTTTAAAAAAAACAAAAAAAAATCCCAGCCGTTTTCATGAAAAATAGCCCGTTTTTGTGAGGTCTGCAGAGTGCAAATTTATTTATTTTTTAATTTGCCTCTTCAAAATCTTTGTACGTCTTATACTCTGAAAAATACAGTACGAATTTACGAAGTGGGACTAAGGTCAAGAGGGTGGCGGGGGGGGGGCTGTCTCCCTGACTCTTCTCCTGTTCCTAATCCGACACCTCTCCTTATATGACTTGCTTTTACTCACATAAGCACACCACCCGTGCCCATGGGCGCATCCACAGAGGAGCAGGAAGACCCACCTGAGGGTGGCTTTGTGGGTACGTGTTGAAATGCCCTGCGCTGCAGGTGGAAAAGTACATTCCATTCCCTCTCTTTAACCGATTCTCAGTGTGTTCTGTAAGAGATTGAAGCGTCGATATACTGTGGTTTGTTCCTTAGCCCAGGATCCTTGCGATACGTTGGGATTGCAACTTCCAATTCCGAAAGTCAGTTGGGAAGCAGGGAGTTGGCGCGTGTGTGAGGAGGGGTGTGGCAGGCTGGGAACGATGGGTCAAGGGCTGAGTGATGTGGGTTTTTTTTAAGAGTTTTATTATTTTTTAGTTACAAAAATAAACATTCCATCTTTCCTTATGTGTCGTTTGGGTACAGACACCTCTGTGCAACATCGTTCTTCTTTTGCCACATCTTTACATTCATACTGACATTATTCCCCTAAGTTTAGTATCATTGAGCATTTAAACGTTATGGAACTCTCCATTTTTCTTCTTAATATCTTCTAGTAATAATATATCAACATTAAACATCATTATTTTCATCATACACCTACTAACAGTTTTCATCTTATTTATATCTCTTAGGTGTATTATCTACTTAATTTTTTAGCTTTCTTCATTTCCAAACTCCTTTTTTTTCCCCTCCAACCAAAATACTTCCCAAATCATATAATGTTCAGTTTGCTCTTTCTCCTTCATTGCTAATGTTAATCTGTTCATCTCTGCACATTCTAATATCTTCCTTATCACCTTCTCATCAATAGGAATCTCTGGGTGATGTTTTGAGGGATTTTGAGGAGCCGAAGTGGCTCAGTGGTTAGGGGTGCAGTACTGCAGGCCACTTCAGCTGACTGTTATCTGCAGTTCAGCGGTTCTAATCTCACCGGCTCAAGGTCGACTCAGCCTTCCATCCTTCCGAGGTGGGTGAAATGAGGACCCAGACTGTGGGGGGCGATATGCTGACTCTGTAAAACTGCTTAGAGGGGGCTGAAAGCCCTATGAAGCGGTATATAAGTCTAACTGCTATTGCTATTGAATATTCGGGGGCGAAGGAGACAGAACACACACACACACACACACACCACAGCGCCATTCTTGGATTCTTGGAATAGATATTCAGGCCTTGAATCTGTTTACGCCGTGCCATTTCTGCCCACCGCAGCTCATGGCAAAGTTGCCATTCCACCCTACCCATTTGGATAGTCTCCAGTGCTGCCAGCCAAAAAGCAGGCGGATGTGATGAACTGAAAGATTCTTCCCTTGGCAACTACTCCTGCCGAATGCGCCGTGCCTCCTGGTGACATTTGGAGTTACTATGGACACCCGGGCGTGCTTGGCAGCCTTTGCCACCTTTTACCCAGACACCCATTTCTAACCTTCCCCCAACTTCTCTCCTTCCCAAATGAAAGCCAGAAGATTTCCTGGTCGAAATCTTGTGCAACTTCGCATGAGTTACAACTATTAGAAGAGGTGCGATGCTGTGAAAGGGTGGACCACGCGAACCACGTTGATTATTGGGGTCTTCCAAACGGCCGTAATTGCCTGCCGTGGTTCAATGCTCTTGTTGCTCCATCGGGGTACGGCCCATGGCGTTGGAGGCTACCCTTTCCGATGCCAAGGGCTGTGAACACCACCACTACCAAAAAGAAAAAGAAAAAAAGATTTTGAGGATGTGGAGCAAGGAGCAGAAGGGTGGGGTCCTCGGTGCTCCCCTGAGTGTGTTTTCTTGCAGACGTTTCATTACCAAACTAGGTAACGTCATCTGTGCTAGGGTCTGCAAGGCGCTATGGCTCAGCCAGGTCTAGAGGGACAGAGGTTCCTCTTCTTTGTTTTATTTATTTATTTAGTTTGTCACTCATGTACAGGAATAAGAATAAACATGAATAAGAAGACAGGAAATGGGTACAAATAAATGGGGACAGTAAGTTAGGGACGGTAGGCGCACTGATGCGCTTATGCACCCCCCTACAGGTAAAGGTTCCCCTCACATATGTGCTAGTCGTTCCCAACTCTAGGGGGCGGTGCTCATCTCCGTTTCAAAGCCGAAGAGCCAGCGCTGTCCGAAGACGTCTCCGTGGTCATGTGGCCGGCATGACTAAACGTCGAAGGCGCACGGAACGCTTTTACCTTCCCACCAAAGGTGGTTCCTATTTTTCTACTTGCATTTTTACATGCTTTCGAACTGCTAAATTGGCAGAAGCTGGGACAAGTGACAGGAGCTCGCTCCCTTATGCGGCGCTGGGGATTCGAACCGCCAAACTGCCGACCTGTCTGATCGACAAGCTCAGCATCTTAGCCGCTGAGCCATCGCTTCGCAGCAGCACGTGGTTCGCTCCGACGTGACTAAAAACCAAGTTACTAAACCAGCTGTGGCTCCAGAGGGTGGATGCGACCCAGAAGGTTTCGGATGTAAAGGCCAAACATGGCTTGAAGTGGAAGGGAAGGGAAGAGGCACTCTAGCCGGGACGCAAGGAAGGGGGTTCAGAAATTCAGGCATGCCGGATGGATAATACGATGCCCTGATGGTTTTAGGAGAGCAAACAGATGTTCTGAGATCATTCCTACTGCGGTATGAGGTGCATGGGCCTGCCCTCCATGCAGCTCCCTATTGCAGTGTTTCTCAACCTTGGCAACTTGAAGATGTCTGGACTTCAAGTCCCAGAATTCCCCAGCCAGCGAATGCTGGCTGGGGAATTCTGGGAATTGAAGTCCAGACATCTTCAAGTTGCCAAGGTTGAGAAACACTGCCCTATTAGCATCTGGATTGCAATCCATGCTGTTTTAAACCATGAGGAGCATTGGGAAAGCCTCAGAAATAAGGGGCCAAGAAAAATGAGGAAGGGGAGTCGTTTTTTGCAAAAGGCTTCCAAGGACAGACAATCAAACAAACCCTCTTTATTTTAAATGACAATACTGTATGGAATTCCCAACAGAAGGTTGAGGGTGTTTGGTTGGTGGGGCGGGGAGAAGAGAATGTGAAACAGAACAAAAACGCAAAGCAGATTTATTTTTTCCCCCTCGTGAATGTCCTCTTTCCTCACCCTCCCCGGTTGCCTCTTCTGCAAAAGATAGCCTTTGTTCCCATGAAGGGAAAATAGATTTACCTGAATGATAAATGAATGCACTCATGTGGGCATCGGAGATTCCTAAGGCAAGCAATTTCACTGCCAGGAAGCAATGCAGCCCCCCCCATGTTAAGTATCTCTTCCTATCTTTATACAACCTGGGTGCTAAGCAAGCAGCTGCCGTTTGAAAATTGGCAAAATTAAAAGAAAACAGGGTGGGGTAGTGAATCCTGCAGCAGGCAGGGGGCTGGACTTAATGACCTCTTAGGTCCCATCCGACTCTGATTCTACAAAAACGAAATCAACAGGATCTTAACTTGCCCCGAAAAAATACAAATTTATTTTTGTTGCTTTCCTAACACATTATATGCTTAAGAGCCGAGGTGGCGCAGTGGTTAAATGCAGCACTGCAGGCTACTTCAGCTGACTGCAGTTCAGCAGTTCGGCTGTTCAAATCCCACTAGGCTCAAGGTTGACTCAGCCTTCCATCCGTCCGAGGTGGGTAAAATGAGGACCCGGATTGTTGTTGGGGGCGATATGCAGAATCTGTAAACCGCTTAGAGAGGGCTGAAAGCCCTATGAAGCGGTATATAAGTCTAACTATTGCTTATTGTTATTGCTATATTTTTACATGGTTTTTTCCCCCTGGATTTTTAGCCACAGGATCAAAGTTTTAGGTGGATATGCTTTCAAAAAGATATCTTCCTGAGTTCTGGATCGCCCTGAGCCCCAAGGAGCGATCAATTCACTGCAACAGATTCCACTTGCCAGATTCCTCGGGAAAACTTACAAGCTGATCCCATCTCCCTGGGAGAGGCTTCGTATTCTTAGGAGGCCTCAATTCTCGATGTAATCAGGAAGCAGGTTGATCTAGCAATTTTGGAGAAAATTATATATCCATCAGAAAGTGTTAACATCATGGTTGCTTCTGGCAAACAAAAATAAATAAATCTTAAGTTTGTTGAATACTAAAGTATTCATTTCCTTTTTTTTTTTTCCAGAGATCTTTAAAATCCGGGGAACTTGGCACATAATTTGGATTTGAAGGTTTTACTGTGTTTATTTGTTGCATTCCTTTTGAGCGGTTAAGTTCATTTTTAGTTTGTTTGTTTGAAAACAGCTGTGTAACGTAAATAAAAATCGTAAAAGATGTACATTTCAAAAAGGATGTGGGAAGCAGGTGGCTGATTTAACTGCAATCAATTTTGCCTAGAAAAGAACCTGCATATCGGTTTTCACAGCCAAGAATAACTCTAAAGATAAAGGTTCCCCTCGCACATACGTGCTAGTCGTTCCCAACTCTAGGGGGCAGTACTCATCTCCGTTTCAAAGCCGAAGAGGCAGCGCTGTCCGAAGATGTTCTCCGTGGTCATGTGGCCGGCATGATGAAACGCCGAAGGCGCACGGAACGCTGGTACCTTCCCCTATTTTTCTACGTGCATTTTTTACGTGTTTTCGAACTGCTAGGTTGGCAGAAGCTGGGACAAGTAACGGGAGCTCACCCTGTTATGCGGCGCTAGGGATTCGAACTGCCGACCTTTCTGATCAACAAGCTCAGCATCTTGGCCACCGAGCCACCACGTCCCTTTTAGAATAACTCTACAATGCACAAAATAAACATGGTGGGTTACCGCGGTTTCAACCATCCAATGTTTGGGCTGCCTTAACCCATAACATGGTTGATTTATGGCTTAGCTCATTCCTAAAACCTGGTTCTTAAGGCTTTTAATCTTTGTTTTACTACTTGGAGCAATGTGTCAACCACCCAATTGTAGCAACACCTGGGCTAGCACAAGGTGGATTCCTGCGGTGAGTCTCTCTGGGCCTATCTTCTCCCGCCCCATCTGCCATTTCCTAGTTGGTAAATAGAAGAGCCTTCCCCCCCCTCTTTTATCTTCTAACCCCATCCTTTAATTTCTTAATTATCCTACATGAAAACCAAAGGGTGGGGTTTAAGATAATTGTTCAGAAGCCCAAGAATGTAACAACAGGGAATGCAGTTTAATTATTGAGCTGCTTCTGGTAGATAATCTCTCTTTCCATTTTGGTTTTCCAGCGTCCTTTGAAGCTCCAACTTTTGATCTATGCTCTGCCCAAAAAAAGTTGCAAGAAGACAATGAAATTCCAAAAGGCTGATTGGTGCAGGGGCTCCTCCAGGGGTGAAATTTAATTTTTTTACTACCGGTTCTATGGGTGTGGCTTGGTGGCCGTGGCAGGGGAAGGATACTGCAAAATCCCCATTCCCTCCCCACTCCGGGGGAAGGATACTGCAAAATCCCCATTCCCTCCCCACCGCAGGGGAAGGATACTGCAAAATCTCCATTCCCTCCCCACTCCGGGGGAAGGATATTGCAAAATCTCCATTCCCTCCCCACTCCGGGGGAAGGATATTGCAAAATCTCCATTCCCTCCCCACTCCGGGGGAAGGATATTGCAAAATCTCCATTCCCTCCCCACTCCGGGGGAAGGATATTGCAAAATCTCCATTCCCTCCCCACTCCAGGGGAAGGATACTGTAAAGTCTCCATTCCCACTCCACTCCAGGGGAAGGATACGCAAAATGTCCATTCCCCCTCCACTCCAGGGGAAGGATACTGCAAAATCTCCATTCCCTCCCCACTCCACGGGAAGGATACTGCAAAATCTCCATTCCCTCCCCACCGCAGGGGAAGGATACTGCAAAATCTCCATTCCCTCCCCACTCCAGGGGAAGGATACTGCAAAATCTCCATTCCCTCCCCACTTCACGGGAAGGATACTGCAAAATCTCCATTCCCTCCCCACCGCAGGGGAAGGATACTGCAAAATTTCCATTCCCTCCCCACTCCAGGGGAAGGATACTGCAAAATCTCCATTCCCTCCCCACCGCAGGGGAAGGATACTGCAAAATCTCCATTCCCTCCCCACTCCAGGAGAAGGATATTGCAAAATCTCCATTCCCTCCCCATTCTGGGGCCAGTCAGAGGTTGTATTTACTGGTTCTCCGAACTACTCAACATTTCCGCTACCGGTTCTCCATAACCTGTCAGAACAGGTTTTGTTGTGCGTGCATTTGTCGGGTCACACATTTTTTGCCCTCCCCGAGCCCCATGCACACCTTGCACTTACCTGCATCGAAAACGGGCTGCGTGGGGACTCCTGAGAGGGTTGGGGCAGGGCGGGCGTGGCCAGCCAGGAGTGGGATTTGGGGGTTCTCCGAACTGCACAGGATCTTAGCTAGAGGTTCTCCCGAACCCCTGCGAACCGTCAGCAGCCCAGCCATGCCGTTCTCTGCACAGCTCCATCCTAGCTTACCCAACCCAATGTTTGTGGTTTCGCATCACACCCAAACCACAAGCTAACCAAGCAAGCAAGCCCAGGTGTGCAGGAACACGAAAAGCTAAACTGTTTCGCCGTCATGAGGGCACGGCCTACAATGTACACATTTATTAAATTTAAATGAGGTCTGTTGACACTATCCAAGCCCTACGCTGGATTGCTGTTGTACCCAGGCTGACGGGGCAGCAAACGTATTTGATCTCATTGGGCTACAATCCTCCAAGTGGAGATCTGGTTACTCAACAAGTCCTCGACGTACGACAATGATTCATTTAGTGACGTCACTGAAAAAAGCATCTTAGGGCCATTTTTCCCCACGCAGGATCATTGTGGCATCCTCACAATCACATGGCCAAGATAGAGCCGAGGTGGCACAGTGGTTAAATGCAGCACTGCAGGCTACTTCAGCTGACTGCAGTTCTGCAGTTCGGCTGTTCAAATCTCACCGGCTCAAGGTTGACTCAGCCTTCCATCCTTCCGAGGTGAGTAAAATGAGGACCCAGATTGTTGTTGGGGGCAATATGCTGACTCTGTAAACTGCTTAGAGAGGGCTGAAAGCCCTATGAAGCGGTATATAAGTCTAACTGCTATTGCTATTCGGACGCGTGGCAACGGACTCCTCTTTATGACCGTTGCAATGTCCCCTCTTGCGACCTTCTGACGAGTCAATAGGGAAGCCAGATTCAGTTAACAACCGGGGTTATTGACTTCTTAACCGCCGCAGTGATTCGCTTAACAACGGTGGTAAGAGAAGTCGTAAAATGGGGCAAAACTCACCCACCAAGTGTCTCACTTCGCAAGAAGAATTTGGGGAGGGGGAGGGGCTCAACTGTGGTCGTAAGTTGAGGACGACCCGCAGTAAAGCGGTGACCTCCAGTCCAGTTTCAAACACCCCAAGGAGATTTCGTGGGGCATTGGCCGAAGAGGTTTCCACAGGCCAAGAGCCCTTAGATGATGAAGCCAAGTCAACAAGGCTCTCAACAGCTGCCAGAGAAGATAATGGACTGCCAGTTGAAGGAAGGCCAAACGAGACTCATTTAAAGGAGTCCGGTGAAGTTCTCGAACAAGCAATAAATCTCCCAGGGCTACGAAGATGCATCGTGCCGCAGGTCAGACCCCCCCCCCCCCCGCTGCATGCACACCCGCATGACTCCCCTTAGGAGAGTAAGCAGTTTTTATTTATTGCACAACTGGACAGAACAATCTAATCAGCAATCAGCCTTGTAAATCATGCCCTGAACGGACTCTCGGCGTGGCAATCTTCGGTGCTGAGTAAGGAAAACGTCTCCGTTTCCCCTCCTGTTTCCAGCTCCTGATCTTGGACATAGGGCATCGGTGCACTGGGCAGAGAGAGGGTAACATGGCACGGTTTCTGCACCCACGCCACAACTGGCCTTGTTTGGATGGCTGGTGCGAGACATCTAGATGCTAAAATCCTTCCTTAGAAGGAGTGCTTTCCTGAGGTCGTCTCCTAGGGATGGGTTTTAAGCCAGGATGGGTGGCCAGGATCATCTGGCTGCTGTTGTGGGAGAATTAGCCTTCAGCTGCTCTTCAGAAATTGTGGGTGCTCCTTCACTGGAGTTTAGACAACAGCCCTGGAAATGGCCTGAAAACAGCCATGAAAATGGTCCAAAAATGGCCTGGTTTTGGCCATTTTCAGGCCGTTTTCCAGTGCTCTGGTGCCCACAAAGACCAGTTGGCTGGAATGCTGAAAACAGCCCAAAAATGGCCTGGAAACAGTCCAAAAACAGCCTGAAAAACGGCCCGAAAATGAATTGCTTTTCGGGCTGTTTTCCAGTGCTCTGGTGCCCACGAAGACCAGCTGGCCAGCATGTTATGTGCACACCAAAAACCAGAAGGGCAGCTTGTGACAGCATGTGTGCCCATAGAGCCACCTCTGGCACGGGTGGCATAGGTTCGCCATCACAAGACAGTCACTTATCTGAAATGGTATAGGTTCTCCTGCTTGAGCAGTGGGCTGGACTAGAAGACCTCCAAGGTCCCTTCCTGTCCTGTTCTAGTCTATTTTTTTGTTCTCTTTTCTATTTTATTCTATTCTGTTCTATTTTCCCTTTTTCTCTTCTCTCCTCTTCTCTATCCCTGTAGGATTGCTACACAATATCAGGGTGGCTTGTCAAGAAAATTCCGGAGACTTTCTGTATGCAACTCCAACACCTACTGACTATATGAATGGCCTACCTTTGTAAACAGAGAAAATAGTTTCAGGCTTGCTCATCGGGATTCTAATTGTGATGTGCTTTTTAACATTTTTTTGTCCTGCACTAAATCAATAAATAAAGCCACACCAAGACTCTGGCATCATCGAGGGACAGACCTATGGACTCGTGGGTTAGTGGGTTTTTAAAAAATATATATTTTATTCTTTTTAAACAAAACAACACATACAAAACAAAGCAAGAAACAAAAAACAACTTTCCTCCATTTTATCAAGCATGTCGTTTGGTTACAAGTTTTTGTGCATCAATTCTTAAGATTAAAAATAACATCACTGGTTTTGCATTAAACGTAACTGAATGTTTCGCTGTCATTGAGCATTATGTGTTCAGATTGCCATTAATATTCTTTCATTTGTAACAATCCTTATTTCCTTGAATTCATAATTATCTATCAAATAACAATGGGTCTTTAAAGTATTATAGTATCACCTATCACTGGACTACTGCAACGTGCTCTACATGGGGCAGCCCTTGAAGAGCATTCGGCGACTTCAGCTTGTCCAGAATGCAGCCGCGTGAGCGATCGTGGGTGCACCTCGGTTCACCCACGTAACACCTATCCTCCACGAGCTGCACTGGCTGCCTGTTGGTCTCCGGATACGCTTCAAGGCGCTAGTCGTCACTTATAAAGCCCTTCATGGTATTGGACCTGGGTACTTGAGAGACCGCCTGTTGCCAATTACCTCCACTAGACCGATTAGATCCCACTGATTAGGCCTCCTCCGAATTCCATCCGCCGGCCAGTGTCGACTGGCGACTACCCGGAGGAGAGCCTTCTCTGTGGCTGCTCCGACCCTCTGGAACGAACTCCCTGTGGAGATTCGCACCCTCACCACCCTCCAGGCCTTCCGCAAAGCCCTTAAAACCTGGCTGTTCCGACAGGCCTGGGGCTAAAGAACTGTCCCCCCCCCCGTCTCGAATTGGTATGACTGTTGTGTTTTAATCATGCATTGTTTCTTTGTCGTTTTTAAATTCTTGTTTGTATCCCGCTTCCCTGGTTGAGTTGTGAGCCGCCCTGAGTCCCCTTCAGGGGAAAAGGGCAGCATATAAATAAAATCAACATTCAACATTCAACCTATCTCTAAGGAGTAAAAGCGAAGATTGGATCAAAGAATTCCCACTGGTTTATAATAAACATTCATATTTTAGAGCCGAGGTGGCGCAGTGGTTAAATGCAGCACTGCAGGCTACTTCAGCTGACTGCAGTTCTGTAGTTCGGCTGTTCAAATCTCACCGGCTCAGGGTTGACTCAGCCTTCCATCCTTCCGAGGTGGGTAAAATGAGGACCCAGATTGTTGTTGGGGGCAATATGCTGACTCTGTAAACCGCTTAGAGAGGGCTGAAAGCCCTATGAAGCGGTATATAAGTAACTGCTATTGCTATTGCTATTTCAATTGACCACAATGTCTCCAATCGTCCAGAATTCCAAAGTGGGTTAGTGGTTTTTTTTAAAGGCCTGTGCTGGAGACTGACCTGATCAGCTGCACCCCCGTGGAAGTATCTTAAGTCAGCATTCCTAATGAGAAGGTGAAAAGGTTCCTCCCACAAATGACTTGTAAAATGAAGCAATCCTCATTTAAAAAACAAAAACAAAACGCCTCCCTAATTTTCTGTTGCAGCACCTCAACTGCAACTCAAACACCCTGCAATGAATTCCAAACAAATAGAAGATGATGAGTCGGTTCATTGCCTGCTGACAGGTATAATTATGTTTTCGAAAGCGCTTTATACACCTAAATGCCATCTGATGGCATACAGCGATACTGTAGGACAGTGTTTCTCAACCTTGGCGACTTTTAAGTCCTGTGGACTTCAACTCCCAGAATCCCCCAGCCAGGATATATATTAAAAACTTCGCTCAACAGGGCAAGGACACACCTGTAGTAACTACTATATTCTGACTGATGTGGCGTTGTCCTTCTAATGCAGGTAGTCCTCGACTTAACGACCACATATGTGCTAGTCGCTCCCGACTCTAGGGGGTGGTGCTCGTCTCCGTTTCAAAGCCGAAGAGCCAGCGCTGTCCGAAGACGTCTCCGTGGTCATGTGGCCAGCATGACTGAATGCCGAAGGCGCATGGAATGCTGTTCCCTTCCCACCAAAGGTGGCCCCTATTTTTTCTACTTGAATTTTTCACCTGATTCCGAACTGCTAGGTTGGCAGAAGGTGGGACAAGTAATGGGAGCTTACTCAGTTATGCGGTGCTAGGGATTTGAACCGCCGAACTGTCGACCTTTCTGATCGACAAGCTCAGCATCTGAGCCACTGAGTCACCACATCCCCCAAATATAATACAGGAAATCCTCGACAGAATGATTATACTAAAGCGAGACACAAAAGTGTGACCCTCCAGATGTTGTCCAACTCCAGTTCCAATTGCTGTCCCAACCTGAACAGCCCAAGGTGAAGGATGCTGCAACCTGCCTTCTTCTCTCCCCCTCCCCATGTCAATGACCTCCCCCTCCTATAATTCCTGCCCAAGGGCCCTGCTGGAGGCGGCGGAGGAGGCAGTGGCGGATTAAGGCTCACTGGTGTCCTAACCACTGACAAGTCTTGGTGCCCCTCCTTTGTGCACACTGTACAAATCTTCATTGGGGTTTATTTTTTTGGTTCCTTTCTCAACTTTGTGGTGCCCTAATCACGTGCTTAGTCTGCTTAATGGTTAATACACCACTTGCCGGGAAAGCGGGGGGGGGGGGGGCGGCTTCCAAGCATCCTGTCCCTCTCTGCAGGATTAGGGGATGCAAACCCCCCCCCCCAACACCATGCACCATGCCACTTCACAAGGGCTCTCCGGCACCCACGCGGGCATCTTTTGCAGGCTGACCAGGGAATCCACCTCTCTTGGCACCCCGCCGGGAGGCCGCAGCCCTTGGCGGATGAGCTGTTAAGACGCCCGGCGTTTCCTCCCGCACTTTCTCCTTACAACCGCACACCGAGCGAGCGTCGCTGCTGCTGCTGGTGGTGCTGCAGCCGCCGCCGCCGCCTTCCTGATCCGCGGCTGCGCTCCAAGCTCCGGGTTTTCCTGGGCGCGAGCGCGCGCGCGCGGCAGGAACGCCGCCGCTGCTGCTTCTTCTTCTACTCCCGCCCGGGCTTTCCCCCCCCCCTCCCACCTCTCCTCGGCGTTCCAGTCTCCGCGTCTTCCTTCCCGCCGAGCCGGGTTGTTGCTGCTGCTGCTGCTGCTGCTGCTGCTCCGAGCGACTCAACTCTCTCTCTCCCCCCCCCGTTTTCCCCCCCCCCTCGAGCGGCCGCGCGGAGGGAGGGTCGGGAAGAGCCGGATCGCAGCCGCTGTGCCGGCCGCGCGCACACTCCCCTTCCCACAGGCGGCGGCGGCGGCGGCCGTGAGGAAGAGGAGGAGGAGGATGGCGGGCTCGTGAGGCGGCGGCGGTGGCGGCGGCTCCATGGAGGACGAGGCAGCGGCGGCTGAGGGGCGCGCCCGTCCCCGGCCGGGACCCGAGAGTGAGTGTGAGGCGAGGAGGCGGCGGCGGGCGAGGCCGGGCGAGCGAGGGAGCCAGCTCCTCATGGCGGCACGCTAGGCCCCGGCCTGGCTCGGGGCTCCCGCTGAGGCCGGAGCGGCGGGAGTCGCCTCACGCGGGGGCGGGGGGGGGAGAAGACCCCTCCCTTGGCGAAGGGGGAGGGGGGAGGGGGCGGCCTCATCCGGGGACTTTCCCATGAGGGGAGGGGGGGGCGTCCCTCCTCCCCCTCGCATAAAAGCCCCCGTGCGCCCAACCGGGCATGTGGAGGGCTCCCCCCTCCCGGCAGGGGTCAGTCTGCGGGGAAGCGTGGCCCCGGAGAACCCCCGAGGGTTGGGGTGGGTTGGAGGGAAGCGGGGTCGTCCGACCAGCCGGCCGCCCGGAGCCTCCTCCGCGCAGAGGGCACGGCCGGGGGTCACCGCCGAGTGTCGCCTGAGGCCGCTCCGGGCACGTGTGCGGCCACCCTCGGGGAAGACCCCGGCAGGAAAGGCGGCGCCTCTCGGGGGTGGGGGGGGAGGCTTTCAAAAGCGGGAGTTCCGCAGCTTCGGGGGAAACTTGAGGAGTCTCCGCCGACGGATTGGAAGGAAGCCCGGGATTTTTGTTGGGGGGGGGGGAGAGACGCAACGTTGGGGATAGCATCATTGAAGTTGGGGGCGCAGGGCGTTGTGGTGGTTTTTTTGGGGGGGTGCATTGGCCCTGGGACGCATTCAGGGGGCTGGGATGCAGGACTTGTCCAGAGACACGTGTTTAATCGATGGTGTTTGTGTATACAGAGTTTGGTCTTCAAACTTGACAAGTTTTAAGACTTGTGGACTTCAGCTCCCAGAATTCTCCAGCCAGCTCTGCTGGCTGGAGAATTCTGGGAGTTGAAGTCCAACAAGTCTTAAAAGTTGCCACGTTTGGGGACCCCTTGGCTTTGGGGCACCTACAGTATGTTGGAACTCAGTTTCTGCTCATGAGAGGATGTTGCAAAGATAATTGTTTAGCCAGAGGGTTCAGCTGACTCCTGCTTGTGGACCACAATGGGTTAAGCCATGGTCTGGTAAAAAAAACGTTGCATGGAAGAAGTTCTTAGTGTATACAAGTAGTCCTCGACTTACAACAGTGAGGTGGCGCAGTGGTTAAATGCAGCACTGCAGGCTACTGCTAGATCAGCAGTTCAGCGGTTCAAATCTCACCGGCTCAGGGTTGACTCAGCCTTCCATCCTTCCGAGGTGGGTAAAATGAGGACCCGGATTGTTGGGGGCAATATGCTGACTCTCTGTAAACCGCTTAGAGAGGGCTGAAAGCCCTATGAAGCGGTATATAAGTCTACTGCTATTGCTATTGCTATTATTCAAAGTTACAACGGTGCTGGAAAAAGTGGCTTGTGACTGTTTTTCACCTTGACGGTCCTTGCAGCATCCTCATGGATCCAAACACAGATGCTTGGCCACTTGCTTCTTATTTACGACGGTTGCAGTGTCCCGGGGTCATATGATCTGCTTTGGCGGCTTTTTGACCAGTAAAGTCAATGGGGAAACCAGGTTTCCTTAATGTGTTACTAACTTAACAGATGCAATGATTCACTTAATTGTGTCATAAGATGAGGCAAAACTCACTTAACAAATGTTTCATTTAGCAACATAAATTTGAGCCCCAGTTGTGGTCATAACTTGAGAGCTACTGTGGTTAATGGCAGGCTTGTTGTAGGTCTGATGCTATAAAATCCTGCTGGTATCTCTCAAGATTTCCGTAAAATCTAAGTGTTCTGAAGGAGTTACCTTATCTCAGTGTTTTTCAACCTTTTTTGTGCAAAGGCACACTTTTTTCATGAAAAAAATCACGAGGCACACCACCATTAGAAAATGTTAAAATTTTTTAACTCTGTGCCTATATTGACTATATATAAAGTAATTTTCCCACGGCACACCTTACACTATGTCACGGCACACTAGTGTGCCGCGGCACAGTGGTTGAAAAACACTGCCTTATCTGAAAGTTATGTTTGAATGTTGGTGTATGAGGAACGCAGCATTCAGGCCTGGTTTCTTGGGCTATATTTCTAGCCAGTCTGGCTGCCTCACATGGTACAGACCATTTTTCTGTCTTTGAAGAGTTCCTGAATCTAGAGTGAGAAATGACAGCTCATCAGTAGTGCCCTCAATGGGTTGAAGTAAAAGCTGTTTTAACAGTTGCGGATGGTTGTAGGAGGAAATGAATGGGTAGGTTGAAATGTCCTGCGTGAGCCAATCTGGTTGCAACTAGCTTTATTTATTTATGCCTATGTTTGGGATTTATTTGGACTGGTTATTTGACTTGGGAACAAATGCCTTTTGTCAGGGTTTACTTCCGATATATAAGAGCTCTTCCTCTGAAGCTCTGAATTCTCACCTTCTTATCTTTGCTTCCATCAACCACTTTCTTCAAGAACCAGAGTCCCACTGTGAAAGAATTATCTTCTTTTTCCCTCTCAGAAGGACAGGTGTATGTTATAGGAATTCTGTTGTAACTGTTAGCGCTTCTGATGAGTTTCAAAAACTTAAAACCTTTCATTGGTCTGTTTTGGGTTCCTACCTGTGATACTACAGCCCCATTGTTCTGAAAGTGGTTTAATTTATGCCAAGTCCTGTTTTGCGATCTTAGTTTAGATTACACTGAATCTTTTAGGCCTGCGTGTGTTGTGAACTGCACGGAATTCTTTAAATGTTAATGTACTGGAAAATACATCCACAGCTACCACCAGCAAACCACTTATCAGGTTAAATCTATGGAATAGTTAATAGTTCAGACTTTGTTTTGATCTTTTGATAGAGGTGCAGGATCTGCACAAACAAGTTATTACCTCAAATGAGTAACTGTATTTGCTCTGTGTCCTGCCTCCGCAGTGCAAACCTGATAGGAACTAAGTCCTTAAATTTTTGGATTTCTGTACAAATAAATAGGCACAGAATGTCAGTACAAGCAGTGACTAGTACTTTTGTTCAAATACTGTTTTTTGATCTGCTACAGACTCTCTTGCATAATTATAGCTGACAAGTAATCTCAGTGGAAATCCTAAGGAATATTTTTAAACTCAATCTGTTGACTAGTTATATTATTTAACATTTTAAATAATAGTCTTTTGCTTGGTATTCTGAATATTCTTACTAGACTTCAATTATATTGACTATTAATAGAGAAATGAGCATTAACCGTATTTAATATTTTTGTTAGTACAGTTTTATCAGAAAGTTGTACTATTATTTCATTCTTTTTCCATTGTGTGAAATGAGAAATCACAGACTTTGATGTCTAATAACCATGCGGATTCTCTTGACAGGTTTCAGTTAAGAGTTATAATTTCGACACTTGAAAAAATAGTCTTATGTTCGGGGATTTTGCTGCTGTTTTAGTGGAGTGGATAAGTGCCATATTTTGGTGTAAGAAATCAAGATTTATAAAGGGTGAATGAGAAATAATTTCCTCTTTTGACTGAAAGCATAAGACATTTCAGTCCTTGCTGTTTTACTACTCAGTATGTTTGTATTTTGAAGACGTGTGGGTGACAAATGTTTCTCCAATTTACAAGTATTTAGTTTACTTGTTCAGATCTCATTTTGCAGCAGCACAGTCTGTTTGCTAAACAAACTGATGCATGATTAATGTGCAAAAACGAGGTATGTTGTCCACCTCATATTCTGCTTTCTCTCGGAACTTTTCATTTCCCCCACGGAATGAATCAATCTGAATATTTCAAAGGTAGCTAATCCTACTCTCCATAACAGGAAATGATTTGTGGACCAGACACAAGGATTCAAGACCAGCTCACACCTGGAACATCATAAATAGCTCTTATCTGGAATAATTTTGTTCCTGTCTTATTTTTGTCTTCCTTCTTGTTTATTCATTTGCTCATTGTTTTTTCTTGTTTATAATGTTTTATTTGTGAAATTTGGGTAGCATATGAATTTGAATAAATAAATAATGCCCTTCAGAAATATATCAGAGAATGTTCTGCTCACATTATTCCAGAGGAAATAGAGAATAATTTGGAGAGAAGTCCCCTTTTACGCATCCTTACTTGTGGTTTAGGGGAATGTGTGCAGTCAGTTGTTAAACTAAAAATCAGTACATCAAAATCTGTCCTGAAAACATAAAAGCACATGTGTAAGGGCTTAAGTAATAGGAAAAAAAATACTTTAAGCTACTGATTTTCTTTTCTTTTTTCCTATCATGGTGTTTGTGTAAAGCACTATAAATTCTATAATTTTTTTAAAATACCATCAGAATAAAATGTGCTGTCACTCAACTTTGTACAAAATATGTAAATTGTAATTTGCTGATTTCAAGTCAAAAATAGTTGTTCTTTTGTTAAGATTGATCACGACCTAATTTGTTAACATAGCAGCAGTTTTCCGCAATGCTGTTTTATTGGTAAAAATGCTTCTTAAAGTACAATCCATAATTAGAGATTATGAAGCTTTTCAATGTTTTTTTTCCCCCATAGAGAATAAGAACAAGCAGAATTTAACAGCAGGTAAAATTCCAGCAATAATATTCAGTTAACTTCTAGGTGATAAAATGACATCAAAATGAGAACTAACAAAGTTTGGGGGAAAGAATTCTTGCACTGAGCTAGTGAGCAGGAGGCTGTGGGTTCTACTAATGGGATAAAGTGAGCGGAGCTACTCTTTCTTAGCCCTAAAAAGAAAATAACCACTTCCAACAAAACCTGTCAAGAGAACTGCATGGATGTCTACATGAAGTTGCCAGGAGCCAAGGCTGGACACTTAAGGACAGAAAACAAAAAGAAAAGTTGTATTAGCCTGTGTGTCTTTGCTTTCCATGTTTGGTCTACCTTGGAGGGCTGGTGGCACGTGTCCAAAAAGTAAACATGATGGTCATAACTGATAAGTCCTGATCCTCTGGTACATCCATGCTACATCCATGTAACCATGTATTTTCCTGTATGGGACCCCCTAAACATGATGTTAGATTATGTTAGATGATGTTATATGCTAAACATGATATTATATGCTGGTGTGTGTGTGTGTGTGAGAGAGAGAGAGAGAGAGGGAGGGAGGGAGGGAGATAGAGAGAGAGATTGTAAGCAATAAATAGTTTGCTGTTCAGATTATCTCAACATTTGCTTCTGAAGAAACTTTAAAAAAAAACAAGCTCAAATTTTCCTTGTCACAATTTGTGCATCAGCAAGCATAAACTTTTTATTTCTGCACCGGAATGGAGTTGGACCGGAACTTTGGTGTGGAGGAAAATAATAGCGTCCGGTTTGTAGGTAACATTCCTTGTACTAAAGAACAGCCATACTGCGATGAGCATGGGTTTTTTCCCCCCCTCTGCCGCACTGGTTCTTGCAAACCTGCAATGCTTGCTGATTCAGGTGAGCAGCTACCGAAAGGTTACGGGGAAGGGTGTCAAAAGAAGCATTGGGTTCGTTCTGTAAATAGTTTTGAGTTGAGCTTTGCACAGGCAGGTGGCAGCTCAGCTAGGTTCAATTTGTTCATACTGGACAACCATAATTGCCTGTCTTTGTGCTTTATTCACTAGAGAACTGGTGGTGTGCGAGAGGCCTGGGCTTGGAGTCAGATCACTGCAAGCCAAGGAATGGCAGCTGCTTTTGTTTGAAACGTTTTGTGGTCTTCCTTTGTGAGCCTCCCACTTCTGACAGAGAGAGAAGTCATCTTGTGGGATTCACAGAGTTATTCTAGACAGACATTTCCAAGCTTTTTTGAACTTCTTTATCCAGAGCAGGCGCATTAAGAGCTTCTGGACACGCAAACACCCAGAGATCGTATCTTCTCCTGCCGTTTAGCCTTAGTATAAAGTGCAGTCTAGCAATTGGCTTTAAAAGTCAGTAAATCAGCATAATTATATGGATTAATAACACATAATGGTAGGATGCTAAAATCTAACTCAAACTGTTCTCACGATTGAAATTTTAAGAAGAGATTAAAATCCGGTAGTAAATGTCATATAAGTTACATGAGATAACAGACTAAAAATAATCTCCCCCCCCCCAAAAAAAATCTAGTCTGATACTAACAGAGGCCACATGAAATTACCATATAACAGATTAATATTGATGTTACGGGGATTATTTAGTTTTATGTAAATCTTTAAAACCTTAACACTAAGATCTAATTGTAAGAATGATTCTTAGTTCTAATATTAAGACTATAAAGTTACAATGCAGCTACACAATGACAAAACCCACTTGGACTAAACAAAGATAAAAACAATTTATTGCCATTTATAATCTAGATTAAACTATAGGTTTGCTTTATTTTATTCAGTCAAAGTTGTGAAAGGGAAAAAGAATGCCTAATACGATCAAAGAAAATCCAAAATCCACTTTGGAATATAGCAAAATGGCGAAGTTAATTTTGATCATAAGGATCTACCTTTATAGAACCTGTGACACTATGAAATCTTATAAGAAGAGGTTGACACAAAAGGACTGTTGTCTACACTGATATTTGTTTAAAAGAGGTGCTATGAGTACATGACAAGCATCCCGGTAGAAAAATCAGCGCACTGGTACACATGCCGCTGACTCAGCAGCTCTAGAAAGGCATGGATATAAGCTTTTATTGTATGGGATACCACAAGCCTTCCTTGCAAAATTTCAGAGAGTAAGAAGAGGACAAAGAGAATCACTAAAAGCATAAGGCAGAGCGGGAATTTTAGTTGGATTTTCAACTAAGTAGCAATGGATTGTTCTGCTAAAGTCATTTTGTTATATCAAATCCCATATACGTTATTTTACGGGGGGAGCTGGAGAAAGGCTGCAACCTTTTAGTTTTGATTCCAGTGAAATTATTCTCCTGGTGTGATGTTGATCATGTAGAGTTAAGGGGACTAGAGCTTCTGGGTGATGTATCAGCTTAAGCCGTTACGCTAGTCTGCTTTGCCAAAGCCTTCTAAGGAGAGGAAGCCAGCTTTCTTTTACAGCATTTGAAATGCATCAAGATCCACTAAAATCAACCTCAGAATTTTAGACTGTACTTTCCCAAGCTGAAGACCTTTGTTTTATTACAAGCAGCTGCTTGATAAGATTTGCTAATGTAGATGCTGTCCTATACAGAAACAGCCTGTGCTCCAGTGAGGCCTCAAGTTATACAGGAAAAGTCTATATATTATAGTGATCGTATCTTCCAATTGAAGTTCTCATTAGATAATTGCAGTGCTGTGAATGGGCCAAGTGCCTCACCCACAGAGTAGGCAGTTTGGTTCAGAAAAGGAGCCACATGATGGTAACTCGTGCCAACTGGAGCCACTGTCAGGGATCCTTTTTGGCAGCACCAGGTAGAATTTCCAGATGAGCCTGTGAGACCCTATGGAATGGAAAAGAGACCGCTCGCTCCGGTAGGTTCTCAAAACTGCACAGTCTTCTATCTGGCCTAACATCCATGGTGGATAGAGGTGTGACACTTTGGCCCTGATAATTATTCAGAGCATTGCCCAAAGAGCAGAGATAAAAGCAGAGCCAAGGTGGCGCAGTGGTTAAATGCAGCACTGCAGGCTACTGCTAGATCAGCAGGTCAGCGGTTCAAATCTCACCGGCTCAGGGTTGACTCAGCCTTCCATCCTTCTGAGGTGGGTAAAATGAGGACCCAGATTGTTGGGGGCAATATGCTGACTCTCTGTAAACCGCTTAGAGAGGCCTGAAAGGCCTATGAAGCGGTATATAAGTCTACTGCTATTGCTATTGCTATCTGAAAGAGGAGATAACCAAGGTCTGTAGAAGAGCCAAGCCGATGGGAGATGTGCAAACAGAACCATGTGATCTCCGGGACCTCAGTGTAAGCCAGATTGTACTTTCAGCAGTCTCACAGAAATCATTGCTCCAGACCACTATTATGAGCAGAATTTACAAGAAAATGTCTGGGGAATTGATTGACCTGATCATAATTGAAAACAAGGCCAATAGGAAGGCCCTATCATCAGCGGAAACAACATAAAGAAGAAAATAGATGCAGCTAGCTTCTTATTTGCCCTTTTGCCTTTTCTTCCTAGATGGTTTCACTTAGAAGTATGCATAGGAATACTCATGACAACATAGGAACAGTCATCAGGGAAGGGGAGAAACGTTTTAGAAGAAATATCCTTCAAATTGATGCTATCAGCTCCCTGGTAGAGGATCTCCTGGTAAAGTAGACATTCCAGTTGGAGCATGTGGGACAGTTCAGAGACAAACTGATGGAGAGATTCCTACCTTCCACAGTTTCAAAGAAAGGGAAGACACAATGGAGAATAGCAGATGTCATAGAACATGCATGGATAATCAGTGCAATAGAATATGTTCCAAACCAGGAAGGAAGCTCTGGCCCGGTCTCTATTCTTTCCAAGCCACTAAACAGGTTCATCAGATAGTTGACCTTCATTCTGGAGACTGTGATGACTAAGGTTAGAAGCCTTTATTCCAAACAATTGGCTAGCCTCTTTGGCGGTCATGCTGAGTATGCTGATAAGCCTACCATAAATTTTTCAGATTGGTGTACATGGTTCAGTTTATCAGGACCAGATCACGTCTGTCCCCTTCAATCTGATGTTGGAATTTTTAACCGGAGTGATGGCATAATGGGTACCTGGGTACTCATTGGGTTCATATTTTACCCCTGATTGGATGACCTTTTCATCGCAGTTCCCTCAATGGAAAAATAATTGAATTAGCTTGACTCCGATTCCTTAGAGATTGCAACTTTGTGATAAACATAAAGAGCTCCCTTGTTCCCTCCAGGTGAATACTACTTTTCATTCCAGACTGCTCCAGTTGCTTCTGCTCTCATTACAGGAATAGATAAGACTCCAGGATCTGAATAACCCTGATAGTCCTATGCAGGGGGAAGATCCCCGAAATGGTGATTTGTAGTAATCTATTCTAAACACACACACATCAAGTATAGTTCTCAAAGAGCCAAACAGAGAGAAGATACCCATAGATGTCACCTGAGCAGGATGTCATCCTGTGTCTCTTGGTTCAGAACCTATGGCCCAGTCTAAGGCCTTCCTCCTGCCAATCAGTTGCTCAGAGATTCAGGCAGTGTATCAGGAGTCATTTAACTTGAAGCATCTGGTGAGGGGAAAGGATTTCCTAAGAAAGGATGGACAATGCTATAGACAAGTCTGGCATCACCCCCCCCATCCCCCGGGAGGCATGAGGTCAATGGGCCTTTTAGAAGGAGGCAAATCACTTAACGAGGTAAGCAGAAGACCACGTAAACCAGATATCCCCACACTTGACAACTTTAAGAGTTGAGGACTTCTTGCTGGAGAATTCTGGGAATTGAAGTCTTAAAGTGGCCAAGTTTGGGGACCTCCGACGTAAACAATGAACACAACTGGCTCAGCCACCAGAGTACACCACAGTCAGAGCAGACATTTTACCCAAAGGCTTTTCCAGAAGATAACAGAGATATTCAGTTTATTATTGATCATCTTCTTTGCAACCGAGGAGAGCAGGCAGGTGAGCCATTTCTCATTTTTCCATGATGTCAGAGCTAGAGGAGATAGATGATCAGCTAATGTCATGGCCAGAGGGTTTGCTCTACACTATTTCACCGGCATAGATCGTGTCCAGAATAGCATAAAAGATGAAGCTTCTCAAGGCATGAGTAATTGTGATCGTCCCCTTCTGGCTCAGGAGCCCGTACTTCTCTGTATAGATGTCAATAATTAAGAAGCTTCTTTTTGGCAAAGCAGAATCGCTGGAAGGAGGGAGCCATTCTTCACCCAGACCAAAAATGACTTCGGGATTGTGCTTGGAAGTTGAACGGGGGGGCTTAGTGAACCCCAGTTTTTAGATTTCGTAGTGAAGATTATCTGCTGGAAAGATACACCAGATGATCTGGCAAATGTTTTGACTGATAGTGAAGGAGAAGGAATCTAGAATACTGGAAATTCTGGGGTCCCTATAAGGTGATCTAGATAAAATGCTGGTATCATATACCCTGACAAGGCAAGCTTGCCACCGTTCAAATTATATTTTTGGATGGGTAGGGAAATTTTCTTTCCGGCTACAAGCTCGTGTGCCTTTTCTCAGGGGGTTTGGCTTTTATTTCTTGCCCAGTTGTTCTCCATTTCTCATCATGGGATTTAACATTGGTCCTCAGGATGTTGACCCCAATTCCTTTTGAGCCAATTAAGCATATCTTTACGAGCATCCTATTTGGAAAGCAGCCTTACGCATGGTCTTAGCCTCTGCTAGGCAGCTTAGTAAACTGACAACCCCTATCAGTGCAGGATGACCTGGGTGCGTTCCATTGGGGAAAATTAGTGTGAAGACCAGATCCTGCCTTTCTTTATGTGCAAGATCAATTTAATTATTCATTGGGCACAGGAGATTGTTCTTCCAAATGTTTACCCAAATCCTGTTAATCCTGGAGAGCAAGATAGTTTGTCTGTCTCCTAAAGAGCAGGCAATCCAGGGAGGTGAGTTTCTTATTCTTCCATCCGCAGATGGGTTAAGGAGTCCATCGTGTGGGCTTGTAAGTTAGCAATAGACAGTTACGGGAGACATCCTTGCTATCTCCATTAAGGGAATACCAGCCTTATTGGCATGGATTCCATTAGTAGAGAATCGCAAAGCAGCCACATAGTTAGAGACGTCTGCCTAAACATTAAAATTGGCAACTGCCCCCTTCCCCCCACTATAATAGAGCCCATTCTTGCAGCTCTACTTTCAGAAGTCACCAAGAATGGCACTTGGATTTAGTACGAGATTCCTTTCAGCTACAGTCCCACCCCGGTAAGATCTCGTTCTTCAGGTCGTCTGCCCAAGTATTCGCTGGAAGGATCTTGTTTCATGCCAAATGGTGAGCCTTCTGCGTTCCGATTTTTAAGATACACAAGCCATAGAGAATCACGATGCGTGCTGTGAGCTGTTTGCTGAATAATAAAGTGTTCTGTTTATGCTACCTTTTGGCTGGAGTCAGTTCCTGCAGTTGAGAAGCAGGGCTTAATCTCTGTGGGGTAGCTGCTGCTGCTACCTTTTTTTTTTTTTTGAAAGCCAGAGAAAATGAAGTTAAGCCTTTCATTCCAGGTCCATCTTTAATGACTGGAAGGGCATCTTCACAGAAAATGCAAGTGTTAATTTACAGTAGAAAATACCATGAGGTGACAGTGTTTTTGTTGGCATTGGCAGCTTTCCTGGGTTTTGCACTGACCCTCTCAGTCACAGTGGAGTGAAAAGCAATTGTTGGATGGCTGAAGATACTCGGCAGTTATAAATACCAGTTTGTTGTACGCATTGTCTTTTGGCCATTTTTATATTTCAGGTACACTCTTGATATGTAGAGCGGCTGTTTAAGCTTAGTTAAAAAATATTAAACATCTCTACACCCCCCCCCCTTTCAGAAACTGCGGTGTTTCATGATATCAGAAGAAAAATCAAAACAGAACTGCAGTTAAAAGTATAAAATAGGATTCTCATGTGTTTTAGCTGTCTCAAACCTGTTTTTAAAATAGCCCATATTTAGAAATCAAATAATGTTTAATTGTACCTTTATGATATTACTTAGTTGCATTAAAGTAGCCAAAATGGAGATGTTAATAAGATGAACATTTTTTTTGCATGGTTTAAATATTGATTTTTGTGCTATTTTACTGTTCTGTCCCGATTGTTGTTTATACCCCGAATATGAAGATACATTAGGACTGGGTATGTTCTTTTGTATACATGAAAGAAATCCATATTCTGCTTTCAGAATAAACCATGCTTATTAAGTTAGCAACTTAATTTAGTTCACATGCATATGTGTTTGCTTTATAAAATTTATAATATTTTGCAGAATGGAAAAAGAATATGTGCCTTGGGGCAATGGGGACAGTAGGAACAAAACCTGTGGAAAAAGAAAAGAAATTAATGTTACTTTAAACAAAAACTCTTCATCTACGCATTGTTTAGAGTTGTCTGGCTCGTTTTCTCTTTTCCTTTCATTAACTAAAGAGGAAATGTGTATATTATAGACACATGGTGTATTTCCTTAATATTTACTCTCTTTCATCCTCTGGTTCTCTTGTATCTTTTAAAATAAGTCTTTCTTTGCATCAAACATGTATATAAACAATACCATCCTCCCCTCTCTCTGTGTTTTAGACATTAAACTTATTTTTAAGACGTCATTTGTTCAAATATGGGGGGGGGAAGATCTGAATTTTATTGTTTTTATTTTTCACATGCTAATTATTTAACTGATATATTAAGTAGTTTGGGGCCTGCTACAGTTTGTAATTGTTATGTTTTAGTCATATTTACATTGATTTGGTTGCAGCCATGCAAAAACGAAGAAATCTTACACATCATTAGTATAGTGCATTTAATTCACGCATGTGGTTAATCCAGTAAAATAGATCTCTTGCCTTTCATTGCAATGTGGGGGGGGGGTTGTCCACATACAGTTGTCATGTTCTCCATTCTATCAAATGAATGGGAACCCTACAGATAATAGTGGTCATTGCAACAAAGAGGGTAGCTTTCTGCTTCAGGGCAAAAACATTTTTTTTCCGCTGCAGTTTTTACTTCCTCATATCATGACAGGAGAAGATGACAAGTGCAGGTAAACAGTCTACTATTACATACAAAGCCCATCTCGTTCCAACATGCCTCATTTAATTACTTGCTGAACGAATGGAACTGCAGCTGTTAGCCAACCTAGCAATCGTTTTTTATGTCTAGAATCTGGTTTGGCTTTACTGCATATTTATTGTCTTCCCTGAAGGCACCAAGGCATCCTGAGCTGCCCATTTCTGAACTCCCCGAAGAAACCTTCAGTTCAACCTCTCTACTGCCCACCTGTAGTGGGGTTGGAAGGAGTGAATAGGCGTTTTCGGGGACATACCTTGTCTGAGGTCACCATTAAACCTGGTGTGCCTTGTTCACTCCTCTGCAGGCTGGCACGTTAACTGTTGCTTGTGACTTATTAGGCTTATTTCTGCTTAACCTGTCTTTGCCCAGGATGTTTTCCACTTGGCAATACTAAATAATAACAAGCCATTATTATAATTGCTTTTCCTTGGATGCTCAGTGGCATGGAACAGGCATTTATCTTTAAGCCCCATAACTATGCGAAGTATAACTATGTGTTTATAACTGCTGCAAAGAGGACTGGAAGATACTTTTTTGGTATTTTTCCTTCTTCTTTCTTTTCAATTTTTGGCTTGCCAGCAATACATATGAAAAGGGTTCTTGTTGTTTACAAGGTGAACATGAGCCCACAGTGTGATGCGGCTCTTAAAAAGGCAAATACTATCTTGGGCTACATTAACAAGACCATTCGAGTCCAGATCAAGCCATGAGTTCTCCTTTGCTAGAGATGAAAGCAGGGTTGGGCTTCAAAAATTTCAGCAACAGGGTCTCTGCCCGGTTGCTTGGTAGGCATGGCCTAGTCAGCCTCCAGCACCACGATGGGGAGGCCGTTTTTGCCTTCCCCAGGCTCCGGAGGCTTTCCTTCAGCCTCTGAGAGGGCGAAAACTGGCTCTGGAGGCTGGAAGTGGAACTTCTAGGAGGCCCATTTTTCCCCCTCCCCGAACCTCTGTGTGGGGGCCCTGCACTTATCTCGTATCCAAAACAGGCCATGTGGAGACTCCTTGGAGGGGAGGGGCAGGGTGGTGGTGGTGGTGGTGGGTAGCCAGGATTGGGATTTGGAGGTTCTCCGAACCGGCCATAACGTTAACTACGGGTTCTCCTGAACCTGGGCAAACCCGTAGCAGCCCATCCCTGGATGAAATTGAAGTTGGATGGGTAATCTGTTACAGGCCACTAATGGTTCCAGTAAGAGCAGGGTTGCAGCAGATAACCTTCCTAAGATCCCTTCCTATTACGATTCCGGGATTCCTTGAGGTAGCTTCCTTCTCTGAGGAGAAAGGATCTAGAGTGGAAATGACGTAAGCGGGTTGTGTGAACACAGCAGCATCTCCCATCATTTCATTAATTGGATTACATGTTTTTATGTCAAAACGTAGCCTTAAAGTAAGAGATGATGAAGAATTTCGTCTGTTTCCCAGTCATTTAATTTCAGAAATGGCAAGATGGGCCCATCTCGAGGGTCAATTTATTAGGGGCTCTTATTGTGTAAACTTGAATAGAGGTGAGGCTTGGCTAGAGAAGAGGGATAAGAAAACAATGGGGAGCACAAAACCCAAGAACCACCTTGTGAGACCAGATCAGAATTCTTCATTCAGCATCCTAAATCCAATAAAGGCCGAACAGATGCTCCCAAGAAGCTCACAAAAAGGGAATCAAAGCAATCACCTTCCCCCTTTGTTGTCTTCCACTAAAAGGCATTCAGTGGCATGCTGCCTCGCAATTTGGAAGTGTCAATTAACCTTCATGGCTAATAGAGTTTCATGCTCTAAATATTCTTATTTAGAGCATTCTGTTCCATTAGGTTCTTGTGTGTTCATCAAATACGCAACTTAGTTTGGAGCAGCCGCAAAGGAGAACTCCCAAGATTATATGCACAGTGCAGAATGAAGAAATCTGCCATGTGGGATGAGCTGTCATTTAAATCGTCGTCTTCCCAACTGATAGCTGGAAACGTTGAGATTCATTTAAGCTAAAAGCAATCCCATCTTTGAACATTTGAACAGGGGAAAAAGTATTTATTTATTAAATTTGTTTGCCGTCCATCTCGCCACAATACATAAACTGCACATTTGTACTGGAAAAAAAACCCCAATAATAAATTCAAGAAGCAGATTGTCTGATAATTTAGGCAAGTTGAAACCTCCTTGGGCATAAATAAGACTTTTATCCATAAACCTGTTATTACCATATCTGATATTTGGGGCAGTGTAACCTATTGCCTCCTGTATTCTGATTTACAACATTGATTTTAAAACAATTAGGCTTCTTTTTCAGACCATACAAACTCTCCTGAAGTCTTGCTGTTTATTTGGACTCTCATTTACAACAGCGTCATATAGTTATATGCATAAGCATAACTCAGAAGCTGGCTGTTGGACATATTTTATAACTGTCGTTATTTGCGTCAGAAAGCATTACCCCCTGACACAAAGTAAACTTGCCTTTTTATTACTTTTTAAGTACTCCCTGCTCCACCTTGTACCCTGGTGATAATCCATCTGTTGTGCGCTAAAGAAATTGTCATAGAGAGAGGGAGTAGAGTAAAATCCTCTCTGTGGTTTTGTTTGCGGACTTTTTGATGTGTAATTAATTTCTCAGATGAGAAGCTGGAGAAATAATGACTCAGGCGGACCTTTCGTAATTACGACGATTTATGTAAGATTATTCTAAGTCACGGACAGGTGTGGATAATCCTGTGTGGACATTTCATCCTTTATTTCAAGCTTGCCTCTCCCTGTACATCCCCATCTTTGTGGCCGGGCATCCATGTTATAGGCAAGGCCAAGAGATTGGGGGGGGGGATGGGGGTTGCAACAGCACATTTTTGTAGTCCGAGGGGGATCTGCCTCAGAGAGAGAGAAGCAAAGGCTCCCCCCCCCTGCCTCCCCCTGCCAGCAGACAGTTCCTTGAACGAAAAGCAGCAGCGAGTTAGGAAGCTCCTTTGTGCAGATTCCTTCATCTCCTTCTGGCTGCCAGCTGGCTTTCATTCAACATTGTTTTCATCGCTGGAGAGAGCGCAAGAGAGAGAGAGAGAGCAACATCTTAAAAAGGAGGCTACAAAAAGACATGGGAGTTGCTCAGGGAAAAAGAAGAGAGAGAGAGAGAGAGAAAAGGGAAAGGTTGGAGTTAAACAAAGCAGCTGGAGGGAGCTGGGCTCTGTAGTGTGAGGAGCTCGGAGTGCAGCAGCGTCCTCCTCTGCCAAGCGAGATGCATCCCCCTGAGTTTCTTTAGTCAGGAAACAAAAAAGGGAGCCTGTTCTCGAGGTGGTGGATAGAGGAGAGCCGTGGGCTGGCTGCCAACCCCAGGATGACGGGAGGAGCGACCCTAGAATACAGCAGCTGCTGCGCGGGCTTCCACAGCCGTCTCCGGAAAAGTGGGCACGTCAGAGGCTGGATGGGGTTAACGGAACAAGGTCCCGGGTTACGTGGAATTACTCTGGGCCCTCCGAAGTAGGTCTGTTACAATTGTCAAAGGAGGAGGAGGAGGAGGCAGATCCGTCTCAAAAACTGCTTTGTTCTGCTCTGATTGCTCTCGCTTGTTTTCCTGGGGATCGCCTGGAGCCAGAAATGCATGCAAGCTGGCATGCTCTGGCCCTGGGAAAAGACAAGGCAACCATCCGAAATCCCGTGTGAGCCTTGGCCATGCTCTGGAGCTGCGGTTGCCTGGTGCTGGAGATTTTTTTCCACCCTTTCTGTTGTTCCTCAGCGATGGCATTCCTGAAAGTTAATCAGGTTGAAAATTGCTGTGGGTAATGTCTGGAAGCAACTAGAATTCCGCTTTGAATGTAGCTGGTAAGAGACATTCCCTTTGTATGGTAGCTGAAATTGCTGGTGGGATCAATCCATCTCGCGGTGTCACGTCATCCCCAGTTGGCTTCTCTCTTTGCCTCTTGCTTCTCCGCCAAAGGTCAGCGATAATGCAGGCCGTCGTGATCAGCGAGAGAGCGGAAACTCTGCGAAAAGTCAAAACGAGCCTTTGCGAGATCTGACGGAGGTGTTCTTCGTTAAGAGGCCGCAGTTTGGAAGTCAACTTTCAAGTTGCTCTTTAGTGGCATGACTCTTTCTCGGAATGCAGATGCAGCTGGTGGTGGTTTCATGCAGCCTTTAATGGAGTTAAATTATTTATGTCTGGCCCTGCATATGTGTGGTTTTCCCAAGTGAGAAGCTGTCTCTCTCAGTATTTCTGTTCCAAGACTTCCCTTAGAATCCTGTTGGAAGGCTGCCAGTTGTACAAGTGGATACATGCAATTTCTGGTTTGCACGGGTAGAATGCTGCATGGCAAGAAGGAAATGGAGGAGAATTCCTTTGCTTGGACTGATTTCTTCCCCATCTGATCTCCGTAATTTCTTGGGGTTTGGATGCTTATTTCTGGTTTCTGTACTAGACGTTCTGGAGGGGCAATGGGCCACAAGCTGCAGGCTAAGGTACAGTAGGATAAATAGGATGTATCATTTCAGACACCTGGCTGAATCCACAGTGCACAGATTTTATTAGTTACGTTTTCCAGCTATAATTTCCAACAAAACAAAATATTGGGACTTGCATGTAATGTACAAGAGGCAAATGTCTGCTTTATTTCTGTTGTTTTTATATGCTCCCATATGAAAGTGATCTGTCACATTTAAAGAAAAAATACCGCAAACTAAAAAATACAGTCAGGTTTTCAGACATACGTTCAATAAAACTATCCATATTTTTAATAGGGTAATAATATATGTGATAACCAGGACACAACTCTAAGGTACATGGTAGCAAATTGCAACTTGAAGGCTGTCTGGACGAATCCCATGTCAGTTGCCTTCTACAATGATGCCAATATAGCTGCCAACCTGATGTTGGAGGAAAGGCTATTCCAAGCATAGGGGGCACCACAGGGAAGTACCCCTAGCCTCCCATAACCCTTTTCCACCTAGGTTATGTGAGCACCCATTTCTAATTGGATGAGAGTATCCTGAAGATACTTCAGAGCTAAGTTCATAAGGTCTTGTAGGTTAAAACTAGCACCTATTGAAAGCCAATATAACACCTGAAATATAAGTATAATATGGTTGTAGCAATCCCACTTGCTACTATATGGGCTACTGCATTTTGTACCAATTCCAGTTTCTGAGTAGTCTTCAAAAGTAAGATCAAGCACACTGTAGTAATCTTACTGATGTTGAGGACGTCCTTAACAAGAGTTTCGGCAGAAATTATTCACACACTCATACCTACACAACCACACCCAAAGAAGCCTAGACAGGCATGGATCTAAATCACCAGAAGTGGAATTCATATTATGAATCCTAATTCGTATTAGTACTCCACCCATTGTGGTAAGCATTTGGTGGCACTGAGAGACCTTTGATGGCACAGTGGTTCGAATGCAGTATCGCAGGCTGATTCTGTCGACTGCCAGCAGTTTGATTTTCACTGGCTCAAGGTTGACTCAGCCTTCCATTCTTCTGAGGTTTGTAAAATGAGGGCCCGGATTGTTGGGGGCCATAAGCTGACTCTGTAAACCACTTAGACAGGGCTGTAAAAGCACTGTGAAGCGGTATATAACTCTTAAGTCAGTGGTGGGTTGCCAATTTTTTTACTACTGGTTCAGGCACGCTCACACGCGCGCACAACACTTTTGCACATACGCAAAAGCGTCCAGGTGGGTGAGCGGAGCCTCCTGCTGCCGTTACTACCGGCAATTGTGAGATATAAGAAAAAACAACATCAGGTCATATTTGTTTGCAGTGTGTTGTTTTCTGCAATGGGTGTAAAGATATGATTGCCATGGAGGATATTTACTGACAGTTGGTTGGCATGAAGATAGTTTACACTCCCTGTTTTTTTTTTGCCAGGTGTGCAATATTCAGATCTGAAGCAGGAAAGGAATTCCAGATCCAGCCAGGGTGGATTTACTGTGCCTGCCAGCAGCTCCTTAAAGATGCTGGTTTTCCCCACCCTCTGAACTGTAGCTGAATGGTAAACATATTTTCCAGAGACCATGTGTAAGTCTGGAAAAAAGCATATCTTCTTTAAAGAACCTCTGGCAGATACAGTAAATACATCAACCACATCTGAAGCTCCATTCCTGCTTTGGAGCTGAGCACTGCATGCCAGATTTTTGACCTGTTAACATAATCAGGACTGAAATGCAGCTCTTCAAATTCTGTCGTCTGCCATTTTTCAGTATGACAAGTTAATTTGGTGTATTGCAACATTCGTCCCTTAAAAAGCATGATGCTTTATTCTGTGTTTTAAAACAAATCGGCCTTGGGATCAAAGTAATTGTCGTGAATTCTAAAGACTTATTAAACCAAGGTGGTTTAATTATTAAGAGTAACCACCTTATTAATTTGGTTTAAGATAAACCATGCGTGCAGTCTCCTGATGCATGCATGAAGTTGGATTTGGGCTATATTTAATACAACAGTGCTTCTGAGCAGGCATCCTTCTGCAAATATTAATTCCCACAAGCCTTTTCAATTTGGCAGAAATGTCTGTGGAATGCTGTAATTTCCCTTCCAACCTCTTGAACAACGGCGGGGAAAAAAGAGAGAAAGAAATTGCATGATGTTCAAGGAGTGTTAGTATGCACAGGTTCCTCCTCTTCTGACTGTAGGACATGTTTCTTGTTCTATTAGTACATAAAAGATGGAACACGTCGATAATCCATTTTGTGGCTCTGCCCCTTCTCTAAAACTACTCCAGATAGGAAAAAAGGTTGCTTCTGATCTCATTAGGAGGAATAAAGGCTTAGGGACAAGATGTGACAAGCCAATCAGCCAGAATATTTCAGGGAGACAAATAGCAGTACTGTAAGCTATGTACTCTATCAGAAGGTGGGGTAGTGAGCGGCTGCTGTTTTACAAAGCCATTCCTGATTCTGCAGCTGCTTATGCTTCTGCATTTATCTACGGTAAAGGCAAAATCACTGCTGCGTTGTTTTTTAAAAAAATTTCCTGCTCTAATACCAACTCTCGGCTCCTGAGGTTAAAAAATCTCCATAATGATCTGTTGGAGAGCAGATTGTTAACAGCCAAAGTCAGAGAATCTATGGGGGAATGAATGGGAAACAGTGCAGCTACTGCAATCATGTGAATTAATTGCTAATATTATACCTTGTTCCTTCCTCCTGATCTATTTTACCAGCCTGCATCCTTGTGCTACCAAAACATAATCTTCATGCTTCGTGGAATTGAGTTGTACCTTAGGGAAATGTCCTTGTCCTTTGGATCCTGTATTCATTTTATGTATACCATGTAACTAGTGGGGGGGGGGGGGGAAGAAAGGTATGCAGTCTAAGCTATACAGGACAGATAAACTATAGTAGAAAACAAATTCTTTGCACGGAGAATGTCTCATATCCATTCCCAGGCTGCTCTAATTTAAAAAAAAAAAAAGTAAATGAAGGGAAGCTTAGAGACCGTGGAGAGCAACTGCCCATTGTAATACACTTATTGCCTAAATTTATAAAAAATGTTTGACTTGATGTTAGAGTAGAGTCCTTAATCCCATGAAAATAGTTTAATGTGATTTGACCTTCAAATTTTTCTTTTAGCCTGAAATTAAAGCAGGAATGGCTAATGATATTCAGTTACTCTGCCTGAGCATTTTACACCTGCATGTAAAATCCTTTCCCATATTTTTGCATGTTGTGTATGGTTTTAGAATACGCTTCCTAAAGTATAGCAATGTAACATATGTTGTCCCTGCTTTTCCTTTCAGCCATTATGTTATCACCCGGGTGCTTCTTGATTACTGGAGGCTTGAGAACATAGCTGAAGCTGCTACTTCACACCCCGAGGCTGAAGGAGCAGACAAGAGGCTTGAACCTTGAGGTGGTGGTTAACTCTAAGATGTCCTTGAGCGGTGGAGCTACCGGAGGGAAAGGAGTGGATGCAAACCCGGTTGAGACATATGACAGTGGGGATGAATGGGACATTGGAGTAGGGAATCTCATCATTGACCTGGACGCGGATTTGGAGAAGGACCAACAGAAATTAGAAATGTCTGGCTCCAAGGAGGTGGGCCTGCCAGCCCCAAATGCTGTGGCGACATTACCAGAGAACATCAAGTTTGTGACTCCAGTGCCAGGTCCACAGAGCAAGGAAGGGAAATCCAAATCCAAACGGAGTAAGAGTAGCAAGGACAACGGCAAGGCTGCCCCGGGATCCTCCCTGTTTACGCCAAGTGAAGGGACCACTGGCAAGAAGGAGGTTCAGGGGCGCTCAGGGGATGGTGTGAACACTGGGGGTTTGGTGGCCACCATTGCCCCCAAAGGCTCTGAGAAATCAGCCAAGACTTCTCGCAGCGTGGCGAACTCCAAGAAGGAGAAGGAAGGTGGCTCTTCCAAGAGTAAGAAAGAAAGGAGTGAGGGTGTGGGTGCTCCCGCAGAAAAGGAGCCCACTGTACTCCAACCTCTTGCCTTGGCGGTCAGGGTGGGGCAATACGATGGTGGCCAAGGATCGGATCCTACCGCTGCCGCCGAGCAGCTTGGAGGTATAGCTATTGACACGGGATCTGCGCTCAATCCCTTGGGAGTTAAATCAGAACTGGAAGACGGGGACAGCGAGTGCCGACAGCTCAAAAAAGTCAAATCGGAGAAGGTAAGACACAGGTTGGTTTTCGCGGGGGGGGGGGGTGTCTCCTCGGATGCTGCTTTTGCTTGAAACCCAAGGGATTATTAATATCCACATATAATAACGGGCAGAATACGCTGTCCCGTAGCTGGTTTGCTCTACGGTGTCACTTGTTCTGGAATCTTGATAGTTAAGTGGATGTCGTCCTTTTGTCCTGAAGAACTGGAAGGCTGATTTTGTCATCTTTTTTTTAAAAATCTGCTGACGTGAATGGTTGCTTCTGAAAGGCAATTGATGGAATGATGAAGATGTAGCTATTTATAGCTCTTTGTTGCTGCTAGACAACCTGGGGACTTCCTATCCTGTTCCTTATATTGTTTGCATGGAATTACAGTGACTCTAGCGATACAAGCTTTAGTCTGTAACCCGGCCTGTTTATCCAAAGGCAGGTCTCTGGAGAGGAAGGAAAGAGTCATGGCAGGTAGTCCTTGGTTAACAACGGTAATTGGGACCAGGACTTCAGTCGCCAAACAAAGCAGTTGTAAAGTGTGACCACTCTGACAATCCCAACAGTCCCTGTTGCAACCGTTAAGCACGGATCATGCATTGTTAAGCAAAGACCTCATTACAACCTTTCCCAACAATCAGTGGAAAAGACAGCAGGAAGTTGTGCATCCCATGTAGCAGTCTGGCCTGTTGGTAAGTGGTGGCTCTCAGGTGGGCAGGTTGCGTGGGTGGCTAGTGCAGCGGGGCTGGGGCTGGGGGTAGTTGCTGCTGGGTGGGCAAGACTTATCAGAGTGTCTTGCAACTTTCCCTGCTAGCTTCCCATTAATTTTCTTTGTGGAAAGTCGATAGGAAAGGTTGCAGACGTCGATCCCGTGGCCGTGGGACAGAGCAGCCATTGACAGTGCCAAGGTCACAGATTTTAGCCACGTGACAACAGTGGTGCTTGACGGCTGGAACATAGAGGTCCAGTCATGAGTTCCACTTGTTCAGCACTGTCATAACTTCAAGCAGTTGCCGAATGAGTGGTCATTAACCGAGGACTAGCTGTATTCCTAGGAAAATCAGAAGGAACGAACAGATCAAGCTTCTCGGTTGCGTCAAAAGATTTTAAAAGCAGACTGTGTGCTTAGAAGCTTGTGTGAGCTGTATAACTTGATATATTATTTCTGCCTCTGCATCTCCCAGCACATCTGTGAAGTGTCAACTGCCCGTACTGAATTATTTATAGCAGTGTACTGTTTTTGAGGAGAAAAGAGCATCTTCATGGATTGTGCATAAGGCTTACTTGACCTTTCAGGTGCTAGTCTAGGAAAGGCTTAAAGCTAATGGCTTTCAGAGAATCAGATCTGTAGCCCAGCTGATAGCTTATTACTTTCTTCTGCCTAGATTCTGGAAATAGCAAAGCTTTAGGTATGTATGCATTGCCTGGTTTTAGCTTTATTATTATTTTTATGTGGAAAACATTGATGTGGGGAAGCAGAGAAAAATGCACATCAACAACCTACATATCTCATAAAGGAAACAAAAATCTACCACTTGGGTTTACAGTTGAATCAAGAGACTTCAGATAGGATTTATGAATACTTGCTTCTCCACTATAGAATAGTAGCCATTCCCAGCCTGATGCCTTCCAGATGGCTGCTGAAGTGGGACTGAGCTCTTGCTTACACTGTAAAAAAAGCGGGGAAACGCCTATTCAGTATCATTTTCTCCAGAGTGCTGTCAAGGTTCATCACTTTCCTATCATGGTTTTTATGGCGAGAGCTATTTGTGGAGGAAAAAGAAAACAGACTCTGGTTTAAGTGCTGTGGGAGCCTCGTGATAGTTAATAGCTGAAATCTGCATTTGCAGGATGCTTGTATAAGAAAGGAAGATTAGTATCTTTATATTTTAATTTCTTTCCCTTTCTATCCATGGAATGAGCTAGAATATACTTTGGTATACAACTAGCTTATATTGAAGGATTGGCAGATTTTTTTTAAAAATAGAGATGTTTGTTCGCTGTATGTTTATTGTCCTACTAGTTTAGTTTACTACTGAGCTAGTTTGCCTCTTTCCTATTGGTTACAGGTAATAATTTGTGTTTATATTGAAGTTTACTGTCATTATTTCTGTACGGTATAAAGAAAAAAAAAGACTGGCTGTGTTATGCCTTTTTTCAACCAACAGATGTGTACAGAAAACTAGTGTGGCAGTTCTGTAATATGTGGAATTTAGATTCCAGATTCTGAAACAAAATTGATTAGCCCTGTCAGATTGAGCATAAAGCTGGTTCTGCTTTTTTATAGCAATGAAAATGGCCTGTGGTAAGCCTAATAGGAAAATACGTCTTATAAGAGTCTTGCTTGTTTTCTCCTTCTATCTCCAGGCAGCACATCCAATGGGAGCTGTATTCCAACTTACCTGGAGGGCAAGGATTTAAGAAAAACTGTTTGGCTTGAATTTGGCAATAATGCATGTCTTTATAAAATTGGAGTAGCAACAGAGTTCATTTCAAGGCACCTTAGCAGAATCATATCCATTAGATTTGGCCCTGAATGGAAAATGAAATAGTTGGGGAAAGGTTTTCCAAGAGAGACTTTGCAGATCCTACTCATCCTTGTAAATCTCTCCCCCAGGCTGTTGTGTTAATTGGGAGATAGATGTTTGTGTAATGTATAATGCCAATATTGGGGGGGGGGTCTTTTTCTTTTGTGACAGGCTCTTTTGCCCATGACCTTGGAAAAGAAATAACTGGAAGATCAGAGGCCTGATGTCTGAGCATAATGCCACTTCACTTCCTTCTGCCAGCTCTGAGATTGTGTGGCTGGCAGCTGGCAGTACTTTGGCTATGTCCTGCTTGTGCTGATAATAGCACAATAAATGGCAGTTTCTTGCTGTGGGGCAACAACTTCTGTAGTGCCTGTGAGAGTAGGAGGAACAGCCTAGTGGACTGGCAGCTCCATCTGTTATCATTGTTCTTTGCTGTGTCTGCTCGGTTTAGGATAAATGGAGAACAAGGGATGACCAGTGGACAATACAGCTTCCCTCCCCTCTTTGCTTCTGTTGCAGCTTTGTTTTAATTTAAGAGTGATGGGATGGGATGGAGAGAAAGCATCCTCCTCTGAGATGGGATGGGATGCTGACCTGATGCTATTAAATGGAGGAAGATAGGATTTTAATAAGCTTCTTGTAGAGGTATGTATGGACAGCTGGTTTTGCACATACATATAGTGTTCTGAATGCATTTTTGTCATAGTTTAGGATTAGGAGACTCAGTTACTCTCCTATTAAAAATTATAGTTGGGGAGAGGAACCAATTCCAATTTCCGAATCAAAGCATTTCATACTGTATGTCAGTATTTATAGGCCCAGTTGAGATTATCACAGTCTTAAACTGGGGGTAGAAACTCCCTTCTTTGTGGCAGAAACAAAATGAAAATGTCTAGTGTCACTGAGTGGGGAAATTTTTAGCTCATTCTAAAATTGGTTAATATCAGAATATGAAACCATTGTATTATTAGTAAAGTTCCTTCACTCTGAATGCACAGAATACATCTTAACTTCTGAAACCGAAAGAGTTGCAAGCTTCAAAAATGTTCTTGTTTGAATTATGAGCTTTTATTTCAGATGTTTTTATTTTATTTCAATAGGAAAGCTACACCTTTGCTTAGGGGTTATAAAGCAAAAGGCAGGTTATGTGAAGGCCAATCTTTCAGGCAAACCAAAATCAAACAACCCCTCCCCCATGTAGCTTCCTTTAAAAAAAAATAGTTCGCACTTGAATCAAAGCTGACTTACTTTGATTAAACAATTATTCCTGAAACATGCTAATAATCAGCATTGACCACGAATTTGACCAAGAATGCAGTGTCTGATTTTTTTTTAATGTACTAGTTAAAAAGATAACAGGTAACAGGTAAGAGTTATCTGTTCTGGAAGCAAAGATTTGAATCAAACATATTGAATTGCTAACAATGGACCTCATTTTTTTAAAAGAAGCCTTATCAATAAATATTAATTATAATTTTATTTGCATTTCAGCTGGCATAGAGTTATCCTAGTGGAAGTAGAGTTGGACTTTTTAAACAGCAAAACATGAAGGATCTTCAGGCAGATGGATATAAAGTAAAATACAGTAAATATTTAACACTGATTCAATCCAGTATGTTATATTTATTTTCAATCATCATGTTTACCTTCCCTCCTACTGATGAACATGGCAGTTTTGAAACTATTGCAAAAACCTGTTCCCAAATGATGGCTGCTAAGGGAGAATTGTATGTCCTTCCTTGTTCAAGTAAAGAATTTAAGAACTGCTTCTTTCTGTATGAATTGGGGAAGCTTTAGGAATCTGGTACTTTAAAATTGTAGTATAATTAATAAATCTGCATGTCACAGACAACTGTGGAAGGTCCTTCACTCACTGGGATATTTGCAAGGATCAAATCAAATTTTATTATGGTCATAGAGCAGCACTGAAATTGAAAGGCAGCATGGAGAAGTATAGTGAATGTGGGAGATGAACAGGTGAAGTCAAATGTATCATCAGTTTGGAATCCTTATGCAGTCACAAGAGACTTTTAAGTCCAGGCCTCTATGAATTTTATTGACTCTTATCTACCGCCAGTTTGCCTTGACTGTTAGTATATCAGAGTCATGTGTATAGGTAGCATGTAATAAACTTTTAGTGCTTTGAACTCAACTCCTGTTCCTGGTTACTTGCACCTGACAATGTTGGTGAAAATGAAATTTAATTCATTTCTTTTCCCCCCCAAATATCCTGACTTTTTAAACTACTACTTTTGTGTTTTGCATTATGTGACTTTTTCTGATGGGTATACATCTATTTAAAAATTTTGGAAATATGGCAAGATAAAAAATGTTTGATTCTGCTGGGGTATCCTTCTGGCCCTTTGTTCAGAGTTCTCTGTTTTGAGATAAAAGAGATGATAAAGACGTTAAAAGTTAACATACTTCAGCTCTCTCTTCTTTTTTCATCTATTTATCTGCTTTCTCATGAAACAGTTAATTCAAAATAGAACTTTAACTCAAATTAACTCAAAGTTTTCTAGATAAAGCATGCACTGAGATGTGTACGGCATTTAAAGTAAATTTCTGTATTGCTTTCATCTGTAAATGTGGTACCAATTTAATTTGACCCTCACAAGAGCCTCTGTATGTTCAAGTCACGGCCAATGGGCTGTATGTGGCTCTGGTCAGCTATTATAGGTAGTCCTCAACTTACAACCACAATTGAACCCCAAATTTCTGTTGCTAAATGAGGTATTTCCTAAGTGAATTTTGCCCCATTTTAAGACCTCTCTTGCTACATTTGATAAGTGAATCACTGGAGTTGTTAACACAGTTATTAAGTGAATCTGTCTTTCCCGTTGAGCTTGCTCATCTGAAGGTCGCCAAAAATGATCACATGACCCAGGGACCCAGCAACCGTTATAAGTATCTGTCAGTTGCCAAGTCTCCAAATTTTGATCAGGTGACCATGAGGCTGCTGTGACGGTCATAAGTGTGAAAAACAGTCATAAGGACTATCTGCAATGCAGCCCCACAAGATCGTTTATTATCGTGTGAATTTATGTACTGTACATAAAATATATATTTTGTAGGCAACCCAAGATAATTCCTCTTCACCCAATGCAGCCCAAGCAAGGCCAAAGGGGACACACACCCTGTGTAACTTGAGAGATGAAAGATTACATATTTAAAGTCAAATAAATACTTCTAATGGATGGTGTGGTGTACAATCCCGGGAGCCTAAGTTCAAAACAAATCCTTTTTATTATGCTGAAACTATTATGATTAGATAAGCTTCTATCTGTTCTTTTCCTTGAATTCCTAGGGTTTCAACTGGCTATTTACTTACAGTGGATTTATTACCTTTAAGCATTTCTTGAAGCAAAATAGCTATGCCTGAGCTTGCAGATTATCTGGTAGCATGTCCTCTTAATCTTTAAGAGGAATTAAGTTGCACTTGGCATTTTTGTTCACCTATTGAGCCCTTCCCAAGGACCTGAGGTAAGCAGATGTTTATAATAACACCAGCATTGACAGACTCACCATCAGTTAATAGCAAAGGGCAGCTTTACTTGGAACAGCTTACATCCTGTGATGATACCTTTAACACCACCCCAGGTCCTTGAGAAGGATTTGATAAATGGATAAAAATGCCATGCCCAGTCCAAACATTTGGCTGTAACGAACAGTAATAATAATCCCGTGCTTCTGTCTGGAAGGAGGGGAGGGATGGTTTTCAAAGCTTGTGGCTTCTGAATCCCCTTCCTCTCATTTTATCCATACTTTGAAATGTTAAAATTTCTAAGTATTCTTCTTCAGCGGCTTGGATACGAGAAGCAATTAGGGAATGCAGCACGGCTGTGAAAGGAGTAACATAACAACACTAGAAATAACTGAGGGGAGCTGACATTTGGAGGGGGGTTCTCACACATTTATCGCTGGAGGGATATGGTGTTTATGGGATTGTTGGAAAAATAATGGGCAAAGCCCTCGCCATAAGCACTTCCGTGTAAAGAAAAGAAAAAAAAAAAGAGCCAAGCCACAAGCTTTCGATCCCCCTTTTCTCCTGGAGATGTGACAAAAAGGGCAGCAGCTCTGTCAGAGACAATTTCCCAAGCCATCAATTTCCTTCCTTCTAGCCAGGCAACTGCTCCCGATGACAAGGGCTGAAGGCCAGCGAGCTAGAGTAGAGGCATGCTTATCGTGCTATGGTTTCCCGCTAAGTGGTGCCAGTCAGTTGCTGTGATTCTAAAAATGCCAGCAGCAGTAAATATACCCGTTCCTACTAAAAACAGTTTGTAGCCAAGCAGATAATACACTCAAGTCTTGACTGCTGTTGGTATTCACATTTACTCCCCCCCCCCTTTCCACCTATTGGTCCAAAAGGCTATTCGTGGCTAGAATTCCCAATGTGCCCGATACATTTTGAGGCCAGTAGTTTTTGCAAAGAGGCCAGGAATGATCTGTGGTGGTGTTACAGTAGTTGCACTCATTTTTATTTTCCATTCTAGGGGTAGAGATGCCCCCTATTAACTGTTGCATTCAATTTTCCACTTATTTGCTTGTGGTGTGTTACCTGCTTTGCTTTCTGAGCTGAATATTTCTGGCATGCACTAGAAGGTGTTCCTCTCCTATTGGAGCTTCCAATTGCTGCTCCAATTCTGTTCCCTTTGCTGCACTCCCTGAGCAATGCATGAATAAGCTGCTGACTGGGCTGCCTTGGAAGACTTGCAAATGAGGGTTTATTTCCTTACCTCCCCCACTTCCCTGTTTTAGAAACCAGGCCAAAATCTGGTGCTTTGGCTTCTATTTTTTGGTACCCAGCAGTGGTGGGTTCCGAACAGTATGGCCCGGTATGGCCGTACTGAAAGTAGCCAGGGGCAGCAGCCACCGTACCGGTATGGTGGCTCGTTTGGCCCACCCACCTGCCCACTTTCTATGGCTTTTTATTCCACAACTGGCCCATTGTGCATGCATGTACAGCGTGCGGCGCTTGTGCGACCTCCGCCGAGCAGCTGGGTGTCGTAGGGCAGTGGCGTGGGCATGCAGCGCATGTGCCTGTCTGGGATGCCTGGCCCTGTGCGGAGCGTACTGACTGCGCCGGGGTACGGAACCCACCACTGGTACCCAGTATGTGTATAGAGGCATGTACCATTAACCATGAGATGCCATAGGTTTGAGATGAGTTGCTTTTTTTTCCTGGAGGCTTATTATAATTGAGAAGTACACAGTGTAAATGGAAGAAACACATTCAGTGACAATTATTTTTGCTTATGCAATAAGATTAGCCAAACACATTATACCTTATTCTGCTTTTTTATCTCCATTAGGCCAAACAAGAAAGGGAGTGGTGCCTCTTAAGATTACCACTGTTCTCGTAGCAAAAAAACTAAAACATTTGGCATCTTTGTAATTAATTAATTAATTGGCATTTGGCATCTTTGTAATTAATTAATTACCCTCTAAATCACATTCAGGCAGTGGTTATTACGGATGGTAAAACATCAAACATGGTAAACTACAGTAGCTCACACAGCACACTAAACAAAAAGAAACCATTATGGCTTATTGTGATTACTTGGTTCATAGAGTACATTAAGCTATTAAAACGGTTGTTTATGGTTTAATCTGAAGATAACATATTAATTGTCAAGGAAAGGTTTAATGTAGCATGGTCAAAAGAATACTTGTTCAAAATAAGGCTTCCTAAAGCATATCTAATATATTTTTATGCTTCTCTTTAAAAAAAAAAACCTCCATGACGTAATAGACTAGAGCATCTGATCATTTAAAAATGTGTGTATTCTCCTTGGGGTAGTTGGCACTAAAGATGCCCCACTGCTAACAGGCCTCAGTCTTAAACTTCATAGTGGAGTCTTCTTTTCTTTAGCTGTCTTCTGCATGTATGACATATGTTGGGTTTTTGAGATAGAAGAAGAGGCCCTAGGCCTCTTATTAGTCTTGGTGGGCCAACTATGTCTTAAGAAATAAGTAATCAGGTATTGCACATTGTAGCTTCCCTGGGAGATGGAAAGTTGTGTGCTGAGTCAAACTCCCCTGTGCGTCAGGACACAAGCCAGAATCCTGAGATGAAATAAAAGAGATTGAAGAAGAAGAAAATGGATTATTTGAGTGCTTTCCAAAGGAGCTCTGAAACCTTGCTTAGTGTCTTCATTCTATTATTTAAGATGGGATGTATTTAGTGATAGCTTGAAATTTTGTTATCTTTCCACAAAAGAACATTTTCGATCTTTTTCCTTTTTGGTGTTTTCCAGGTTTGTTAATCCGGTTCGGTACCCATCTGCATCTTGTATTAGTAAGTCCCTAAAGGTATTGCTTAGTTGATTTAAAGCCTCTGGACACTCCTAGCAGGCATTAAGGCAGATGGCGTTTGCTCTGCTTTTCAGGTCCGCTTGCCAGAGGAGGTAATTTTGAAGGATTTGATATGTCAGTAAATGGAAGGGGAAAACTGGTGCCTTTGCCCGTGCCTGGGAAATGGGCCAGCCCTGGGTTGGCAGGGAAAGCAGCAAATTCATAGAAACTAACGGCTGCAGCTGAAAAGCTCTGGCAAGCCACTGAGCAGGGGAATAATAGCAAGAACATAATACAGACAACTACACCTAAGGAAATGGAGGTTTTCCTGTTATTAATAGGGAACCTTTGATTCTGTGTTCCATGATGGAGCCTCCATCCATTGCAATACCCTAACAGAATATTGGCCATAAAGCTTCCTCTGGGTCTACTGGAAATGAACAAGGGGTGGCGGATGGATGCACCTTTGCTCTTTTACAGAAAGAAATGTTAAATGCAAAAATAACAATTTTAATCCTGTAACTTTCTAGCTTATCTCTCTTATCTACATCTTGGGTTGTATTCAAATATAAGAATGCTGCAAGCATTAACATACGAAAGCAGGTTTTTCCTTTGCGGCTACAGAACTGAAAGCTACTCAGAGAGCTGAATTACTTTGGGCTCATTCTGTATTGTATATACTAAATGTGGATTTGTTTGAAACAGAATTTAAACATTAGTTTCATCTAAAAAATAATGACATTGGGTTGTCAATCTCTGTCCATCAGATAATACTTCCTAAACACAACACCCAGATACCTAAGTGTGGTGCCAGTGGGTCTGCCAATTGATGTTCCTTTGTGTCCTGCCAGTCTGATAGGTTTTGCAATGCAGAGACATTCTTGGCATTTCTGCCTCAAGTAGCAATTGCTGAATGAATCTTATATTGACATTCACAGTCTCCTCGATTCATTCTAAACCGTTTAGAAGGTTAGAATAATCCAGGGAAACATAACCAAAGTGGAATTGTGTGTCCACAAAACTGACATTCAATAAATAAATTATTTGTGTGTTTTTGTATTCTTCTGATGCTTCCTATATTTTTATTACAACCAGCATGTATAACATGCTTGATGGAGTTTCAAGACTTATAATCAGGATTCGTCTTGGATGTTTTAAAGCATCTTTTCCCTCAAATAAACATGCTGCCAAGGGTTTCTGGGAATTCAAATCTATAGTTGAAGAACATTGGAGAAGACAGTTTCAGAAACGTATATTTCATCTTAATACATACTCCTTATGCTGCATATCCAAAAGTTTAAGCAGAAAGCACAAATAAATTGTGACAATAAAACAGAAAAACTACAATAATTTTCTTAGGTTGTACACTTCTACAGATATTGCTAATGCCATGCATATTTCATAGAAGACACTTATTGTAGTCAACATGATGAATCTGATTTACCACATTTTACTTGAAAGCAAATTCTATTAATTGTAATGAATACATATCCTGACGGGATGCGGTGGCTCAGTGGCTAAGATGCTGAGCTTGTCGATCAGAAAGATCAGCAGTTCAGCGATTCGAATCCCTAGCGCCGCATAATGGAGTGAGATCCCGTTACTTGTCCCAGCTTCTGCCAACGTAGCAGTTCGAAAGCACATAAAAAATGCAAGTAGAAAAATAGGAGCCACCTTTAGTGGGAAGGTAACAGGGTTCCGTGCGCCTTTGGCATTTAGTCATGCTGGCCACATGACCACAGAGACGTCTTCAGACAGCACTGGCTTTTCGGTTTTGAAATTGAGATGAGCACACCCCATAGAGTCAGGAATGACTAGCACAGTGGTAGTCAACCTGGTCCCTACCGCCCACTAGTGGGCGTTCCAGCTTTCATGGTGGGCGGTAGGGGTTTGCTGTAACTCTGCTTTATAAATTTTATAAAGTAAAGTTACTTCCCTACTTTAAAAATCACCATTACTGTGGAACCAGTGGGCGGTTAGAAAATTTTACTACCAACAGAAATACAAAAGTGGGTGGTAGGTATAAAAAGGTTGACTATCCCTGGACTAGCACATATGTGTGAAGGGAACTTTTACCTTTACATATTCTGATTAGTGCAGTCATATGGGTATGGTTTTAAGTGCATATCTTATCTTTAGCATTTTCACTGAATTTTATTGTAGGGTACTCTGAGATCATGGATTACTGTTCAGACTACATATAAATATCTTTAATTTCCATGTGATTTGTTCATCTCGGTTAATAAACTTCCACTAGTTAAAGAATTTGAAATGGAATGAATGTTTCCCTAAACTATTTTTCCTTCTACTGACTGAAGCACTGTGAAGATTTGCAGACAATATTGTGCAGTGTGATGTCGTGAACCTGCCAATAAATGTTAATCTCTCTAATTGTAAAAATATCTTGATATGCATATACCTAGCCATAATACGACTTTTTGTTTGGTTTAGTAAGATATAAAATTATGGTGTACTATTGTGTATAAACCATGCCACTCTGGCTTTTTCAATAGATTGTAGTTTAAAATCTTGGCTTGACATTGTAAATGCAGTCTCAGATCTCAATCATCGGCTTAGTCCTTTGATATCTCCAATCTATTCAAATTGCCTGTCTTTTACCTGTCATCCTATTTATTCCACCCCATTCATACAGCATGGTGGCCTACAAAGACTTGTTGCTATTTTATTACCGATTGCTTGTTAAAACTCTATTCTTTTTCGATCCTCAATCTAGTATTTGAGAAATACTAGAGTTTTATTGTTAATCATTTTTAAACTTTTTTCAACAACGGTAGGTCAAAGTTATTAGAAACTGTAATGATGCATTCAGAATTCTGGAGTTGACTAGATATATTATCAAATACAGTTAGCATGTAGGTGAGAGAATAGTGGATTCCACAGATTGGGAAAAAAAAATCCACTTTGCTTTATATCTTTCCTTTAATGGCAAAATCTGAATATCCTGTGGATATGAATGAGAGCAACAATTTGCTATAACTGTGAACCACATGCTTAGTTTCTGCTGTTCTTTGTTCATGGAATCATCCCTTCACATCTGTTGAACAGATGGAAGCTACTGTACTCTCTCTTCCTTTTTTTTCTTTTCTGTGTGCTTTGGAATGAACGCCCTGCCTTTTAGGAGTGGAGTTCTTCTTCACGGGTAAGGCCCTCTAGGTTAAAAAGAATTCTAGCATCATGTAGGTTTTTGTATCTCTCATGAAACGTGATAGATCAAGAAAGCTCTCTTCGCAATTGCAAACTACAAGCTTCTGCCTTGCCCAAGTCACTGTACTTAGGGAGCAGCAACTCCTTGATTAGAAAAATATGGTTTATTCCTTGGTATAAAATCATGGAAAAAGCCTGTGAACATTCTTTCCAAGCACTGGCTGTGCTAAAAGTTCTCCGTGTTCTAATTCTAAAAATGCTTTTTACAGCCAGAGTACAGCATCTTTCCAAATGTCCATGTGCTTGGATCCTTGCTGAACACGTCCATCAAACCATTCTGGGAAGTAGTTCGCAAAGAGCAAGTAAGGGCCTATTGGGGGAGGAAGGAGTTTTGCAGACTGCTACACTGTGCAGACTGCTGGGGCTTAAATCTAAACCACACCCAACGATCCGGTTGCAAATATTACCCACCTGCACTCTGTGAACAAATTGAATGATGATGCACAGGAAAGTTAACCCGATGTCCTAAAGTTTGGGGAGGTTTGATTTTATGTTATTTGCTTGGTTCGGGTTTTCCTTGCTAAATAAACCATACAACAATCTGACAATGCACCATTGAGAGACAATTGTTGGTAATGTGTTCCAGTGTGTAGAACAGTGATGGCTAACCCTTTTGTTGTTGGGCGCCAAAAATACGAGCACGCACGTGCGATAGAGCGCACGCGTGCAGGCACCCAGAATGCAAAGCCCCCCCCACATGTGCATGCATGCACAACGCCCCCCCCCAAGTTCGGAAATGGCTGAAAATCAGCTGGCCAACGCACACATGCGCACTGCAGATGACCGCTCGTGCGCCGGCTGTCATCTCCATTTGCCACCTGTGGCAGGTGAGCCATAGGTTCACCATTATGGCTGTAGAATAACACTGTTATCCTAATCCTAGTGGCTTTGTTTCTGTTGGCCAAAGACTAGAATAGGTGGTGAGTCTCTTAGCGATATTTGTGTGACTGATTTATCCAATTGAATAAGATTTGAGATTTGAGATTTTGAGATTTTATTAATATTTGTAGGCCGCCCTTTTCCCTGAGGGGACTCAGGGCGGCTCACATAAAATCGGGGAGGGGGAATACAGACGTTAAGATAGAGACATATAATAAAATAGTAAACAACATACATTCATCATTCGGGAGGGGTAACTATCCTTGTCCCCAGGCCTGACGGGCGAGCCAGTTCTTAAGGGCTATGCGGAAGGCCTGGACGGTGGAGAGGGTGCGAATCTCCACGGGGAGCTCGTTCCAAAGGGTCGGGGCTACTACTGAGAAGGCCCTCCTCCTTGTAGTTGCCAGCCGACACTGGCTGGCCGATGGAATACGGAGGAGGCCTAATCTATGTGATTGTAAAGATATTGTAAAGAGTGTCTTGGTTAGAGTTGGGATTGTTGGTGTCTATAAAAATCTGCATCTTTTATAAGTGCTCTGAATTCATATTTAATTAATGCTGTGTGTGAGTGGTTACCCTAATTCCTGGTAAAAGGAATTCTATCAATAATGTCTTACTCCTAGCAATCATCTTGGGGTATTGCTAATGAAACAATAATGTGTAACTACATTTTTTTTTCTTTTTGTTTTTTTGCCATTGAATCCATTGCCATTGATTTGCAAAGAAAACAACAACAACAACAAGGAACTGAAACTATTCAAAAAGTTTTTGTTTAGTCAAATTGTGGCCAGAAATATGTATTCCCCTATCTAAGCACTTTTGCGGTAATTGATTGCCTGATCCTAGGCATTTTTATAGCCCTATTTATTGTTTACATTTACAGATTGCTGTTTCATTATATGCAGTAAATTTTTCAGATGATATTCTATTTAGGCAGAACAAGAATGGCATATGATATATTTGGTTGTAATAAAATTGGAAAGGGCCTAGTTTTCTGATAGTCCATACCAAACTGCAAGTAATTTATACTTTTGTTTCTTGGTTTGTGCTAAGTGTACTTTGTTTTGCTGTTTTTCTGAGAAGCCAGAGAAGATTATAAAGCTAGAATTTGATGGTGTTGATTGTTCATTCTGAGAATAGAAGAATTGGAAAGGTTAAATGGAATTTCTGATCATTTCCAGACTGGGCAAGCGAAATGGAAAAACCAAGCATATAGATGAATTATTCCATTTTGTATCTTGTTATATAATGGTTGTGTTGGATAAATTCCAAGGTCCAATATTGATGGAGTAAATAGCTTAGATAATGTAGGGATTCAAAGTATTCAAAAAGTTCTCGTAGCAAGAAGGGCCAAAAAATAATAATAATAATTCACATTTGCTCATTCACAGCAGAATAATAACAGAATGTTGTGATTTTTCATATCCTTCCTTCCTTGCATCTTTTAATCAGATCCAATAACTCATACATTTGGCAAATCCTGGTCTTTAAAAAAGACAACATTCCTTCAGTACGTTTTTGTACAAGGTCCAGGACAATCCTGTCCTCCCTCCATCTCTTAATTTCTCAAGAATTCTGAACCCTAGCTCCAGCTTTAGGGCAAAAGGCCACTGACAGCACTAAATTGGCAAGTCCATCATCTTATTGTGCTGTTCTGAAATACAATAGTATGCGGTCTTTGTTTGGTAGGGTTGGTTAGGAGCAAGACCAAGACAAATGTACGTACCAGCCCTATGCAAGTGGTGTAGTATGCAGCTAACCAGGAAGAATTAGAGCATGGAGAAATTACAACAAGTGCAATAAATGCTTTTAACGTAGTAAATCAGGAAGGAGCAATAGCAGAAGCTATTAAACCATACAGGAAAGGGTGAACTGCAGTTACAGTGAGTCAAGCAGTGGATGTTAATTGCAAATATTCCTATGTTTGACATTCTTTACTCCTGACTGTAATTTTCCTAGTGGGATCTGAGTGGCATTAGCTATTTAGAGTCCCGTAGCTGCAGAAATAAGTAGTAGTCCAGCTTCAAAACATATATAGGCTCCGGATATAATTTCCACACCTTCCTTAAGCAGCCAATAAAAAAATGCATGAAACTATCAGGTGAACATTCTTGTAGCTGTACTCCCTTCTACATTTGGGATTATTGTACTTTATTGTAATAAATGTACCTTCACCTGCCTGCTATCCCCAAGTGATTTTCCCCAGTGCTGTTGTAATTTCAGACAATCATTAAATGAATGGTTGCAAGTCAAGGGCTACTTGGATGCACTTATTGGGTAGATAGTTAGGCAGAAACTTGTTTTATGTAAGAGGCTTAAAATTGCAGGCTACTCTATGAAAACGTCCACGAATTTGCTGGTGTACCTTGTTCTGCTCTACTTCTATTGACATTTTTTCGAAAGAATAAAAATAGGGGTGAAGTGAATAAGCAAATTAGGCACCTTCTTGCATAATGACAAGGTAGAATGTCATAAAGAAGAGAATTTTTGCGGAGAGGATGCCAAGTTGCCGTTGATCTCATGAAATGGCTGAATGGAACCTGATTGACCGTAGATGGCAGACAGCAGAAGGAAAGTGCGTTTCATCATTCATCTCATAATTAATTCTGCTGAATTCCATACTGTGAGAAATGATAGTAGCTGCTAGTTTTAATGACTTTAATAAAGAATCAGACCAAATGAGAGAAGATAAAATCTGTTGGTGTGCGCACTAACCTGTAAGCCGGGTGGGAAACCATCTTCCTCGTTTAGAATGCAACAATTGTGGGGAAACAAGATATTGGACAAGACAGATCAGTGATGGCTAACCTTTTTGTTGTCGCATGCTAAACACCGCCCCCTCCCCCGTGCTCCCCTGCCCCCTTCTGCATGTGCGCCCCTCCCCCACCCATTTTTGGCTGCCAGGTTGGTGCAGGAGGCCGGCGAGGCTCAAAACAGGGCGCGGAAGCGCTATGCAAAGCCCCAAAATGCAATACGAGCGCCCCCCACACATGTGCCCTGCGTCCCGTGCACTTGCGTCCCCTGCATGCGCCCTGCCCGCGTCCTGCCCCTGGCGTATGCACGGCAGAGACCCGAAGACCAGCTGGCCAGCGGGAGGTGCAAGCACATGTTCAGAGGAGCTAGGCTGGGGCAACAGCTGGCGTGCCCGCAAAGAGGGCTGTGTGTGCCACCTGTGGCACACGTGCCAGAGGTTCGCCATCACGGAGATAGACTGTTGATCTGATTTAAAATGTGACCATAAAATGTGGTCCATCTCACCTCATCTCTGGTTCTTCGATACGTGGTCCTGAAATTTGTTTTCCCCTTTTCTTTTGTCCTGAATTTATCTCTTGATATCCTGGTCTATATTTTGTTTTTGTTTTTCCTCCTGTTTGGGGCAAACGTCTATCATTCAGTCCTTCCTGGCATTCAGTTTAGATGATTACAAAAAAAAAAAAAAAAACCATACACATTTCAGGGCAGTGATTTTTACCTTTGAGTTGCTAGTGAGTGTTCTTGTCCTCTCAATACCAAAAGGGGATTGTCATTAATATGAAGAAATGGTGATTCACGTAGGCAGGGTTGCACGGTTGAAAATTTGAAATGGCTTCCATTCTTACGGAGAGTGAAAATTGGTTAATGTGTAGAAAGGCTCCTGCTTCTCAGAAAGCTATAATTTGCTGTGATCCATGTAACTCCCTGTTTGCATTGCAAGCAAATAAGAAGTGCAAACATTACATTCAGAATTTGTGGGTGGCAAAGTCACACACTGCAAACAAGTGATAGGAAAACTATCTGCAGTGAATTGCAATCAGCTCATCTTTCTTCTGGGAGCCCCAAAGCTCTTTGTGATCCTATGGAAAAGCAACTTGTATTTTTATTGGTTTTGGACACACTGTGACTGAACAACTCACATGAGATTTTTGTGCTTGGTTGTTCTGTAAGGTTAGTGAAGTTGCGCTATTAGTTTGTGAAATGATTGTTCAGCCATATTATATAAAGTGTTGGATGAGCAGACCTGCTGAAAATGATTGAGTTGGTGCTTTGCATATGTTGAAGCTGCAAATAATATGCCTCTCCAAATAGGGATGCCATTATCCATCTTCTTAGCAAAAGTTAAAACATTTTCCTTTTTTCTTTTTCTTTTATTTTTGTTAAACAAACCAGAGGTGAAATCCAGCAGGTTCTGACAGGTTCAGGAGAACTGGTAGCGGAAATTGTGAGTAGTTCGGAGAACCGGTAGCGGAAATTTTGAGTGGTTTGAAGAACCGGCAAATGCCACCTCTAGCTGGAGATTTTGCCTTATCCTTCCCCTCCCATGCCTACCAAGCCATGCCCACCAAGCCACACCACACCCACCAAGCCACGCCCACAGAACAAGTAGTAAAAAAAATTGAATTTCACCACTGAAACAAACCCTTCAGAATTAAAGGAAAATGGATTCTAAATTCCCCAAATATACTTTTTAAACATCTGTTCATCATGTGATCTTGAGAGATTTTTAAAAAACGTTGAAATATCCATACTGAGTATTTTTCCAAACAACATTTGTACAGATAAAAGTTAGTGTCAAGTTCCAATGACAGTTGACTTGCCTACATTAATGTAACTTTTACAACTTGTGATTCTTTTGACTTCCGTGTCTGCACAAAGACCGCTTCATCAAGTGCAAGGCAGGATTCCATAGTGCCAGGATATCAGTGTCCTTATCTCAATAACTCGGGACTCTGAAGTTGATTGAAGTGCTGCGATATTTACCCAAGCAGATAAAGAGTCAAGGTACAAATTCCTACTGAGCAGTGAAACTAAGAGGAGATTCTTATAATTTTTTTTTCTTTTTTAATTTAAGATAGTAAAAGTATATAGATTAGGATGGTAAAATGGTATAGATCAGTGATGTCTAACCTTTTGGGTATGGCCAACTCGATGTCACTCACGTTGAGGGGTGCCTCGCTGGCTTCTACTCGCCCCTCCCCTCCCAGCCACTCCTCACCTGCCCGCCCGGGCTCCATAGGGCCCCAACAGGAAGCAGTTATGGGAGCTAAGCAGCCACCATGAGAAAGAGTTGACAAAACAGCTGGCTCAGTTCAAATTGGATCTGACTGAGAAGGAGGCTCAGCAGAAGCACATCACTGAGGACTAGGAGCATAGGCTTTCCAAGCAGAGGGAAGACCTGCAGGAGTGCAAGGCCAGGTACCTGCGCTTGGAGGCTCAGCAGGCTGAGATAGTCAGCCAGTTCCAGGCCATGATGCAGTCCCACTGGAACGAGGCTCTCCGGCTCTTCACTTCCAGCGGTGCTTCCCTCCAGCCTTCGCCCAAAGCTCCACACCAGGAGGCTGAAGGAGACCCCAAGTCAGAATTTCTGCCCCTCTCCGACCCACACAAGAAGACCCAGAAGTGGAGACTCTCTGCAGCAACACAAATGTTCATTGCATCCAGCCCAGGGTCTGATTTAGTCCAATATAAAAAATGCAAATAATTTTTCTGCGGACCGCCAAAATTTTCTCGCGGACCACCAGTTGATGACTGCTGTTCTATTCGAAGTAGAAGATAGACTTAATCTAATTTCCAAGCCCAGTAAAGGTCATTCAGGATGATGAATACTAAAACCACCATTGTGACTTGCTTAAAAGAGGGACAGATTATACAAGCTTTAATGTTTGGACACAGATGAAATGGAGAAAATTATTTACTACACTGCATTGGTCTTTCTCTTCCCATGGCTTGTTCTTTATATGGAAAAAAAACAGTCCTTTAACTCAATCCTTTATATTATTTTCTAATATAAAATGTCACTAACCTGTTAAAATCTCTTTATAATTAAGAAAAAAGTTTAATGAATATAAAAATATCTCTTTAACCCATTCAGGGGACCCCTGACACAGTGACACATGTCAAAACTTTTGGTATCTGTAGATATTTCAGAGCCAAATAGGGGAATTAAGAAGTAATTTTCTGACAGAGAGAACAATCAACCCATGGAACAGAAGTTGCCTTCAGAAGTTGTGGGAGCTTCATCACTGGAGGCTTTCAAGAAGAGACTGGGCTGCCATTGTCAGAAATGGTGTAGTAAGGTCTCCTGCTTGGGCTGGGGATGGGGTGGGAGGTTGGACTAGGTGACCAAAAGGTCCCTTCCAACTCTGTTAATCTGTTCTGTTATTAAATATAATAGGTGCCCACAAGAAGCCCTGTGCCAGTGAAGACCCAGAGAGAACAAATTACAATGCAGTGTTGCTGTAAATAATAACCCACATGCCATGTACAGGTTGGAGGAGAATTTATACTATACTTAGTTTTTGTAGAGAAAGAAGTTTGGAGCTCTAAAGTCTAAGTAGGCAAGACAACATAATTTCGGAACTGTTTATCCCTCAGGCAAGAAAAGACATCTTCTTTCAGTCTATTAATTATTAAAGCCTCTAACTTGTTATGATATGCATGCCCCAGTACTTGCAAGTTATATATATACTTCAGAGGATGGAGTTATTCTAATTTTCTCCCCTTGGAACCGTTTTCTGCACTTAGTTGGTTTCTCATCGCACATATAGTTCTGGGTGGCCAGTTAAGGAAAGTGGAAGGATCTGTCATACTACCTCAGTTGTACAATCTACTTACACCTGGAATGGGGAGCAGGAGGCTTCACCCTTCTTTTGCCTGTCTTAAGTAATCTAAACATTGGGATTTATTCTAAAGAAGGCATTCCCTCAGCGCATAAATATCTCAGTATTCTGACCAATTGAGCACTTCTCATGCGCATCCGTGGTGTTTCCTCATTGTTTGCTATTCCACCAAGATCAATAAACCATGCTTTTCTCTTCAGTTAGCAACATGCCTATAAATCGGAAAGCAAATCCCGAGTTTCACTTTGAAGCACCAACTACAATTTGCTATTTTGGATGCAGCTGGGTAGGGGAAGTGAAAATAAGAACCAGTAGAAAGCTCACCGCAGTTGCCATGGATGGCCTCATACTCACTCTGCCAAACATATTTATAAAACCCTGGTTTTATGTTTGGAAAATAGCTAATCTTTTTAGCTAATATAGCATAAGCTTCCAGCTGTGTAAAGCTTTTCTGGAGAATGAATTAATGAGAGAGGTGAGTACCGTCCTTTTACTCTCAAAAAATACTTGATAGTTAAAGAAAATGGAAGATATAAGAAATGCATGAAATTACATTGTACTCTCCAGAATACAGACGGTCCTCACAATTGAGCCCAAAATTTACATTGTTAAGTGAGAAATTTGTTAAGTGAGTTTTGCCCCGTTTTGCAACTTTTCTCGCCATATTTGTTAACTGAACCGCTGCAGTTCTTAACATTAGCAACACGGTTGTTAAGTGAATCTGATTTGCCTATTGATTTTGCTTGTCAGAAGGTGGTGAAAGGGTCTCACATGACTCCAGGACACTGCAACCGTCATAAAGGTGAGTCGGTTGCCAAGCATAAAAATGTAAATCATGTGACATGGGGATGCAGCAACGGTCGTAACAGTGAAAAATGGTGATAAGTCACTTTTTTCAGTGCCGTTGTAACTTTGAATGGTCACTAAATGCACTGTTGTAAGTTGAGGCCTACCTATAGTTAGTGGGGAGCAAATCATAAAAGAAAGTTTTCAAGTATTAATTTTGTAGAACTAGAAAAAGAAGATTCTTTCTAGAAACAGCCCTCAACCTGTGTTCATCGTGGATTAGTCTGTGTGACTCACTTACAGCCAGTCTGTTCATCGCATTTTATCTTTTGTGCTGGGTTAAGCTCAGCTTGAAACGGTTAAGCCACTTTTGAAATATAAATTGGATTTTTTTTTCTTTGCTCGTAATCCAGTGATGATTTCTTTTAAAAAGCCAGAGTTAGAGACAATGCGTTAAGCTAACCCATTTGTCCTGCCCTTTTAGGAATTGAAAGTAGTTTGTGCTTATTTTTTTGCTTTCTTTTTACTGTGTTTTTCCATCTCTTTGATTTTCCCTGGTGGTGTTCGATAACATTGAGCCAGTACTCAGTGTTAAAATGTATGTTCTCCAGGTGTGCAGCTACTTTCACACCGTTCCTTTAAGTCGTAAAAGCAACCGTTATGGAGCAATAGGTCTTACAAGCAATTTCCAAGGAATATAATAAGCCTTCCAGGAGAGTCCAAACATACACTTTAAATGTGTACAACTGTAACTCCTCACACAAGAGGAAAAGGATGGCTCTAGTTCCTGATAAGCATATGTGGTTTCTAGTTGCAGCAACTAAGAAATCACCCCGGGGCTGTTAGCCAAGCTTTAAAAAGAATCTGGAGGCCACGCCCTGGATACACACAGATGGTGGAAATCGTCTTTGCCTTGCTGAAAGTTTGCAAAATGATCACTCTCTAGTCATGCCAATTAACTGAAGAGTGGTCCAAATGTGTTGCCTGAAATGACCTTATCATCCCTAAATATGACAGCGGAGACAGAAATGTCTCCAAATACATTCCTTATAGCGTCTGCAGATGGACCCGCTAGGCCAGGGGTGTCAAACTCGATTCCATTGAGGGCCACATCAGGATTGTGTTTGACCTCGGGGGGGGGGATTATGTCAGGTGGTGTGTGGCCAGGGTGGACATGGCCAGCTCGACGTCACTCGTGTCGGAGGTGCTTGTGGTGGCCTGAGGGTTCCACCAGCGAAAATGGGCTCCCGAGCTCTGTTTTAGGTTGTGACGGCTTCCTGCAACCCTCTGCCAGCAGAAACGGAGCTCGGGAGGTCCGCCCGCAGCCCTTGCGAGCTCCATTTTTGCTGGCAGAAGCACTGTGGGCCAGATCTAAGCATCCCACAGGCCGGATCTGGCCCCCGGGCCTTGAGTTTGACACCCCTGAGCTAGGGGGAATATTGGTAATGCTAACGTGGGAAAAAACATCATTTTCTAATTGAGGCCACCTCTTGTAGACTTGAATAAAAAGCAAATGTTTGTTGTAATCTCTTCAATGTTGTCATGGAGTCTAATGTGGTAGGAATGTCATACAGCCAGCCAATATTCAGGTGTTAGCTTTTCATTTATATCTATATCCACACATACTGTACATACACACACACATTGGCAGTTCACGTGCCCATATTTAACTTTGATTTGCAACAATCTGTTAAAAATTAATATGACTCTGTTAATTAAAACTAAATTTTGGAGCTTCGTTATGGAATACTAAATAGCGGTTTTATATTAAGAAGCTACATGTTTACATTTACTTGTCAGTGTAGTTTACACAAAAAGTATTGTAGGCACCTTTTACTGTTTGTATATTGAACTATATTTACCGGTAATCAACATAGCTGTTAGAATATGGATAAAATTGATTATCAAGATTCAGTCACCTCAACGCTAATTGCTTTTGCCTTGATTAAGTAATATTTACAAGCTATTTAATAAAATGAGAAGTGCTTGACCATCTTGGCAGTTTCTGTAGGAAGTATTATGACGTTGGAGTCAATGTAATAAACAAATATGCATAGAGAAGTGCATACTTTTGATGTGAATAATTTCCCATCTTGTTTGCAATGTTTATTATGGGAAGGAAGAAATGTATCCTCTTAAACACAATTCCAACTTGAGATGTGGTGGAAGTGTTCGCGGAGCCTGCTGTAAATAAGATTTTAAAAGGGTAAACTCTTTTTAATTAAGGGTTGTTGTCTATTTGTGCTTTGGGGAGAAAGTATTTGCTAGGAAAAGAATCTATGAAGGCATATTTTATTCCGTATCCTTTTAAAATAAAAGCACAATGTTTAAAATCGCACAGTAAGATGATGTTGCCATACATAAGAATGATAGTACAGGGTATTCTTGAGAGTGACAGTTGGAATATGTGCATCTTAAGACACAGCTTGGCAGAGTCAGGCACGGCTCTTGTACCACCCACAGGTGCCGGTGTGATAAGACATCTTGTCATCATGTTCTGTAAGTGAGCTACATTTAACTTTTAATTGAGTGGGGGGTGGAAATGCATGAAATTTTGCCATGAGCGTTTTTGACATTGCAATACATATTGTATTCATATTATGAATAAAGCTGTTGAATCTTTTACAGTTCCTTAGGGATTTGATCACGACTCCAAAATTTGCAAGTTTTGGGGAGGGACCGTGATGGGTTGCCCCCGGTTCATCTGAACCGGTACTAGCGGTGGCGGGAGATTCTGCCCATCTGCACAGAAGCGTCACACATGGCAGTGCCCAAACTAATAATAAAAAAAATTGGCAACCCACCTCTGGGAGGGGGTGGTATCCATAGTTCAGTAACCATCAGGAAATTATCGGCTTTTCATTCACTTCTCCCTAGGACTAGTATTGAATGATTCAGGTGGCATGCCACGTTCTTCCGTCCTGAAGGACTGACTGTCCTTGACAGTTTTAAAGTTGCTCTGTATCTCCCCTGCCTGTTGCTATATGTAATATTTCAAACTTCATCATTTTTTAAAAAATGCCGAGGCTAAGAATTGTTACCATCCCTGGCAAAATGTACTCTGTAATCTCTTTAATGAGAAATAGTATGTACATTATGTCGCCAGTATGCTAAATTGATAATATATGAGGGGTTAGGAATCTTAAATATACCTTCTTGATTAGACCAAATGTGTTCAAACATCAGACTTTCCACGAGGCAACTCGCATTGTCACAAGTACACGTGTCACCGCTAGGTTCTTTGATTTAATAAATTGGCTTTGCCTGTATTAAATAGAGAAAAATATACAGAAACACGAGAATATTGATCTCACATACAGTATCTGTAGGGGACTAGGTTCACAGGAGGCAATGTAAATTTTAGGCACTGAAGATACATTTGGTGCTTTGATGTTTACTTAATCTTGAAATGCTCCCATCTGGTTCTTACAGAGAGCAAATAGTATCCTAATGCCCTGTGCTTTCTCTCCCTTCAGTTGGCTATAACTCACATTAAAGCTGAAATCTAAAAACGTTGCAGTGAATTGTTAAGAGCACTGCAGCAGAATGCAAATTATAGATATATGCATATGACAGCTTAGGCATGTAACAATTCCATTTTGCATCCTGCAGCCCCATGTCATCTAGATGAGATGGGCGGCACACAAATCTAATAAAAATAAATAAATAAATAAATAAATAACTGTCATTTAACAGGAAGAAAGGGAAAGTTGGGGAATGTTTATTTAAAGCACACTATAACAGCAGCTGGATAACTGCCAGCCTATACCACTTCCAACCTCCCCCCCCCTTTTTTTTTTGCCATCCCCAGAGAACCCTCAAATCACATCTTCGAAATATAATGGCAGTTAATAACCAATTATTAGCAACATAATTTCTAACCGACATTTGGCAGAACAAAAAAGAGTAAGGTATACTAATTATTAAAGTTAATTTACAATCCCATAGGTGCCTGCTTTTTGTGTCCATAGCTGCAGTTTAATAAAAAGGTACATTACACTTCTGCAACCAATATTCTTCATGAAAGATTTCAGCATCAGTGTTTAGTAAACACTGTGTAATGTGATATCTCCCTTTAAAAATAACACCATTTCTCTAGAACTTACTTTTGCAAGTGCCAATATGAATCTTCTATTTATTTATTTATTGTTCTAGACTAGCCAGGGGAAAAGCCACACAAAAAAGGGAGGAAAAGAACTGGAACAGAAAACGACAAAAATATGTACAGAAAAGCAACTAATTTTTTAAAATATACTATTAAAGGCAGACTAAATCTAAAGCTTTATGTATTTTTTTCCTAACAAAGATCATAAATGCTGGCTGAGTATATTCAGTAGAGACGTGACATAGAGCACTGTTGAGGTGTTTGTTTAATCAGAAGTTCTTTATTTATTGTAGGACTTAAAGAAAGCAGCAAGTCCTTATACTGCAGGATTACAGATCAGAGGTGGGTTGCTCCCAGTTTTACTACCAGTTCGCTTTGTGCACGTTTCGCGCGCACATGCTCAGTTCAATGTAAATTGTTCTCCGTGCATGCACATAACAAATTTACAGTGAACTGTACATGCGCACGCACTACTAAACAACATGCCGGCAATGGTGACCGGGGGAACCGGTTCGGGGGCGTGGCCAGCCTGGATCGCTGCCGGTTCTGCGACCCAGGCCAAAATGCCACTACCGGTTCGGCTGAACTGGGAGCAACCCGCCTTTGCTATAGATCAACGGTTCTCAACCTGTGGGTTGGGACTCCTTTGGGGGTCGAACGACCCTTTCACAAGGGTCGCCTAAGACATATTTTTGATGGTCTAAGGAACCGAGACACCGCTCCTCTATGGTTGGGGGTCACCACAATAAGAGGAACTGTATTAAAGGGTCACGGCATTGGGAAGGTTGAGAACCACGGTTATAGATAGTTCTAAAGATGTCACAAACTTTCTCTCATATATATATAGAGAGAGAAAACCGCTATAGTATAGATAGTTCTAAAGATGTCACAAACTCTCTCATATAGTCACAAACTATATCTTTGTTTAGATCAGGGGTAGTCAACCTTTTCATACCTACCGCCCACTTTTGTATCTCTGTTAGTAGTAAAATTTTCTAACCGCCCACCGGTTCCACAGTAATGGTGATTTATAAAGTAGGGAACTCAATTAAATTAAAAAAAGGAAAGTGCTTCAGTATCGGACAAAACCCCTACCGCCCACCATGAAAGCTGGAACACCCACAAGTGGGCGGTAGGGACCAGGTTGACTACCACCGGTTTAGATAAACATCCTATTCTCATTTGCAGTTCAGACTCTTGGTTAAGGCAGAAACTTGATCAATTATAGAAGGTCAACTCCTTTTCCCTTTTCCCCTCTTCAGATGTACATTGGTCAGCAGCATGTCTCATGTCATAATTTTTTTTAAGAACTCTGTCTCTCTCTCTCTCCGCTTTCTCTTCTCCTTTTTTAATCTTTTCAAAAGCTGCAGGGAAGGTTGAGCTACCCGCCGTCCCCTTTTCCTCCTGTGCCCCGACAGCTGATAAATGACAGTACATTTGTTCCACTGCAGAGTGAAATATGAAATCCCATAAAGGCGTCTCACTTATTAGATGGTTCTCAGCAAGCTGCTTATTATGCATTGTGGCATAATGCAGATTACAGACGTGACCAAATGATAATTAGCAAAGCTGGAGCAGCAATTAGTGTTCTTCTGCCGAGTACTGATTACCTTTCATAGTAGAAGAGCAGCTGAACAGTTTGTGAACCTGCAACTTTTCTGACTCTTAAACACTTCCAAGAAAGTGCCCCAGCTCTGCCTCCAGGGAAGTGTTGTGGTGAACCAATTTCCATCTTCCAAGGGAAATTGACTGCCCATAGCTCTTTGCCAAAATGTTTTGCTGTAATACGTGAGAAGGAAGGAACATCTGCTCCGGATTAGAGAATAAAGGTTCCTGGAGCAGCTGATTAGGTTTGTTTTCTTCTGTCCCAAACAGCAAGCAGAAGTCTCTCCTTTATTCTCTCTGGTGGTAAAACCTTGACCTTCAGCTGGGACTCCACCTACTGCGCCCTTATGAGAGAATCAATCCAGTGTGTAGCGTTAGAATAAAAAAATTACTTCCTTCAGTTATTACAGTATTGTCACAGCTGCTTTTTTCTTTTTTTCTTTTTAAGAAGGGAAGTGGTATGGCATCTTTGATTAATACAGCCTTCCTTCGCCTGGAAACCCTCACATGCATGGACTGTTAAATACCTTATTGTATTTATTTGCATCACTCTGGTTTTGTTCTGTTAAATTTTGCTGGACATTGATCAAATAAATATTGATTGACTTCTGTTTCCGGAATCTTAGCAATGATAAAGCTGCAATAATGGGTTGCTTGTGTTCCGACTTGGGTGAAGGGCCTGGCTGCCTCGGTTCCACCACAAAACCGCGGTCAACTAAAGCGCGTGTCACTAAAGCGCGGCGACAAAACCGTGCCGTCAAAACTGCGCAACAACAGCGCGCCGACAACAGCGCGCCGACAGAAGTGGGCTGTAACATAACCCTAAACCTAACCCTAAACCTAACCCTAAACCTTACCTTAAGTTAAATCGCGCTGTTGTCGGCACGCTGTTGTCGCGTGCTTTTGACATCGCGGTTTTAGCGCTGCGGTGTTGTCGGCGCGCTTTTGACTTTCGCGGTTATGTCGTGCCACGGGCTGCCTCCACTTCTCTTGTTTTTCGTGCTGGGAGTGCCTAGAATTTCTGCTTAGCTGAGTACAGGGCGCCATGTTTCTCCTTCATTCCTTGTGCCCTCCTTAAGCGGAGCAGAAAGCTAAAGACATCGCTATGCCTCTACAAGGGTACTCAACAGAGTCAAGGATCCTGTACAGCAAAATGTAAGTGACTCCACTCCTTGTGTGCACAAATGCACATAGGCCAACTCAAGGAGAGAGGGAGATTTGTGTTATGCTAAGAACGCGGTCGCCTTGCAAACAGGGGGCTTACGTCAGGGAGAGCTGGCACATCTGAGCTATGGCTTACTGCCCTTGAAAGGGAAAAAAAAAACAGGGTATAGCTTCTGTTATCTGCCTGGACAAACATAGCCAGCTCGATCACTACAGATTAAAAAGGCAGACAGTATTAAACGTTGATCAGATAAGATCGGCTTTGTTTGGCTAGCTGTCCAGAGCAAACATGTACACAGAAGGGAAAGAGCCTCATGCAGGCAAGGCAGGCAGTGACACTCTGGGTGATGTTTTTCCCCCTGCTGTGTTAACTTGACTGGAAGTGAAAATCCATTCCCAGAACTCAGCAGTGCCTACATTCTTGGGCACCGAACCTTGCCAGAGGGTAGACAGCTGTTTCCCTCAGTTATTGCTTATGTGATGGGAGAGATTTAATGAGATTGTGTGCACCGAAGGATAAATACAAGCATTTTCCCTTCTTCCTGGCCCAGTAGAGGCCCTGGCGGGCTTCAAGACAATTCTACCATCTCCTTCTAGGCATGGCTGTACCTGTCAGTTGAAGCGGTTTAATAAATCAGGGCTTCCCCTCCTCAAAAAAACATTTGCAGGAAGAAAGACAAAAAAATATATGCATAGATGCTCTTCGGATGTTCTGGACAAGCAACACTGAGCATGCAAGATTCAGCTTGCTCCATTTCACTGTGTTTAATTGCTTCATAAAAAGACAGTGCTTAGCTCTGTGTGTGTGTGTGAGAGAGAGAGAGACAATTTGCAGCAACCAAGGATCTGGCAACCGTTCAAAAGCAGAATGAGCTTGAATGAGAGTGTGTGGCTGTTGGCAGCCGTGTTCCATAAATAACCTCTGATTTTATGGTCACCAGTGCTCACGGGGAAGAGGATGCAGGTTATCTTTTGGCAAAGGGGATGTGAGCTCTGGGCTCACCCGAAACCCAAAAGCCAAGCTCCAATCTGCAGCAAGCGGGCAGATTTCCCAGAGTGACATCTTGAAGGCTTTATCTCCCTGGCTGGAATATGTCTGCACTTACCCAAAAGACACTCAGATCATCACTTAACTGCAGAGTGACATGTCATGGAGTTCTCGAATTAGCGGATGATGATGTGAGGGACAACAATAGCCAAGTTAGAAGCCTTGTTTTATGGAAGGAAGAGTGCGCTCCGGGTGAGCAGCCAGCTTTCTTACACTGCAGCTCGGGTTTCAGCCCAGAAATCTATCAACTTTCTCTGGTGGATGCTTAAATTGGGAGAGTGAGAATGCTTCGCTGTATGCAACAGCTCGATCCCTGGGTTGGGTGAATAACAATATGGACACTTGATGGCAGGCATCAAGTGCCTTTTCCATAGGAAACCCCAATCCTTCACCAGACAGAGGCTTTGAGATTGAACTTTTATATGTGCCCTTAGATGGAAAGCCCACAGCAGGGGTATCAAACTTGATTTCATTGAGGGGCTGCATCAGGGTTGTGTTTGACCTCGGGGCGGGGCAGGTGGGCATGGCTGGGATGGGCATGGCCACCTCAATGTCACATGTATTGGGAGCCCCTGTGTGGCCCGGGCAGAGCTAAGGGGATCCTCCGGCACCCCTCTGCCAGGGAAAATGGAGCTTTGTTTTTGCTGGCAGAGGGCTGCAGGAGGCCGTCGTGGCTGAAAACAGAACCCGGGAAGGCCGTGCAGGTGGGCATGGCTGGGGTGGGCATGGCCAGCTCAACATCACTTGTGTTGAGAGCCCCTGTTGTGGCCCGGGCGGGGCTGAGGGGATCCTCCGGCAGCCCTCTGCCAGGGAAAATGGAGCCAGTCCTTCACTATTTCCAGTGGGGGTTGCCCGGGCCAGGTCTAAGCACCCCACAGCCCAGATTGGGCCCGCAGGCCTTGGGTTTTACTCCCCTGGCCTAGAGTGTCAATGATAATGTTGTATGTGTTTATGATGCTAGTTTGCTTGGTGTAAGAATACTATTATCAAGGAGGAACATTTGTTCCCTATTAAAATCCTACCCGATGTCTAAAGTGGGCACAACTCAGGCATAAACGTGCATGAAGCATTTTCATTGGGAGCTGCCCAGAGTTTGATATAAAACAGGCAGCTCTATAAATGTTTCCAACACGTAAATAAACATGTCTGCCTAGATTTTTATCTCTCTCTTTTTTCTCTCCAAATGAATATCCTTTGGTTTGGCAGCTTAGCCCAGAGGCAAGTGCTGGAGAATGGACATAGTTGTGTCATGAACTAAGAGGAGGTGTTCTTGGGGAAAGCTTTTTTCCACAGCTAGTCAAAATTTAGAATAAGAGAGTCAGAAGGGACTTTAGAGGTCTTCTAGTCCAACCTCCTGCTTAGGTGTAGGAAACCCTACACCGCTTCAGACTAATGGCCAAGGCAGGCTGTCTAGAGCATGAGTGTCCAATCTTTAAGACTTGTGGACTTCAACTCCCAGAATTCCCCAGCCAGCATGAGCTCTTAAAGTCATCCAGGTTGGACACCCCTGTTTGTCCTTCACTGATAAATATGCTAGGTAAGAACTTACCACAGTCATTCGTGAAGGTAAGGTCAAGTATAGGACTTGTGAAAGAGCCCCAGTGTGGGAAGATGTGTGTGGTGGTGGGACCCAGGGGCCCCTCAATCGTTGGTATGCCTCAGTTGTGACTGCTTCATTTTCTGTTTTTCCAGATGGAGTCTCCTGTGTCCACCCCTGCAGTGCTACCACTGCATCTTCTTGTCCCCGTTGTTAACAGTGATATCTCATCACCTTGTGAACAGATAATGGTACGCACTCGCTCTGTAGGGGTGAACACCTGTGATGTGGCGCTAGCTACTGAACCAGAGTGCCTGGGCCCCTGTGAACCTGGCACCAGCGTTAATCTGGAAGGCATCGTATGGCAGGAGACAGAAGACGGTAGGTGTCCTTTAGTATACTTGTTTTAGACCAGTGCTCGCCACTTGATCGATATAACGTAGTAGATCACACCACCACTGTAAGTTGCAGGCTTGCACGTGTCTATGCTTTACAATGGTTCCATGTTCTAGAGTCAAAAAGATGAATGCATTGATTTGAAGCTTCGTTTCATTCATGAATCAGTCCTTTGTTTAAAGCCTTGCATTTTCTAAAGCCATCTTTCCAAGTCATTGTTCAGCTTAAACTCTCTTAATATTTGCGCCTCTGAACGCAGTGTAAACTGTTTGCAAGATGTGCAAATGTTCTAAATTGGAGAGAAACTTTTGATTTCCGTTTCAAAAATGAATGAGTGCCCTCCTTTGTTTCCTAAGCTAGAATGTCCTCTCCCACCAGCTTTTCCACTGTGTCTTCAGCAGACTCTGATCCACAAAAATGTCTTCTTAAGATACCATAAAACTCTTTTTTTTTTTTTTGGTTTGCTTTTGCTGCAAGAGATTAATGCCGCTACCCCTTCAGAAACTTCTGAAGAGGTATGATTTGCCTTGGCAAGGAGCCAGGAACAATTGGGAGGTAGTCAATTATCTTTGGAGAGAGTGATACAAAAGAAGCATCTTGCGGAGATGCAAAATACATATCCTTGGCTGCTACTGATCCATTTTGATGTGATGCCAGTCAGAGTGGAATTGACAGATTCTGAGAGGTTATAATTTGGAAAGACAAAGACATGCTGACAAACGTTCTTTCCAAACTTACTTGGCCCGCACGCTTGTATCTCCAGGAGCTTCTGGGAGAAGCTGACTGATTAAAGATCAAGGGGGGTGGGGAACCATCACTCAGCTTTATCATCTCGGGTGTATTTGGATTTCCTCTGATTGTTTTCTATTTCACTATAACTTAAAAACATTCTAATGAGTAGGTGACCCTGCCAGACAGTTCTTACTTTTACCATCTGATAGCTCTGTTAGAAGCTGTGTTGAGTTAAGGTGTTGAGTTAACTATTTGTTGTTAGTAGCAGTTCCAAATATTGATTCCCTGGCTGTTGATGAGAGGAAGGGCCAATCCATTGTCAAATTGGTCAGGTTTTGAACTGGTACCTGTATCCTAAAAAACCCAAGCTCCATCATCCTAGCCCAGTGGTGCCAAAAGCTCACATGCACGCACACACAGACACCCATGCTCCCCCATGCATGTGCATGCTTCCCTCCCCCCCACACACATGCGCACGCGTCCCCCGTTTTGGTGCTAGCAGGCCTCCCTGAAGCCTCCTGGGACTAAAAACGGGGCATGGGGTGGACACGCCAAAAACGTGTGCGCACTCCCTCACATATGCACGCACGTCTCCCAGCAGAGACCCAAAATCAGCCTAACTGGCGGGAGGCACACACATGCGCAGTGGAGCTGACCTGGGCGACGGCTCGCGTGCCCGCAGAGATGGCTCCGGGTGACACGCATGGCACAGGTCCGGCATCATGGCACTAGCCGAACTCCTGAAATTGTCAAGAAGGCTTGTGTGTTGATCAGGATCTGAGCACATTACACACGTTTCAGAGCAAACTACTTCAGGAGGCAGATGAAATGATAGTCCTCCTTTCCCGCCTGTTGCTATCTCTAATGCGTTTGCAGAATTACCCTTTTCTAGAACAGCTGTAATTTCAGATCGTGCCTAGAGGTTATTCTGTGATTCCTGCAGCTTAACTATTTTTAGCCTGCACTCAAAGTAAACGTGCAGAGTTCTTGTCTGCCACATTACTCCAGCTGTGCCATGGTTCATACTGTCAGAGAAATAATGTAATCCTCACCACAAAGTCTTTGCATCCTTTGGATCGATTTTGAACTATTCAATTGCTGTATGTGTTTCCTAACTGTGTATTGGGCAAGACGTTGGCTGCCTAATTAACAATGGTACTTGGATTTCAGGTGATTTACAATTTTGCCTGATAGAATAGAATAGAATTTTTTACTGGCCAAGTGTGATTAGACACACAAGGAATTTGTCTTTGGTGCATAGGCTCTGTGTACATAAAGAAAAAAAATGGAATACATTCATCAAAAATCATAAGATACAACTTAGTGATAGTCATGGGTTACTAATAAGCAATCAAACCAAGAAACAAATAATACAATATAAATTTTAAAGGTATAAGCAACATGGTTATAGTCATAAGAGGGAAGAGATAGGTACTAGGAAGGAAGAGAATAATAATAATAATAATATAGTCTTTTGTGGGAATTAGTTGTTTAGCAGATTGATGTTTAGAAGTTTAGTACTTCTCCTATGTGATATATGATGCCAAGCCAGAAAACAGATTGCCATAATCCTTGCTCATTTATTTTTGCTGTTTGTGGCAAACAAGTCTCTTTTAGATGAGCAAGCAGAATTTTTTTTTAAAATCTTCTGTCTCTACAATCCTTGAGATGCTGAGTACCACTAGTAACATCAGTGTTTGGGCAGCAGAGTGAACATGTTTAATGCAGTTGTTGCATGGTTGAGCTTATTTACCCAGAGACTTACTGCATTTTTCGGAGTATAAGACGCACCCTTTTCCCTCAAAAAAGAGGCTGAAAATCTGGGTGCGTCTTATACACTGAATACAGCATTTTTTGTCTCCTGAAACTCCGCCCCCTTCACCAAAATGGCCATGCAGAGCCTTTAGGAGGCTTTCAGCGTGCTCCTGGGAGCTGTGGAGGGCAGAAATGAGTGAAAATGGCTTGGTTTTTACCCCACAGCTCCCAGCAGCACTCCATAAGCTTCCTAAAGGCTGTCCATGCCCATTTTTTGCTTGTTTTTTGACACACACACCCCGCCCGGGAGCACTCTCAAGCTTCCTATTCACGCCCTTTGGGGGGGGGGAAACAGGCCCATTTTTGCAAAAAATGGACCGTTTTGAGGAGGTTTGCAGAGTGCAAAAACTTTTTTCCCCCTCATGAAAACCTTGCTGCATCTTATACTCCGGTGCGTCTTATACTCTGAAAAATATGGTAGTTCACACATGACATTAGACATCACTTTCAGCACTAAAGACTACTCCATTGGTAAGTTTTGCTGAAGCCATAGTTTCCAGTATAATAATTAAACATGCTGTTCATTGGTAACTCTGGTAAATTAGAGCTCTTGCATCTGAACTGATTACAAGTCAAATTAACTAAGACATTTGTCCCCTTTTCCTTTAATTGAGTCTAAAGGACCCCCCCTGGTCACGCAGAAGGGCAAAGGGATGGAAATGTTTCCTAAGGGCATAAACAAGCACCGGTTCAGAGTTCTTAGCGGCTAAATTTGTCTCGTCTGAAATTATTGACCTCTGTGCAAGTTGTACCACTTGTCCTTGCGGCTCCATAGAGAGCTTTTTCCGTGGCCATCTGCTCTTTTCGCTGAGCAAACAGACTTCTAAGTACAGTACGGCTTGTTCTGCTCACCTGCCTCCTGCAGAAATGCATTATGCTGCATAACAGCAAGGATATATTGTAAAGACATTTAAGAGGGCGATCGTAGCAGTTTCCCTAATTCTGTTACGTGCAATTCTGATCTGCTGAGATCATTAATGGATTTAATTATAGCAAAACGCAGCCCCTCCAACTCACGGCCTTGCCAGCCGCCTGGTTCCCATTTCCTCTTTAATTGTGATGGATGCCATCTGGAGCGGAGCCACTAATGGAAGAGGAGGAGGAGGAGGAGGAGGGGTTTTGATGGCCGCAGACTTGCTCCAGGTTGGAGAGGCAAACCCCTTTCAGCCACCTTCAAAACCTAAGGCTTGAAGTACCATTGCCACTCACCTGGGAAATGTCTCAGCCAATCGCAGTGAGGGCTTGCAGTTAAGATGGGGGGGGGGAGCCCATTGTCTGACACACAGATCTTCATAGCAACAAGGATCACTGCATGGCAACTGCAGCTGCTGCACAAAGGAGCCATCAGAAGCCTCTTCCTCCAAATCTCTCTCCTTCCCTTTTATCTGGTGGATGAGAAGCACTTTGGATTGCAATATTTCTTCTCCCCCCCCCCTTCTTTTTTTTTTATTTTGTTTTGAGAGGTATACATTTTCTCTGAAAGAGGGCAGGCTGTTCTGTCAAGTCCCCAGTGGAAAGAAAAGGAGAGGGAGGCTGTTGCCATTGTAAGCTTATAGCAGGCCAGCTCTTTGAATTTCGCATAATTAAATTCTGCCCCAAGAGCTGAAACTTAGCGATGGAGCTCTGGTTGTACAAATTGCAGTCTCTGTGCCAGTTTGAAAGCATCAGTAGCCATCGTTGGAGCTACTGTCTTTTTCTCTTAAATAAAATCCATGTTCCCAAACTCCATAGCATTCAGTGGTAATAAGGCAGTGGGAAAACTTAAGATTTGTGAAAGAGAATACTTAATAAAAAGAAAGAACAACATTTCTCACACTTCTGTTTCTCTTTGTAGCGCTAAAGATCTGTGGCTATTTTAAGAAAAAAATTAAGAGGAGGAATGAATTATCCAGTCCAGTACTGAAGTTGAATAAACAATGTTCATGTAGTCAGAGCTGGACACTGTAAAAATAATTTGAACTTTTAGGCTGGCAGTCCAGCACTTACTGCAATGCACAATAAAATTGCCATGGTTGAAACAAGTGAAACCTGAACTTGAAAGAACACAAAAGAATGTGAGTTTTATGAGAGGGCAAATGTTTTTTTCTTTAAATAAAGAGGAAGTAAAACCCTGTTGAACTAATATTGACAAAGTGGGATAGGTTCATTAAGACTCCTTTAATGATGCTGATTTTCATGCGCGGCCACAAGGTCACGAACAGAAGCACAGGACGAAAGGAAAAGTTTTTGAAATAAAAATGACCCCTTGAATTTTGGAGAAATTAATTCTCCTAAGAGAAGTGACTCTTTGGCGGATCATAGCTAGTAAGGTTCCCCTCGCACATACGTGCTAGTTGTTCCCGACTTTAGGGAGAGGTGCTCATCTCCGTTTCAAAGCCGAAGAGCCAGCGCTATCCGAAGACGTCTGTGATCATGTGGCCAGCATGACTCAACGGCGAAGGTGCACGGAACGCTGTTACCTTCCCACCAAAGGTGGTACCTATTTTTCTACTTGCATTTTTTTTTCGTGCTTTCAAACTGCTAGGTTGGCAGAAGCTGGGACAAGTAATGGGAGCTCACTCCGTTAGGCGGCGCTAGGGATTCGAACCGCCGAACTGTGGACCTTTCTGATCGACAAGCTCAATGTCTTAGCCAGCAATTCCGAGTTACAGCTATGTAATCATAATAATGTAAGAAAGCGGTACATTTGTAGTTTGGAAAATGCCAAATGGGTACAGCTTTCTCTTCCCCGAGTTGCCTAGTGATAAAATGGCTGCACTTTGGAAAATCTGACCAAACCAGCCTCTACCAACACAAAATAATTTCGGCTCGGTAGCTGAACGACTAGATACTTTTGAGGATGACCGTTCTCTCTTTTTGGCCCTATTAAAATCAAGTTTTTAATCTTGTATTGCTTCACAAAATTATTCATCGCTGGCTCCTAAATGCGAGAGCTTGCAGGAAACGGTTCTTCCCCTTCTCCCGCCCCCCCCCCCCTCGGCTTTCTTTTCCAGCAAAGGTAGGTAGCTCTTCCAAGGCAGACAGGTTAAAAGGCTGCTTTGCAAATCACCTTCCATTTCATAAAATAATTCCGCATTTATTTGCTGGGAGGGGGTTTCCCTCCCCCCCCCCACCTCCGTGTGTGCATGATTGATTGAGGTAGGTTAAATCTAGGACACGGTGTGTCAGGCATGAGTTACAATTAGTCTTGTGCTTTGTTTGGTTGCCAGAGCAGCAGGCAAAGGAAAAGCGGGAGGGGGGGGGGTTGAGTTCAACCACCACTGAGGTCTCTGCTTTACAGAGCTCTTCATCTTTCTCCTGTGATCATGGCAGCGGGCAAGCTGCCAGGACGTCCTTCCTAATCTGACCTGCCAGCGCTGAGATGGAAGCAGCTGCTGGCGCATTGCCACACAATTAACTTGTAAGGCTCTGCAGGAAAGCAGTGTGTGAAGCCCGAGCGTGAAACTGTACAAAGCAGCCTTGCCTTGAAAAGCTGGCGCCTCCTGCTTGATGCTGACACCTGCAGGAAGAGAGATCCATCCCCACGTAGAGAGAGAGGGAGGGAGGGAGAGGCGTTAGGATGAGTGGAGGGTCATCTTGGCAGTCTTACGAGTCAGCAAGAGGCGCTCTCTCTAAGGAAGGCGGGGTGAACGGAGAGGAGGGGAAATCTGCTCATCCCCTTCCCGCCTTCCCTCTAAGTCACTTCAAGAGGAAAGACAAGGTTTGCCCCATTGGCCTCTTCCCCTGCACCCCCAAATTATAGAACTTAAGTCTGTAAGTCCATCTGCCCATTATCCAAATTTACATCCCTGTTTCCCTGATGTAAAAGGGACGTAATGGCTAAGACGCTGAGCTTGTCGTCAGAAAAGTCGGGAGTTCGGCAGTTCAAATCCCTAGCATCGCGTAACGGAGCTCCTGTTACTCGTCCCAAGTTCTGTTAACCTAGCAGTTCGAAAGCAGGTAAAGTGCAAGTAGAAAAATAGGAACCACCTTTGGTGGGAAGGTAACAGCGCTTCGTACACCTTTGGCATTTAGTCATGCCGGCCACATGACTACGGAGATGCCTTTGGACAGCGCTGGCTCTTCGGCTTTGAAACGGAGATGAGCACCGTCCCCTAGAGTCAGGAACGACTAGCACACATGTGCGAGGGGAACCTTTCCCTGCTGTATTACAACTTGAGTGTAACCCTGCCTAAGAGTTTCATTGGAGAGAATTTTATTTATTTTATCTTATTTATATCCCGCCTTTATTATTTTTACAAATAACTCAAGGCAGTGAACACACACAATATTCCTTCCTGTGTTCCCCCACAACAATCTTGTGAGGTAGATTGGGCTGAGAGCAAGGGACTGGCCCAAAGTCACCCCATATGTATTGCATAGCACACTTAAAAGCCTGCAACATCCACATGGGCTTTGCTTCATGATGAAGGAATAATTTCCCATTATCTTCCCAGTCCAATCCTGCAAAATGAACTTTTGCAACTTCTAAGGTTTTTCAGGGTGAAATATCTACAGAAGCTGAAGCAGAGGCAACCTAATCTTAATCTACAGCCATGTTGAGATAACCTCCTCATCATTTCTGGTAATCGTCCACTCTTATGGGGCTAATGAGGTCTGGAAATCATTAACTGCTGTACAGACAGTAATTTCCTATTAATGTACGAACGAGTGTGAGTTAATAAAGCATGATGCTTTTTCGTGAGAGAAGAGAGATGTTTTCTAAACATGGAAAAGTATATACAAAACAACTTTTGCTCATTAGTATTCATTTAAAGATAAGTATTGCTTTATATTTTAAATGTGGTCCAACTTGCTTTCGTTTCACCTTAGTTCCTGGAAGATGCTCTGGTTTTATATTGTTTCCTTTCCGTACTTTTCTGGCTAATATTAGAACATGCTAATGTCAGTTTCCGATATCTCGGAAGTTTTTGTTTTTTGTTTTGTCCAAAGAAAGAGAATTCTGAGGCTTAGACTAGGATTTGGCTTGAGAGAGACACTAGTTTTTTAATTAGATAGTTCACTTCTAAAAATAGAGGTGGTGACTGAAGTAGTGCTACTGATCTTTCTGTTCCTAGAGTCTTTCTGCATTCTTCAGCCATTCTAAATCGTTCTCCCCACTCTGCCCCAAAGAGTTAGAGCCGTGGCGGGGGAACCTATGGCACGCGTGCCAGAGGTGGCACCCAGAGCCCTCTCTGTGGGCACGCACGCCGTCGCCAGCTGCCCTTCTGGTTTCCAGCGTGCACATGCATGCCAGCCAGCTGGTCTTCGTGGGCACCAGAGCACCGGAAAATAGCCCCCAAAAATGGCCAAAACCAGGCCATTTGGGGGCTGTTTTCAGGCCATTTCCAAAACTGTTTTCAGGCTGTTTTTCGGGCCGTTTTCGGGCTGGAAAACAGCCTCAAAATAGTCCAGTAAACAGCCAAAAAAACAGGCATGCATGCGCAGGTCAGCTGGTCTTTGGGGCTCTGGCACACGTGCATGCAGACATGTTCCGATTTGGGCACTCGGTGTTGAAAAAGTTTGCCACCACTGAGTTAGAGGTTTCCCCACATTGCTTCCCCAGATTCTTGCAGGAGATGCATCTCATGAATGAGCTGCAAAAAACACACCTGCGATAGTCATTGGAAGAAATGTCCATTTGAGTTAAATTCTACCAATGGCCTGATATTATAGGACGTGGCTGTTTTCTGACAAAGACCCTGTTCAAAATCTTCAGCATAGAAACCGAAAATTCTAAGGGTAGATGATTGTTATTAGTAAAACAGGTGTATTTATTTTATAATACATGGCTCAGATGAAAATTAGTTTTCAGCACATGGATCATAACATATAGCACCATGTATGTAAATGAAAACTAGGACTCAATGGAGGGTTTTCGTTTGTTTCCTTGCTTGCTTTTGTTTGATAACGGGAAACTTGTGGCTGGGGGTGGCTGGAGACTTTTGATTTTTGAACAGTAATCTAGGAAAGGTTGGCAATATAGAGACTAGATGAGATGCCATGTTTGTATACTGGCACCAAAAGAATATAGGACCCTATTTATGGAAGGGGGTTGTATTATCTCCCCCATTAGCCCAATCTTTATTACTCTTAACAACCAAGGGAGCTTTTGCTGATCTACTTCAGCAGAGAGCACACACACCCCCAAAGGCAGTTATCCCAGAACGGCAAACCACAAGAGAAATGTAAGTAGTCTACTGTAAACATGGCTAATCATCATATTACATTGGAGAAGAACTGGTTTGACTCACTCACAAGAGAGCTTGCTAGGCGCTGAATGAAGAAAAGCAGAGCCAGGCATGATATCGCTTTCGCAGCCTAACTTTGATCCAATAAAATGAAAATCTAATTAAGGAACTAGACAAACTATTAGGCCTTTTATTATAAGATTTGGAAAATAACTGTATAAACGCACCAGGATTGAAAAGCTGATGGTTTAAGGATTTATATATGGATAAGGGATCGGTTAGGGTCTCCAATTCTGGGGTTGCTCTCCAATTCTAGAGAGTAATCCAGAGAGCATCTGTCACTGCAGAGAATATACAGGAGGTGTCCCCAGATAATCTAAGTGATAATTAAAGTCGGTACCAGGAAAAGCTTATCTGCAAAACTCACTACAATTAGTAGACACAGTGACTATCATCTTAAGGGTTGGGGATGCGTTTCTTCACTACCAGTTGCTTTATTGCGAATTGTGTTCTAAAAGCTTCACTTTCACTTTTCACTTTGTAAATATGTTTTATTTTCATTTCATTTCGTAGAGTCACATATATACTGTGCATAAAAGCTTCCAAAGGCACTTGATGGAACACGGGAAAAAATTGCTGAGCCAGCTTGGCTTTTGGCTTGAACCAAAAATATCTCTTATTTACGTTACCCCCATCAAGGTCAATGGGTAAAAATGCTTTCTGAGTCAAAATTGATTCCGAGTGATGGCATCCATCCTTGCCATTCTCTTGTCCTTATTGCAGAAGTGTCTTTATGTTTAGGCAAACTCAACAACCTTATGAGTCCGGTCTGTAGTTTTTTTTGCCATCAGTAGCTTTTAGAGTGGGGAGGATCTTCCTATATCAAAGAAATAAGTTGTGACGAAGCCCAAAGCAAATACTTTCTACGTCAGGCGTGTCAAATTCTAGGCCCGGGGACCAGATCTGGCCCACAGGGTGCTTAGATGTGGCCCGCGGGGCTGCCCTGAAAACAGCAAAGGACCGGCCCATTGTGTCTCTGCCGGCAAAAATGGTGCTTGGGAGAGCCGCAGAGAGCCCTACCGAGCTCCATTCTCACTGGCAGAGATTTGCAGGAAGCCGTCACATCTGAGAAAGAAGCTCGGGAGTCCGTTTTCACTGGCAGAGCTCTCTCAGGTCACCACAGGTACCCCCGGGCACGAGTGATGTCGAGCTGGCCACACCCACCCTGGCCCCTGAGGTCAATCAAAACCCCGATGCAGCCCTCAATGAAATTGAGTCTGACACCCCTGGTCTAGGTTCCCCTGCTGACTTAGCTACACAGAATAGATTTGAGCAGCTACATCGAATTTTAGTCACCACCCACACTTGTTCCGACTTGTTTGGCAGGGATATTTTTGTACTGTGGTTGAGAAAAAGATAGGAAAATGTTTCTGCCCCCAAAGACCTGGGAACTCACTCACAATCCTCCTCTTCTTTCCTCCCCCCCCCCCCCCCCCGCTCCACAGGCATGCTGGTGGTGAACGTTACCTGGAGGAATAAGACATATGTGGGAACACTACTGGATTGCACACAGCATGATTGGGCACCACCCAGGTAAAACCCCAGATGAGGAGACTCTCTTACTGCATGCTGGTAGTATGTGCTCATTTCTGAGCTGGAGGGGCAAGGGGGAGGGTGGGGTCTGCTAGAGAAAATGCTCTAATTTTAGGGAATATTGAGAAACCTGTCAGCCTGTGCCCTTTCTTCCTCTTGCAGTGTATGTCCTAGTCCACCACCATTTTTTAAAAAAAAAAATTGTTGTGACATGAGAACTCAAGCAGCTACAGGTTTTGAAGGGAATTTGCCTTGGGTAATCAGCCTTTTCATTTTTGCGTGGGAAGCTGGTGAGGCAACTTCTGCCTAGGAAACCAATCAGTGTTGTGTCTCAGCTGAGCCGGTTGAACTGTTGTGTGTGACTTTATTGAATTATGAAGAGGGAGTTGGGAAAGGTTAGACAATGGATTGTTCAACGACTGTCAGGTGGCGACTGTGCTTATTCTGAAACCTCTCTTTGTCTCTGAATGCGAGAGATGAGGTATTAAAAGCTGGCAGACTCAGGTTTGAGCTTGCCTCACACAAGCAGCCAGGATGCGCCACTGCCTTGGTGCTAACCTTATAGCTTTGGGAGATAACAATAGAAATAAGTACTTAGACTTATATACCGCTTCACAGCACTTTTCAGCCCTCTCTAAGCGGTTTACAGAGTCAGCCTATTGCCCCCAACAATCTGGGTCCTCATTTTACCCCCCTCAGAAGGATGGGAGGCTGAGTCATCCTTGAGCCTGGTGAGATTCAAACTGCCAAATTGCAGGCAGGTGGCAGTCAGCAGAAGTAGCCTGTAGTACTCTAACCACTCGTGTGATAGATAGTCACTTGCAGAGAGAGAGAGAGAATGGCTCAAGGGCTACACTCAGTGCTTATTCTTAACTTCTGCTGTGCTGCCTCCTAGATTCTGTGACTCTCCCACCAGTGACCTGGAGATGCGGAATGGCCGTGGGAGAGGCAAGCGTGTGCGTCCCAACAGCAACCCTCCAGTGGCCGAAAGCACAGCCGCCACGGATACCAAAAGTTCCAGCAACAGTAGCAAGACTCGGGCAGGGACCAACAGCAAAGGACGCCGAGGAAGCCAGAACTCCTCGGAGCACCGCCTCCCCACCAGTGGCACTTCGGAAGAGGTCAAGGCCAGCCCTTCTTCCGTGACCAAGCGAAAGAGCAAGCCTCTCTCTGACATGGAAGTGAATTCCAGTTCTGAGGACTCCAAGGGAAGCAAACGTGTCCGCACAAATTCCATGGGCTCAACGACGACACCTTTAGTTGTGGCGGCAGCTGCGGCGGCAGCAGCAGCCAACACAGCCGTCAAAGTGGAGCCTGCCATTTTGGATAGGAACTGTCCCTCTCCTATACTCATTGACTGCCCCCATCCCAACTGCAGCAAAAAATACAAGCACATTAATGGACTCAAGTATCACCAGGCCCATGCGCATACTGATGACGACAGCAAGCCTGAGGCCGATGGGGATAGTGAGTATGGAGAGGACCCCTCTCTTCCGGCTGACTTGAGCAGCTGCAACGGTGCTTCCGGGAGCCAGAAGGGCTCCCTTTCCCCAGCCCGCTCAACGACGCCCAAAGTGCGGCTGATAGAACCGCACAGTCCCTCGCCATCCAACAAGTTCAACCTCAAAGCCACTTGCAAGAAGAAATTAGTTGCCGAAGGTGATCCCGATTCTGGTGCTCTTTCTAATGACGGTTCTGAGGATGGTCCTTTGATACCCGACGAGACGAGCAACGACGGCTTTGACTCTGTAGAAAAGAGGACGGGGGAGAAAGAAAAGACGAAAAAGCTGGTCGGCATCAAGGCCGAGAAGATCAGTTCCAAGAGCATCAAGTCTGCCCGGCCCATCGCCCCAGCCATCCCCCCTCAGATCTACACTTTCCAGGCAGCCACGTTCACCGCTGCTAGCCCTGGCTCCTCCACGGGTCTCACCACGACTGTCGTGCAGGCCATGCCCAACAGCCCCCAGCTGAAGCCCATTCAGCCTAAGCCAACGGTAATGGGCGAGCCTTTCGCCGTCAGCCCAACACTGACCCCCGTCAAGGACAAGAAAAAGAAAGACAAGAAAAAAAAGGAACCCAAGGAAGTGGAGAGCCCCTTGACCCCCGGGAAAGGGTGTCGGGCTGAGGAAGGCAAAAGTCCCTTCCGCGGGGAGCCCGGCGATCTCGGGGCGAAGGGAGAGAGCCTCCTCAACGGTTCCTCTGACCCCCACCAGAGCCGCCTGGCCAGCATCAAGGCCGAGGCAGATAAAATCTACAGTTTCACTGACAATGCCCCAAGCCCGTCAATCGGGGGGACCAGCCGGCTAGACAGTACGGCTCCCGCCCAGCCCATGACTCCCCTTCATGTGGTCACCCAAAATGGGGCCGAAGCCAGCTCCGTGAAGACAAATAGCCCTGCCTACTCCGACATCTCGGATGCCGGGGAGGATGGGGAAGGGAAGTTGGAGAGCATGAAGGCCAAGGACCCTGATCAGATGGCCAAGGAAGGGGCCAAGAAAGCCCTCTTCCCTGCTCAGCCCCAGAGCAAGGAATCTCCGTATTACCCAGGTTTTGAGGCCTACTATTCGCCAGGTTACGCCCAGTCGAGCTCCAGCCCCATTAACCCCAGCAACCAAACGTCCATCGATAGCCAGGCGCTGAAGCTGAAGAAAGACGAAGAGCCACCGAGCCCAGAGGTAAAGGTGAAGAATGAGGCCTGCGAGGAGAAGAAGGCCGAGTTGGGCCCCTCCAGCCAGCAGCCCTCTGTCATCCAGCAGAGGTCCAACATGTACATGCAGTCCCTGTATTACAACCAATATGCCTACGTGCCTCCCTACGGCTACAGCGAGCAAGGCTATCACACCCACTTGCTCAGCACGAACCCAGCCTATCGGCAACAGTACGAAGATCAGCAGAAGCAGCGCCAGAGTCTGGAGCAGCAGCAGCAGCAGCAGCAGCGTGCGCTGGACAAAAAGGTGGACCTGGGCCTGAAGGAAAGAGAGGTGATCCTGAAGGAGGAGTGGAAGCAGAAGGCTTCTCTCCCACCCACTCTGACCAAAGCACCCAGCTTAACTGACCTGGTCAAACCTGGACTCAGTAAGGCCAAGGACCAAGGAAGTGATGTAGCCAAGTCGGTCATTATCCCCAAATTAGAGGACTCCACAAAACTCCAAGGCCAGACTCTAGAAGGCCTCAAGGGGAAATTAAACGAAAGCCATCTCGGCAAAGAGACGGCAGACTCGAAGGCAGGTTTGGACTGTGGTCGGCAGGCCGAGGTGGACCCGGTACTTTGGTACAGACAGGTAAATGAGCAGGAGGAGGAGGAGGATGCTGGGTGGTTGAACTGGGAGGGGGGTTGTCAGAATGACTTAATTCCTGGGTGCAGAAAACTAGATGGAGAGGAAGTGAGGACAGCATTAATGTGGATGCTTGTTTGGTTTCCTGGGTTTCTGGATCTTGAAACCTCTGCCAAAATAAGTCCAGCTAGCGCAACTACAGTTGGTATATATAATTCAAATATCCAGGTGGTATTTAATCACTCCCCCCCCCGCCCACATTAGTGCTTGATTTTTGAGCAGCCAAATAGATGAAAAAAGAGCTATTGTTTAATGATGCACACAGCAGAAAAAACATAAGGATTGTGTAGCTTTTGTCTTAGTTCAGTGCTTCGAAAGATGGGCTATCTCACTGCTCAGTCTTAATAAAGTAGACCAGTGATAATAAATTAAGCAACATTAATCAATAGAAATGAACAATTTATAATGTGTATTTGCTTCTGCTTGTTAATGTAGCTAGAATTTTAGAATGTTGGTGAATGTTGTGCGATGCGTCAGAGAGGCATTTGATTGGTAGATGAAAAGTCCAGAAGGTAAATGCTTTTATAAGGTGGGAGGGATCCGTGTGAATATAGAATTGCTTCCATAGACTCTATATTTAAAATATTCCACCTGAGGTTCCCCCAGCTTCCAATATGGCGACTTCTGGGCTGTGGAATTGCTAGTCACCTGACTGACTCAACCTATGTTGCTGCAGGAGGCTGAACCCCGCATGTGGACATACGTTTACCCCGCTAAATACCCTGACATCAAAATGGAGGATGAGCGGTGGAAGGAAGAGAGGGAGCGAAAGTTAAAAGAGGAGAGGAGCCGTGGCAAAGAATCCCTCGGGAAGGAGGACGGGAAAGAGAGCATCAACTCTGACTGCAAAATGCCTTCCAGCGAGGACTCGCGCCTAATGGGGAAAGACGCCAGATCCGGCACCCATGTGCCCGTGTCCTCCCCCCTCACCCAGCACCAGTCCTACATCCCCTACATGCACGGCTACTCCTACAGTCAGTCGTACGACCCCGGCCATCCCAGTTATCGTGGCATGCCAACTGTCATGATGCAGAACTATCCAGGTAGGGGGAATTGAAAGGGAGCCCTGTGATTACAGGTGGTTTCCATGGTGCAGAAAGAAGGAAAACTCCCAAGTTGTTGGTTTTTGTCTTCAGAATAAAGTGAGGGGATTGAGCTCAATAGACTGATATAGTGAGATGTCTCACAGCATCAAGATGCTGTCAGGCTCTGAAAAACCAAGAAAGTCACATCATGATTATTCCAAGCAGATTTCTTTAGCGTTCCTCACCCAGACAGAATCTTGTCAAACTAAAGCAAACTCCGTCACTATAAAGCATATATTCTCCATTGTGCTGAGTAGAGAATCTAAGGAATGGGTTAACTCTGTCCTTTCTGCTCGGAGACTGAGTCTATAAAGCTTCCGGTCACGCCTCCTTTGCCCATGCGAGTCCCAGTTTTGACTCAGTCTTTGCTCAGAATTGACCTGTGGAGAAGTGCTCTTAGAACAGAAGGACAGAGTTATTCGGTGGATTCTGGATTTTCACTGTAAGGTTTCCAGCTCCAAGTAAGCCTTCTGATAGTGAACGGCTAGGCTGGCTCCCCCAGTCCATCCAGCATAGCCGCATCATTCCAATCTGATCGGCTGGCTCCCCGGTCCGTCCGGCATAGCCGCCTGGTTCCGGCTCCAGGAATTATAAGGAGAGGAACCATCTTCACCCACTTTCCCTCACACAAACGATATGAACTGAGATGTCTCTTTCTCCTCTGGAATTCCCTTCCTGGGAATTCAGACCCCATTCCGTCACAGTTGCAGATAATTTACCTTTACTTTGCTTATGGGAGTGTTTCTTAAACTTATTTTTTTCCCCTCGCATCCCCTGCTCATTTTTTAAAATTATGGAGGACCCTAAAAGGGCTTTTGTGTCTATATGGGTTATGTGCTCCGTGTGCCCCAAGCATTCAAAGTTGATAATTTGGTCTTAGTAGCTAATGATGATCTAGGAATATAAAACTGGAAGAAGACTGGGTGGAATGACATCTCCTACAAACTTTGAGTCAGTCCCTTTCCTTTTCTCATCTTTTCCCTGTAGAAGGCATGACATCGGTTGGTTTCTTTGGGTGGGTGGCTCTTCTGACAAACCCAGGGTAGAAATGCTGACTGGTATCTCTCCCGCAGGCTCTTACCTTCCTTCCAGCTACTCCTTCTCCCCGTACGGCAGCAAATCCTCGGGAAGCGAAGAGAGCGAAAAATCCCGAGCTAGTCCTATTATCGGCTGTAAATCCAGCTCTGAATCCAAGGCCCTGGACATCTTGCAGCAACACGCCAGCCACTACAAGAGCAAATCTCCAACGGTGAGTGCTACTTATGGTGCTGCACTAACTAGTTCTCAGCTCTGGGCTTTTTGTTTGTGCCTGGCTCAGAACCTTTGGCTCTTCTCTCGTGGATCTTAGCAATATACAATAGCGCATACGCATATACTGCTTCATAGAGCTTTTACAGCCCCCTCTAAGTGGTTTACAGAGTCAGCCTCTTGCCCCCAACAATCTGGGTCCTCATTTTACCCACCTCAGAAGGATGGAAGGGTGAGTCAACCTTGAGCCGGTGAGGATCGACTTCATGTCAGTGGGCAGAGTGCAGTAATAGCACTTATATATCGCTTTACAGCCCTCTCTAAGTGGTTTGCAGAGTTAGCCTTTTGCCCCCAACAATCCGGCTCCTCATTTTACCCACCTCAGAAGGATGGAGTCAACCTTGAGCCTGGGGAGATTTGAACTCTAAGTGGTTTGCAGAGTTAGCCTTTTGCCCCCAACAATCCGGGTCCTCATTTTACCCACCTCAGAAGGATGGAGTCAACCTTGAGCCTGGGGAGATTTGAACTGCTGAACTGCAGCTAGCAGTCAGCTGAAGTAGCCTGCACTCCAACCACTGCGCCACCTAAGCTCTTACCTTGATTGGAGCAGTACCTGTGGCTCTTCTCTCGTGGAGTCCACCATGATTGGAGCAGATGATTGATGCACTTGTCCTGCCTGGTGGCTGGAGTTTGCAGGAACTGGAGAAATCCAACAATTTCAGGGCAATGTCAAAAATCTGCCCAGGATGGCCTGCCATTCCTTACAGAGTCATGCTTTGGGCTTCAAACCCGTCTGTTTTTCTGCTTGCCCTGCAGATAAGCGAGAAGGCCTCTCAGGAGCGCAGCGGCTGCGGGATAGGAGGAAGCAGCGCAGGCTGCAGCAGCCTAGGGGGAGCCAGTGGCGCGGAGAGAAGCGTTGACCGGCCTCGCTCCTCCCCTTCACAGCGTCTGATGTCTACGCATCACCATCATCACCACTTGGGCTACTCATTGCTGCCAGCCCAATATAACTTGCCCTATGCAACAGGTGAGGTTGCTTCTGCAGAGGGGCGTGGTTTTTTGGAGGGGGGGGAGGGGTGTCAGGATTCCAAATTCAGTTTTTGATTGATTGATTAGATTTATGTAGCCGCTCACCCAATCTTTGCAATTTTAACGGTCTTTGTGGGAATATCTTTGCTGTCCCTTTACAGGTCTTTCATCTACAGCCATTGTTGCCAGTCAGCAAGGTTCTGCTCCTTCCCTCTATCCCCCACCCCGAAGGTGAAAATGGTAAGGACACCCCAACAAACCTGCCTTGGTGGTTGTGGGGAAGAACAAAGGGAATGGAATGGAATGGAATAGAATATGGAATGGAATATGGAATGGAATAGAAAAGAAAATGGAATGGAATGGAATAGAATAGAATAGAAAATGGAATAGAATAGAATAGAATAGAATAGAAAATGGAATAGAAAAGAAAATGGAATGGAATAGAATAGAATAGAAAATGGAATGGAATAGAAAACAAAATGGAATGGAATAGAATAGAATAGAAAATGGAATAGAATAGAAAATGGAATGGAATAGAAAAGAAAATGGAATGGAATAGAATAGAATAGGAATAGAATAAAATAGAATAGAATAGAATTCTTTATTGGCCAAGTGCAATTGGACACACAAGGAATTTACCTTTGGTGCAGATCCTCTCAGTGTACATAAAAAGACAAGATACATTCGTCATGAATCATAAGGTGCAACATTTAATGATAGTCATAGGGTACAAATAAGCAATCGAATCATACTTGGAAACGATCAATATAAATCATAAGGATACAAGCAAGAAGGTTACAGTCCTTCAGTCATAAGTGGGAGGGGATGGGTGATAGGAACGGTGAGAAAACTAATAGTAATAGTAATGCAGGTTTAGTAAATAGTTTGACAGTGTTGAGGGAATTATTTGAAGAGTGATGGCGTTCGGGGAAAAACTGTCCTTGTGCCGCTTTGTCTTAATGTGCAGTGCTCTATAGCCTCGTTTGGGATGGTTTCATTGCTGGTTCAGATTTTAGGAAGATGATCACATACGAACCAAAGGGGAGTAGCAATATAAAAAGTGGCTTCAACACCTTTATTTTCTTATGCCCTAAGTCCTAAGTAAAGAATCCAATTGTGGCCCAGGTGACAACTACGAATTATCTTCATCCCCACATTGTTATATCCCGGATGTCTGTACCAGACCTTCCTGGCCCCCAGTTAAGACCTGCTTTCCTATCGTCTATGGCAGGGGTGTCCAGACTTGGGAACTTTAAGACTTGTGGACTTGTGGACTTTAACTCCCAGAATTCCCCATCCACAAGTCTTAAAAGTTTCCAAGTTTGGACAGCCTTTGTCTATAGAGATTCTCAGATCATAGTTGTCCCAAAGGTCCTTTTCCAAAAGGCAACTGGACTTTCTTCTTGTTGTTTTTTCTGTGTTTTGGTTCCCATCCAGAAACCTGACCAGAACTGAAGATGAGAAGTTCTTGGATGAGAAGCAAAATGTTTTCAAGGGTGTATGTGTGTGTGTGTTAACAAAGTCCAGTTGCCTTTTGGAAAAGCACCTTTGGGACTGCTTTCCTATTGTTCAGTTTTGATCAAAATTAAAAACTGGGACAATGGCTGTAAAACTAGCATTGCTTGCAGTAGGTTCTCTACCACAGAGCTGCCCACTTCCTAGTTCTAAACCAGGGCTCAGCAACCTGCAGCTCTGGAGCCGCATGTGGCTCTCTCACCCCTCTGCTGCGGCTCCCTGTCGACAGTCGGCTCAACAATCGATAGGGCTTTCGGTTAGGACAGGCCGTGGAAAAAGGACGCCGGACTAGGAGGGAGACTCTATGGTGGGGAGAACCGGACTTCCGGTCAGTTGTGGCCCAGGTGACAGCTACGGAATTATCTTCATCCCCACACTGTTGTAGCCCAGATGTCTGTACCAGCCCTTTCTGGATCCCAGTTAAGACCTGCTTTCCTATTGTCTATGACAGGGGTGTCCAGACTTGTGGACTTCAACTCCCAGAATTCCCCAGCCAGCTCCAGAATTGAATTGGGGGGGGGGATTCCAGTTAGGACCTTTATGGCTCTTTAAGTGTTTAAGGTTGCCGACCCCTGTTCTAAACCCACCTGCTTCTCCAGCTGGGAAGGCTAGATCTCCAAGTCCACTTTCCCGGCTGGTGTTACTCTGGCTCCACCCTGTGGCTGAGATCGAGTTTGCTGACACTCTTCCCCCCCCTCTTTCCTCTCTTTGCAACAGGACATGACTGATAAGGTAACCCCGGGCTGTAACCAAGACATGTGACTGGCTCACATGAGGAAACGCCGGAAACTGCATTAAGGCATCAGTTGAATGGTGTTGATTGTTCTGCTTGACGCTCCGGCCACAGTGTGATGCAGACTCTGCCCCTCCCTTGTTGAACACACACATATACACACACACACACACACGCTGAGCCCCGTTATGAGTGAGTGATGGAGCTGGGACTTGCCGAAATATTTATTCATCTTGACTTGGGGTGAACTGGCCGTTTTCCAGGACTCTTCTGGGAAAGAGGACGGGGACGGTGGGCCGAGCGGCGCGACATCACAGGACCTTTGGAAATAACGTTTGGGGAGGAAGAAGCCACCGGAGTTTTCAGTCCCGCTCGCAGCTCCCCTTGTTCCTGGGCTGCAGCCGAGAAAGCTATTCCAGAGTTGGCCGAAGAGAATGTCCAGATATGATGGTGGGTTGGGGGTCACTTTTTTTCCTTTCCCAACTTTTTCATTGGTGAGAACTAGTCCCCTGGCACAAGCAGGTAGGTGGACTCTCGCAAAGAGCACCGGAAGGACGAGGCCCTCCTGCCTCACGCTGGCCTGGGGAAACTGGGGGAGGAGGAGGAGGAGGAAGCAGGGAGGCTTCCACCGGGACTGCCACGAAGCCTATGTACGTTTCTCGAACGGTTACCGAACTTCTCTGTAGCACTTTGCCTTGGAGGGGGGGCGCTGCTCTCCAAAAGGCTGTCCCACCAGCCGTTTTTCTAAGCCCCTCTCCCTGCTGGCCGGACTCGCCTGGGACAAGGCAGCACAAACAGCTCAGTACTGCTACAATATGGCCTTTGGGCAGGCTGGTCCTGCTTCTGTTGGGGAGGGAGGGGGGGGGCTCCCACTGTGGCCCAGCAGTCAGGTAGCTCCTCTCTGTTCGAAGGGCGCCTGTCGCTCCTGTCTTCCCCAGCCCTTTGCACAGAGGAAGGGAGCCTGGCTGCCACGGCGTGATCGGGATCGCCTGGGCAGGGCTGCTAGGTTTTTCGGGGCCCTTCCCCACGCCTGGAAAACCCTCCCTTCTCGGCAAGGAACGAAGCGAGGGGCCGGCTGTGCCCAGCAGGTTTGAAGCAACCAAGCTTTGACCTTGCTGAGACCACGGAGGGCAGGTCTAAGCAACGGCCAGCCGCCCTGCTGCGCTTGCGGCTTCTTACAGGGGTGAGCAGGCAAGAAGCAGTTCCCTCCAGCTGCATGCCCTCCCCGGGGCTGGCGTGCAGAGCGGAGAGGCCCCTTTCTGTGCATTGCCGGACCTCTGCCCGGCAGCCTCTTGTTCTCTGCCCCTTGCCAGTGCCCCCTTGCGGGACCCATCTGACTGGAGCTCTGCTCCCCGCCCCCCCGCCCCCATTTCCTGCAGGCCTGTCAGTTGGAAGGGTGAAAGGGGGCCCAGTCTTGCCCTCCCCAGCTGACTCTTAAGGAACGGGTGCTGTGTGTGCGTCTTGTCTCAGCGGTGCCAGTTCCCAGCTCTTGTCGTTTCTGTTCCCGTATGTATGTCGCGCGAGGCCGCCCTCTGCCTCTTGGACTTTGTATATACTGTAAAAAGGAATTGTTTGAAATTTGTCGGGTTTTTTTTTCTCCCCCCACCCCCACTTTCCCGAGCTCGAGGCCTCGCGTGGCTTCGTCAAGAGTGACCTGGGGGGAGGCTGCTTAGCCCCAGCACAAGTCTCGTTCGACGGCGATCCGCCCTGTCTTAAAAGCACACTGCCGTGGCATCCTCGCTCCGCCTTTCTGGCACTCGCTTGGCCTTCCCGATCTCCCGCGGGGAGGAGGGCTTCCGAGAGTTGCCTTAAAACCATGACCTGGGACATCCCCCCCCCTCCCCCTTCGCCCAGACAACGGGACGGCCTCGAAGTCAAGAGCGTTGGGAGGTTGCAAGCCTTTTCTTGCCAGCGTAGTCCCCCCCCCCCCCCGTGTGAGAACAGTCCATAGTAGAGGGAGCGCTCGCCACCTTGATACGGTTTTATGAACTCGTGACTCAGGTAGGCACAAAATACAACAGCCAAAAGACGAGCCGTGCAAACTCCTGACGAGAGGCACACGGCGTCTTGAGAGTAAACCTCAGGGTTACCTCACTTTGGGGGGGGGAGGCCTGTTACAGAAGCACCACGTTGTAGCAAAGCTCTTGTAAAAAAAAATGAGTTTTCTTCCGGGCCCGACTTTATGCTCCTGACCTTACTAGGTAAGGTATTCGTGTAAGAAATGCCCTACCTCAGCTGCAGGATCCTTGCCTGTTGGGTGCATGCAAAGCTTTTGGCCTTCTGTTTGTATTGGTGTTAGTGTATTGCTGTTGTTGTTTTTTTAAAAAAAATACAGATAAGTCATATTTGTGTAAAATATATATATATATTATTTAACTGACGTTAGTGCACCTCCCAACTTGGGTAAGGGGTAGAAATACACGTTCAGTTTCCAGGCTGCCTCTGTGCAGGTTGCATGGAGACCAAGCTTTCTGTCCTGGGCAGCTGGATCAATCTAGTAAGCAGGCAGCTCTCCGCAGTCTGCTGTACGCTAGGAATTCCCTCTCCCCTGCCCCTGCTTTGCAGAACTTCCTGAGTAGAGAATTAAAAAACCAAAGATATAATAGTCTAGAGCAGTGTTTCTCAACCTTGGCCAGCTTGAAGTCCCGTGGACTTCAACTCTTCAGAATTCCCCAGCCAGCTGTGCTGGCTGGGGGATTCTGGGAGTTGAAGTCCACGGGACTTCAAGTTGGCCAAGGTTGAGAAACACTGCTCTAGAGCAGTGTTTCTCAACCTTGGCAACTTGAAGATGTCCGGACTTCAACTCCCAGAATTCGCTAGCTGGGGAATTCTGGGAGTTGAAGTCCAGACATCTTCAAGTAGCCAAGGTTGAGAAACACTGGTCTAGAGGAAACCATAAGCCAATGTTTAAAAAACAAAAACAAAACAGGAGTGGAAATGGTGGGGAAATGTTTCATACCCCTCGCTCAAATATTGTTATTTCACAAAACCAAATTGATTTCATGTTTGGCTCTTTCCAAATCTGGTATTCCACGGATAAATAGAACTGCGGATGTGGATAGGCACAAGGGGTGTGAAGTTCAGCACTTTGGGCAACAATCTGAAGATGTGCCTGAGAACCGAATAAGCCACCATGGGTTTTTGCACCTTTAATGCCAAGAATTCAGCTGTCGTATGGCTTTTAACATAAGTCACAAGCAAAGGGGGGGGGGGGGAGAAGCTAGATTCATGGAAGATATCTATGTATCCAAACCCTCCCAAAAAGGCTTTTGAGCCAAGGCACTGTAAGATGTTTTATTGACTCATCTAATATCAACTGCAGGGAAGTTGTAACAAGCTGAGAATATTCATGACCAACTATTCTGCAAACTGGATATCATTATGGCTAAAGTTCCAACTCAAATGAGCTTTCTTTTTTTCTACATTCGGGATGAGATAAAACACCGGTAGTAACAAATAAGGGGAAGAAAACTTGGCAGCACCAGTGAATTATTTTTATTCTCTGCCAAATATGTACCTTCCTAAATAGAATAAGCTTACTTGTAAATGTAACAATGGGGAGGTTGAATCCCCCCCACCCACCTTTTCCTCAAAAATTGCATTTTGAATAGCCCTCGATCAAAGACTCTGAATTTTATTGGACTATTTCCTGGGGTTCAGTAGAAATGTCTTTTAAATGTGAATTCGTTCCTCTATAAAGATTAATTCGAGTTGGATGAAAGGAACAACTTTCTGAAAAGCACTTCTTGTAACACAGTGAAACAAAAGAAAATGGGGACATTTTAAAGCTTGAATGTAAAAAGCTACAATTCTTTTATATACGGTAGGCTGGAAATCTGCAAAACAGTAATCCCAAATATTTTATAGATTAAGAGGCCAATGTAATTTAGGATCTAGGTAGCTATGCTCGTTTCCACAAACAGCAATAATGTTGGTTTTAAGTGTCATTCAACCGAAGACGGCAAAGCACACCCGGCTAAACAAGCAGAACAAATGAGGTTTCGTTTTAGATGTCCTAATTTGCAAGGGCAATATATTCAAGAATTTAAATTTAAAGACATACAAATATAACCTCATCAGTCAAAAAGTGTGGTGAATGTAGAAGCCAACTTTAGCAGGTGGTTCAACTGGCGTATAATTCTTGGCTCAAGAAATTTGTTGGTTCTCTCATATCACAAGGTGGTTTCCCATTAACTGGACTGTGCAGATTAAATTGCTTATCGAATAGCCAGGTAACTCTAAATGACAAACCTATGTGAGGAGTATCTTCTCTTCCATTGCCTACCTATTCTATTGTCTATTTTCCCTTCCATTATCAATAGGTTACGCCAATAAATGTTCAGGTTATGGCTAATGTTAAAGTCTAGTTGTGAGAGCTGACATTTGATGAGCAAAACCTGCGAGCGGATGCAGATAGCTTTTTTTCATCCCCTTGATCATCAGTCCTACGTTGTCCCCCCTCCCCTGCTCCCACCCCAGTACAAAAACCAGCCAGAAATCTGTCGATGATACTCCTCCTTCAGCCAGCAGGCCCTTAAGGCTGAAAAATAACTTACATTGCCCTAAAATGCAGTGAGGCAAATTAAGACACAGACTATAACTGGATACTAAGAAGAATTTCCTCCAAAGAGGCAGTTTATGGGGTATTCCTAGGTTGTTGTTGTTTTTTTAAGGATTTCCCTTCTGCGATAACCAGATGGCTCCCATTTTGCATAAGACGAATGCATGAGGCCAAAAAAAAAAAAAAAAAGTGCTTTGTATAACACAAGTAAATAGACAAGAGGAGTTTTTAGAATTGTATATTGTGAATGAAGTTTGAAGGAACTGGCTGTTTTAAAAGAAAGGTAAGCATGATAGCAGTCATCTAATATTCCGGAGCGGGGAGGGGGGGGATTTGAAGGGCGGATGAGGACTGGGGATCTCGATTACACGAACTACTTTTAAGGAAAGTTTCTGAAGCATTTTGAGGATGGGTAAGATGGAAGTCTTAATTGTCAAATCAAGTTGTTGCCTAGGATGTTTCCGGAATCCATAGACTTCAGTGTGTGATGGGTCTTCCAAAAAAATAAAATAAAGGGGTTGGGGGGGGGGGGGGAAGGGTTGATTTGACTTGATTCTCTCTCTCTCCATTTCCCCGCCTGATCCCACAGCAGAACAGATCAGGGATCCCACCTTATCCCATGGCAGAACACAAGGCTGCACCCCCCCCCCCAATCCTTTTGAAAGTTCCACTTCCAGAAGCAAGGCTGGCTTCGCACCCTCCTTTCACACACCCTCCTCCTCCTAAACGAAGCTGCGCTAGAGTTAATACTAACCTAATAAAAAGCCGGAAAGAGGATAGTGTGTTTTCTCAGAACCCCAGAGCATTGCTTAGCCCAGTGGCGCCATCAAAAAAAAGAACCAAAGCAAGAAAGCAAATGTTCCTCTTGTTTCCACACTCAAAACATTCCCCCTTCCCCCCCGGCTTAAGAGTCTGAGTGAACATATAAATATGCATTTGAAATGAAAGCCAAATATCCAAACTAATAGATAAGCCCAACATGTATGTAACAAGCAATTGAGGCTTCTCCCTCTCTCTCCGTCTGTGGGCTCCGGAGCCACCGTGTGGCTGGCTGGCCGGCCGGCTGGGCTGGATGCCTTGGCTAGGCTTAAGAGCGAGCCCCCAGAGCTCCATTTACCTTCCATTTACTATTGTGCAATTACATGTGCAGACTTTATATTATTCGCTAGGTAACACATTTCAATGGAAAAGTCAACTCAGAAGATATACAGGTCACTCTAACAATAAGAAATGCAGTTTCAGTCCAGAAGAATTTTGTTTTCCCTTTCCTCAGAAGAGGCCTTTTGGCCCCCTCTCGTCCTCGAACCATGTCCAGGCCCCACTGAAAGGCTGCACTCGGTCTAATCGTCATCATCGGAAGAGACCTGATCCAGGGGGTAGACCATGAACAACACATCTGGCCGTGGTGGGACACAAGGATGACCAGGCCTCACAATTTCAAAACCCAGAAAACTGAATGTCTTCAGTAACGGAGCTGCGAAAACAGAAGAAAATGCAAAAGATCAGATCGACGGCTGAGCAAATGCTTCTGAATCTCTGCTTGCACAGGGCGCGACTCAATTGTTGAGGCTCCCCAAGCCAGTCCTATCCTTCGTGTAACTTTTGTGTAGTCCGTCCTAGTTTTCTCTCCTGTGTTGCAAGCTGATTGGTTACTAGAACACAGGTAGTCCTTGTCTTACGCTCACAATTGGGCCCAATATTTCGGTTGCTAAGCGAGAATTGGATAAGTGGGTTGGGTTCGTTTTTTATTAAGCGAATGACTGCAGAGGACAAGGTAGTCACCCCGTTGTTAAGTGAATCTGAATGGACTTTGCTGGTTAGGAAGGTTGCAAAAGGTTACACGACCCGGGATGCTGCAATGGTCGTAAATGTGAATCGGCTGCCAAGCGCCTGAAGTTTGATTACGTGACTATGGGGATGCCGCAACAGTTGTGTGAAAAATGGTCATCGGTCACTTTTTTCAATGCCGTTGTAACTTTGAAGAGTCACTATATGAACTGTTGACTACCTATATGCCGTCCAATCAATCAATTCATCGCAGTCCCATTATGAACAAAGGGGAGTTTGCTGCGCTCGTGATGAGAGCCGCCAGTGGCCCAGCCCATGCGCAGCACATCAAGAGGGATGCATATACTGCTTCTTGTTGCCATTCAGCAGATACTCCAACCTGGAAGCCTGACTCTTGCCATAGAAATTTAGGGGGGGGGAGAAAATTATGCTAGCAATTTAAGCCGCTCTTGGTAGCAATTATACCCTGAATCGTTTCTACTCAATTGGAAGGAGAAACCCCCCCCCCCACAAAGGAGAACAGATGAGACCCACTTTGCGGCTAATGTTTGCGTGCACGAAAGGAGGGGGGACGCGAGACCACTCACCTCTGTCTTCTCTGCTTTTTCGAAAGCAAATAAAGACATAACTTGCTTTCATTTTCTCTTCAGCAAATTCCAGCAGCGCTAATAATCTGGCGGGTGGGGAGAAAACAACTCAGCTAAACTTCTAAATAATTCCATCATATTCATCGCGGAAGGCGCGTCCCCTGCAATCGTTCTCCCCCCCCCTCCCCACTGTCGGCACTAACACTTGGGCAAGAAAGAGCGTGCCAAGGAAGACAGGCTGCACAGTTTGTGGGGAAGGGACAGGAAGTCAGTCAAGAGACTAACCACGGGTGATTGCTTATTTGCACAGCAGGGGAGCACAGCTGTGTGAAACAGAAATCCAAAGAGGAAATGGGGACATTCACAGAAGACCAGATGAGCAGAGTTGGAAGGGACCAGAGAGGTCTTCTAGTCCCACCCACCCCGCTCAGGCAGGAAATCCTTTACCCGGGATGGAGAACCTATGGCACAGGTGGAGCCATGCTAGCTAGCGGACTTTAGCCTTTTTTTTTTTTTTTTTGAGGCCATTTTTTTCTCCCTCCCCAAGCTCCAGAAGCTTTATAGGAACCTGGGGAGGGCGAAAACAGCCTCCCCCCCCCTCGAGGCTTCAGGAGCTTCCCTGAAGCCTCCGGAGCACAAAAACCCGGCCCTATGGGCAAACAGGAAGTTCAGGAATGGACTTCCGGTTTGCTCGTAGGGCCAGTTCAAGCCCGCCGGAGCCTTCAGGGATTAAACCGGCCCTACAAGGAAACCGGAAGTCCGTTCCCGAACTTTCTGTTTGCCCATAGAGCTGGGGTTTTTTTGCGCTCCGGAGGCTTCAGGGAAGTGGGGGGGGGCTGTTTTCGCCTTCACCAGGTTCCTATAAAGCCTCTGAAGCCTGGGGAGGATGAAAAAAGCATGCAAAAAATGGGGGGGGGGAGCACCTGTCGTGCTCAGGGCATCGCACATTACGTAGGTGCGGCACTCCCGTGCACAATCCCACTGCACTCCCCCCTATACCATATCATTTGTAGGACTCTGGATTTAAAGTTTGCATTTGAATACCGACTGTTATCACGAGAGTTATCACCACAGAAGGTGCGTCCGGGGAGGGGCGAGGGGGTGTTTTGGTACTCCAGACCAAACTACGTCCCACTCGGAGGCTGTGGGATGGGAGATGTATAAGCCATAACCTCAGAGGGTATAAATATACCCAACGCCTCCATAGCCATCTCTTTTGTAGCTAGCCTTGAACAGCTATTGAGCTCTAACAATCCTCTGCAGGGCCTGCGTTGGGGAATAGTGTCACACTGCAGGCGGTTTTCAAGTTATCCCATTTAATAGCCTTACAGAAATTGCCCGGCACAGGACAACCTGCTCTTCTCGCTTTGGTCCAAGGCTACCTTGGCTAACCGAGCGAGCGAGCAGATCAGCAAGGTTTTAATCGGAGGCGGAAAGCAGCAGAGATTTTAACTTAGAAGGGATTTGGTTAACATCCATTTTAATTATAACTTCCCAAGCTGCTTATTTTAGACGGCTATAATTAATCAGTTATGCAATTGTACTTAAAAAGCACGCTGACGGGGGAAATGCCGCCCGATCAAAGAATTATGGCAAAAGGAAAGAATAAAAGGAGCCGGGGCATTTTTATAACTGGAAAGGCTCCAAGCCTGCTTAATCCAAAGGGAAAATGCAACGGCGTGAGCTGCTTAGGGTGGCAAATCAATATTCATTGGCAGGACTGATGCTTCCCCCCCACACACCCTTTTCAAAATACTAGGACAGTGACGGCGAATCTTTTGGGCACTGTGTGTCGAAAAGGGAGCGAGCGAGTGCGAGCACTTCGCGCATGTGTGTTTGCCATCACAGTACTAGGAGCTTAAGAGAGAGAGAAATCTCTGCACCACTCTTGTAGGAGTAGTCGGGAGCGCGCAACCTGTTCCTACAGGTGACTGCGTTCCTTTGGGGCGTAATCTGTGGGAGTCTTGCGCATGCCTTACCCTTCTTTGCTCCCCTCAGCTAATAAGCCATCAGGAATTTCCACAAAAAGACTCTGATTGGATAGCACTGCATCCCAAGAGGAGACCTTTACTTCCGTAACTTTGTACTGGAAGTGGACAATATGTGGTTTCCCATCATGCACTGGAAGATCTTGGTTAACAGTGAGCTTCTCATCCTTTAGGAAAAATTGGGGGGGGGGGGGAGAGAGACATTTTTCAAAGGTTAGAACAAGTAAGGAGCAACAAGTTCTCCGATTCCTCATTGCTGTGGGAACCGTGCTTCCGCTTTTTGAAGAACAATCGTAAGGCTTCAACTCGCTGCATTCAAGGACCGAACGGAGTAAATTTAATAAATCATCTCCAATAAGTACCCCTCCACTGAGTCCCCTCTGGGGAAAAGGGCGGCATATAAGTGCAATAAATTCAATTCAATTCATTCAAAGAAAGAAACAAAGTTGACGCTACTTCAAAAAATGCTTAGGCTAACAGAAATGGTCTTAGGAAAATCCAGCCTTGGCAGCCAAAGAATTGTGTCGATCTATCACAAGCACCATCCTCGAGAGCTGCTCCGTCTTATACTTTATGCAAGACAGGAATTGGGGACCGTAAAGCAGCTTTAGAAAAAAAAGGAAAAAAACCTTGGCCTTTGCATATTTTTGATTTTTACCAACTCGCTTCTAAGAATCCAGAATACCATCCATCTCCAAGCCTCGTAGCAATGTTCCTTTTGATGGGGGCAGCCAAATCTTGTGGATGTAACAGCTCATGGATGCTTCAGGATCAAAAGAGACCCTTCTCCTTGCTAACATAAGAGGAAATCTCTCTTAAGACCTATAAATTTGTCCCTAGGTCCATGATGGGGAACTTATGGGACACATAGCACAGGAGGCGTGAGCGCCTCCTGCTGACCAGCCGGTTATCGGGTGTCTGCTGCCTCTGCGGGGGGGAGGGGGGTGCATGCGTGCGTGGGGAGTGGGACCGCACGGACATTGCATTTTGGGGGTTTGGCGCCTCGGTCCGGAAAAGGTTAGCCATCCCTGTCCTAGGTAGTTCTACGCTGTCCAAAAATTTCATCGTTGGAAGATTCTTCATTTGCCTCATTATTTTTGCTACCCGAGTTAGACGGTTTTTAGGAGCCTGTGATTCAGTATTCGCTTTGTAAGCGTTGTGGAAACAGAGCTCCGGGGAGAATAGCAGTGGGATGATTACCGAAGATCACCCGAGGGAGAAAAAAAAAAATTGGAACCCGTAACTTGTTTTTCTTCATTTCGTGAACTCAAAATCTTCTCTGACTGGCCTGACGCAGAGCGCCCTTTCATTATATTTTCTCACATGTCGGATTCTTTCTTTTCTTTTTTTTTGAAAAAAAAAAAGTAACACAGCAATTAACACCGAGAGGCGCCAGAAAAAGTACCAGAATTCGCTTATCTAAAAAAGATCTCCAAGGCAACCAGCCCCCAAAATAATGAGTTTCCAAAAGTAGCGTGCTTGATTTTACACAGTGCTATGAATGGGGGGGTGGGGTGAGGGGGGGGAGAGAGAGAGAGGACACAGAAATGAGAAACATTCAGAGGATACTTGGGAGTTTCTATGAAGCAAAGTCGTCTCGCGGCAAAAAGCCCAGGAGAGATGCAGAATTAGTGCTCACCTTATATATCAAAGCTGAAAGAGAAGGATCCCTGCCAACCCCTCGCCCACCGGGGATCTTCGACAGTGGGTGAGGGGCATCAGGAGCACCACAGAGGCCCTGGAACAATGTGCCTACAGCACGGTACCTGGGGGCAGTTACTCAAAGGTAAGATACTCCTGGAAAAAGATGAAGAAGAGAAACACAAAGGTGAGAAACCACAAGATTCAAACGAGACTCAGGAGTGTAACATCCTGGCGGTTAGCCACTATATCAAGCTAAATGCAGCCCTTGCAGGAGATAATCTGAGCAGTTCATTTTACTACTGGCGAAAGACCATGATCCAACCCAGTGGTGGGATTCAAATAATTTAACAATCGGTTCTCTGCCCTAATGACCATCTGGGTAGGTGGGGCTCGGTGGTCATGTGACTGGGTGGGTGTGCCAACTCAAAGTCACTCAGGTCGATGGGCGCTTTGCCTTAGCTGTTATAATGAGGGTTAACTGGAGGGGCAGTTTCTGTAAGCAGGTCAACAAAGATGAGGCTAGAAACAACACTAGAATGTTTCCTTCCTGCCTTCCTTACAGGATTAGCCCTGTAAAGTGGGGAAAAAACAAAAGGAGATTTCTTCCAACAACGGGTTCTCTGAACTACTTAGAAAGTTACCAACCAGTTCTCGCCGAATAAGTGCGAACTGGCTGAATCCCACCACTGATCCAACCACTACATTTTTTTTAAACGAATAGCAGAGTAACAGGGTGTTTCAAAAAAAGGGGGGGGGGGCTAGGTTACCTATTTCCCAGAAGCAAGCTAAGGCTGTTGCAAAGTTCAGCCGTGCAATATTTTAATATTTAGGCAATGCGCCACCCACGTTATCTGCCGAGCGGAGGCCGTTCAATGCTTTTGTGTCCTACGCTTTAGAGTTTCTCAATCTTGCCCAACTTTTAAGATGGGTGGACTTCAGTTCTCGGAAATTCCCCTGGGGAATTCTGGGAGTTGAAGAAGTCCACCCACCTTAAAAGTGGCCACGGTTGAGAAATAACTGCTAGGCTGCAATTCATCTCATGCTTTTTGGTTATCCTATTTTAATTACAGCCTTGTACTCGTTTAATCTCAAATCTGGCAGCAAAGATACAATATAGGGATTAACAGTGCCCCTCCCATACCACGCCCTGTCTCCATCTATTCCATGTACCACCTACACAGGTGCAGCTGGCTGCAATGTCCTTTGAACTGGTGCCGAGACACACACTGTTTTGTAAAAACAGACACTGTAATTTCTCGTTTTTTCCCAACAGGCCACGAGGCTAAGCTATAATCCAAGACACAACATTGCTTATTTCATACTTGGGTTTTATGAGTTATCGTTCCTTTCGCTCAGAACTAGGAGTATCTTTTAAAGCAGTGTTTTTCAACCACTGTGCCGTGGCACACTAGTGTGCCGTGACATAGTGTAAGGTGTGCCGTGGGAGAATTACTTTATATATAGTCAATATAGGCACAGAGTTAAATTTTTTAAACATTTTCTAATGGTGGTGTGCCTCGTGATTTTTTTCATGAAAAAAGTGTGCCTTTGCACAAAAAAGGTTGAAAAACACTGTTTTAAAGACATCGTAAGAAGACACCTGAAAACTCCTGCTGTGTTTTCTAAACGTTGTAGACAAAACAAGCAGAATCTGGGATGAAAGAAGTATCATTTTACGGTCTCTAGTATCGTTTTGCAGTTCTCTCTCACAGCCCCCCAAAACCAGTTCCAACATATGTTGATGCCAGTTGCGCACACAGGCAGTCCTGGAATCACAACAGTTCATTTAATGACAATACAATAGAATAAAATAGAAGAATAGAATAGGAATCTAGTCAACTAATGTTCAGTACTAAGTTGGCACCAACTCAGTTGGCACTCAAGAGGGCATGAAGTCCATTTGTGGGAATATAACAACTCTAGGGCAGTGTTTCTCAACCTTGGCAACTTGAAGATGTCCGGACTTCAACTCCCAGAATTCCCCAGCCAGCATTCGCTGGCTGGGGAATTCTGGGAGTTGAAGTCCGGACATCTTCAAGTTGCCAAGGTTGAGAAACACTGCTCTAGGGTAATGACCCACTTAACTCCACCCCTTAGGAATGGAATGGAATAGAATAGAATAGGTTTATTGGCCAAGTGTGATTGGACCCACAAGGAATTTGTCTTCGGCACATAAGCTCTCAAGCTACAACGGCACTGAAAAAGGTGACTGATGACCGTTTCACAGTTACGACCTTTGCAACATCCCCATGATCATGTGGTCATCTTTTGCAGCCTTCTGACAAGAAGCCAATGGGGAAGCCAGGTTCACTTAACAACCGGATGCCTGACTTATCAACTGCAGCGATTCCCTTTCCTGTGGCAGGGAAGGTTGTAATATGGGGCAAAACTCACTTAGCACGCGTCTCACTTAACCACAGAAATGGTTAAGTGAGACGCACCCAATTCAGCCCAATTCTGTTCGTAAGCCGAGGGCTACCTGTACTTCGCTGCCTAAACAGGACACCTGGATCAGGCACCTCTTTGGCAATCCTACCGTATTTTTCAGAGTATAAGACGCGCCTTTTTTCCTCAAAAAAGAGGCTGAAAATCTGGGTGCGTCTTATACTCTACCTACTATATTTCTCTCTCTCTCTCTTCCCCTCTATCCACCTACCTACCTACTCTCTCTCTCTCTCCCTACCTACCTACTGTATTTCCTCTCTATCCCTCTATCTACCTACCTACTTTTTAAAAAAATATTGCCTCTTCAAAACCTTGGTGCATCTTATACTCCAGTGCATCTTATACTCTGAAAAATACAATAATTTTCAAAACTGAGCTGGCCTGTTCTTGTAGAGCGAACTCAATTACTTGTAATGGAACACAATTAAAATAGGCAGCAGCACCTCCAACCGAGGGCTAAATTGGAAGTCAAGCAGCTTGTTCACAACAACAACAACAACAACAATCATTTCTTTTTAATCCCAAATTCACTCTGCCCATTTAGTGCTAACAAAGCAGCTGCAATTGAAGCTGCTAGCAAAGGAGTTTGCACACAACCGACTTTGGCCAATCTTCATCATCCCCATTCACTGCAATAATTGACTGAAGAAACAGCCCTTCTGTCAGGCTGGTGTCTGGCAGAGACTGGGAAAGCATAATGCTAGACTATGTGGGGGGGGGGGGGTTGTCCACCCCTCCCCACCGTAGCCTCCAATACTAGCCGGCAGATGTGCTTGTTTACTCCACTCAACAATACAGCATTATTGTTGCTTGGAGGAAGCTTGAAAATCCAAGTACAGCCATGAAAATTAAGATCCCCACCATCGACTAGCAGCAGGAAGCAGTTCATTCTTCCTGGATCAAAGCAGCAGTGTCCAACTTGTGGACTTCAACTCCCAGAATTCCCCCTGCCAGTCTTCCCAAGGATGGAGATCGTAACTCAACTGACTAGGATAAATCCCGCTCGGAATGCATCCGTTCTGTAACCACGCTAGTAGTTTACTAGTCAATTCCACTGGCTATCTATGAATGTCACAGAATTTGTCCTAATACCGGCTACATCCAGGAATGTTTTAACCAGCCTGACAATAGAACTTATAGGAAGTATGCATGCAAGACTTTTTAATTAAGATTATAATCAACACTGATGAATACATGAACTTGTGTGTGTGTGTGTGTGTGAGTGAGAGAGATAGACAGATAAACTCTTCCATTCCATAGTAATACAGAATAACAGAAAAAGAGTTGGAAGGGACCTTGGAGGTCTTCTACTCCAACCCCCAGCCTAGGCAGGAAACCTTACACCACTTCAGACAAATGGATATCCAACATCTTCTTAAAAACTTCCAGTGTTGGAAGATTCACAACTTCTGGAGGCAACTTCTGTTCCACTGATTAATTGTTCTCACTGTCAGGAAATTTCTCCTCCGTTCTAGGTTGTTTCTCTCCTTCATTTTTTTTCCAAACAGGAAAAATAAAATGGAGAGAATTGGGCCCGCCACCAGTCAGCCTTGTCGTCTTCTCAAAAGAACGCAAGCATGGCATTAATGATGCAATCGAGATGAGATCCGTCACTCTTGAAAATGTGTCATGGATTTTGAGGCACAGTGTATGAAACAAGATTGGTTTGCAAGGTTTAGCCCTAGTAAATGACAGTGAAATCCCCTTGATTTTAGCTTCTTTACCACTGCTGAATCCTGCTTGGCATAATATATGTTTTTTTTTAAAAAAGAAGTAACACTATTTATGCATAACAAATGTATTGTGTATGGTCAATTCCCAACCAGCAGGTTTTCGTGTAGTGGTTAAGGCATCAGGCTTGAAACTGGGAGACCAGGAGTTCTAGTTCCGCCTTGGTCACAAAGCCAGCTGGGTGACTTTCGAGTAGTTGCTCTTTGTCAGCCTCTAGGAAGGAGGAGGAAAGGACAAACCATTTCCGAAAAAACCTTGGCAAGAATCAACACTGACTCGAAAGCGCCAAAAAAAACAAAAAACAAAGAGAATAATTTGTTGGATGTAAATTCTGGATACTTTTCTCCCATTTACACAAGGTACCAAACTGATAAAAAGAGGTGTTCAAATTCTGAATTATCGACACGCTAACCAACTCAACGCATTGTACTGGCTGGCCTATATTTTCCTGTTTTGAACGGAGAAGAAAGGTGCAGTCTTTTGAAAATCCAAGGGTATGAATTATAAACACTTCCTGGCAGACACATGCCCAGCGTGGGAAACAAGACTGATAAATACAAAGGATTGTATATAACTCCCTGAAAACAGAGTGGATGTTAAACTCCCAAGGCCAAACTTCCTCTACAGTTTCAACTCCTCTGTTTTCAAGCAGAGGAAAACACAAGATAGGAAAAAAAAACAAGTGTTTTGCAGATAGGGATAAAATAAAACTGGCTGAACAAAGAAAAACACATTTTATAGTTGCCATGCCAAACCTGAAGGTTTTTTTTTCCAGTATCTAAAATTACTTGGATCTGACACTTTGAAGAGGGAGGTGAAGGTTCCCCTCACACAGATGTGCTAGTCGTTCCCGACTCTAGGGGGCAGTGCTCATCTCCCATTTCAAAGCCGAAGAGCCAGCGCTGTCTGAAGACGTCTCCGTGGTCATATGACTCAATGCCAAAGGCGCACGGAGCGCTGTTCCCTTCCCACCAAAGGTGGTACCTATTTTTCTACTTGCATTTGTTACGTGCTTTCGAACTGCTAGGTTGGCAGGAGCTGGGACATGTCGCGGGAGCTCACTCCGTTACGCGGCGCTAGGGAATCGAACCGTCAAACGGCCAACCTTTCTAATCAATAAGCTCAGCCTCTTAGCCGCTGCTTCCCTATTTAAAGAGGGAGGGACACTTGCAAATAAGTTTAGGTGGAGTTTATAAATTGCATAGTTAAAAGGATAGTTTCCCACTCCTATCGCTGACCTGATTGCAAGGCCTCTGGAGACATGGAATTACTTCACCGTTTATGTAACACCAGAGGTCTTAAGTAGATTACAAAACCCTCCCTGATGAGAGCTTTGTGGGTAGGCAGCACCCAGATTTAACAATTAACCACCACCTCATATTTTGACCTGCATTACATTTCAGATAAATTTAGGATCCGCTTTGGGCTTTCATTTTTAAAGTTCACCAATTACTCATGGCCTCGATCAGATGAAGAAAGCCTTCCTTTCAGCAACTGTAAATAAACAACCTTCCTGTTTTGCAAACCATTTCAATCACACAGTGCCTGCCAATTAAAGCGAAAGCTTAACTTGCAAATGTTTAGAGTTAAGATAAAACTTTCACCACCACCCCTTTCCTAAAGATATTAACATTTTGTTTTGGAAGGAAGGGGGAGCTTGCATTTATCTGAAAAGCTGTTGCTGAAGGCACTTCGGGGAGCCTGATCCTTTAAATTCAATTCTCAGCTTGAAGACGCTCATTCCACAAGCTGTTAAAATAGCATTTATCCCTTCACATTCTCAAAATGCTGCAGACAGAATTCTGCCTTCCTTCAGTAATATTAGGAAATAAATTGTGCTTTTGGGCAGGCACAACTTTCCCTCCGCTCCCAAAACTGCCTTCAGATAAACACTTCTAGGAAACCTACCCAAATCCCAAGGAAAATATATGCAACGCCTTCCAAAAAATAATTACTGACTTCTGTCCAATGCAAATCCACTATGTAATAAAAACCCCACAAAGTACGAATTATCATGTTGGAAGGAGGTTAATCACCATAACATGCAGCTGATTTATGCGTTCTGCAATCCAAACTACTTTGCAAATTTCCTTCTTTGGATTGCAAAGGTAGCAGGAGCGCACGGGGGAATAAAGCGGACCATAGGTGTGTTTGATCTCTTTCTCCATCCAGGTGACAACTCCTTTCCATCTGTCTCCAATATAATGGCGACTTTCCATCAGGGGTTTGGTATGGAAGGCCATCAGGCAACTAACTTCTGGGAACAAACGTAACTGCAGCATGTATAATCTATGGCTGCTTTCATCACAGGAAAAAGCAATTCTCCCAGAAAACATAGCCAATTTCAAAACACAAGCCCATCTTTTATTTTCCTAGCATAAAACATCTCCTGTACAGCAGCTATTTATCCATGCCAATGTAAGGATCCCAGCATTGGGGATCATTTTTGCAAAATATTATCATCTCGGCCTTCCCATCTTTCTTCCAAGGTCGGTCAAATGAAGACCCGGATTGTTGGGGGCAATATTACTGACTCTGTAAACCGCTTAGAGGGGGGGGCTGTAAAAGCACTGTGAAGCAATATATAAGTCTTAAGTGCCCTCCCTTCCTTCCCAGTGGTTAGAATGCAGCATTTCTCACTCTGTCCACAGTTAGGAGTTCGAGCCTCAGTGGCTTAAGGTTGGCTCAACCTTCCATCCTTCCGAGGTGGGTAAAATGAGGACCCAGATGGTTGGGGGCAAGAGGCTGACTCTGTAAAACCACTTAGAGAGGGTTGTAAAGTGGTATATAAGTGCTAAGAGCCAAGGTGGCACAGTGGTTAAATGCAGCACTGCAGGCTACTGCTAGATCAGCAGGTCAGCGGTTCAAATCCCACCAGCTCAGGGTTGACTCAGCCTTCCATCCTTCCGAGGTGGGTAAAATGAGGACCCAGATTGTTGGGGGCAATATGCTGACTCTCTGTAAACCGCTTAGAGAGGCCTGAAAGGCCTATGAAGCGGTATATAAGTCTACTGCTATTGCTATTGCTATTGCTATCTATCCCACCCTGGGGAAACCTGGTATCCATCAAGCCCAGGCACAGACTTGGCTGTTCTTGGGAAGGGCTCCCAAAGCCACCTGCCAACTTGAGCCTTTAACTTCCCCAGGGGGGGGGGAAAGATTGACAGGAAGCTAACTTCTACACCCCAGGCTGAGTCACAACAGACACTCCAATTGTTTAATGATAATAAAACACACACACACACAAGGTCTTCTCCCAATACAGAGAACAAGTTTTGGACCTCATCCAAGTAGTCCAAGCCACCTCTTCCTTCCTTAGTCCACCTGTTGATTTCCAGGTATTGTCCAGTCGGTCAGAGCTCCCTGGTCACTCCTGCAATTCAACCCTGCCCTGCTGTCTGGACTTCACCAATGGTGTGTGGGTGTGTGGGTGTGTGTGAGTGCCAGGATGCCCCGAACCATCCCTCATTTGCCCCCTCTTTGGCCCAGAGGGGTTTCTTTGTTAGCCAAAGGAGAATTTCTCACCCACCGCCTGCCTCTCTTCTAGGAAAACACCTGAGGCTTCCAGGCAGGCACAGGTGGATACTCATTTGTTGGGGGGGGGGCGAAGTGGTGTAGGGTTTCCTGCCTAAGCAGGGGGTTGGGCTAGAAGACCTCCAAGGCCCCTATTTTCTATTCTATTCCCTGGAACTCAAAAGACCTGACTCCCAAACCTTGCCTCCCTGTAAGCCCTCCTCCCCTCCCCCTCGCTGGCCAGGAGACCCCCCCAGAGCAGCCTTTGCAACCCAAATAAGCCAATTTTTTTGGGGGGGGGGAGAATCCGTGGGTAGAGGGAGAAAGCTAAAAAGTGAAAGCTTTGCAACCTAGGGGCATATGTCGGTGTGCATGCCTGCTTTGCAAACGTGCTCCCAGCTGGGGCAAAAGAGGAGGGGGGGTGAAACCGGGGAGGGGGGGGGGAGAGCAGCAGCCCCTTTCCTAGGCTCCGGGGTCCAAGGAGGTGGAGGGGATCCCCCACCCTTTCTTCCCCCCCCCCCGGGCGGTGTGGACGTGCGGAGGAGCAGCAGCGCCGCCCCGCCCCCCTCCGCCCTGCTGCTGTTGTTTTTGTTTCCTCTTCTCGTCCCCCCCCCACCCCCACTTTTCATTCTCCCCTCTTGGGCTCCCTGCAAAGAGCCCCCCCTCCTCCCCCGGTGGGGGGGGAGGAAAGCCCGAGGGAGGGGCAAGGTCAGACCTTCTCCCTCCCCCCTCCGCGACCCCCACCCTCTTTCCCTTTGAAGCCCCCCCCCGCCCTTTCTCCTGCCAGCGTGGGAGGGGGGATGCTTAGGGAGCCCCCCGGCAAAAAAGGCGGGAGGGAGGGAGGGAGGGAGGAGGTAGGCCTGGGCCTTCGCCCCCCCCCCACTCCCGCCCCACCCGCCCAGCCTCCCTCTTCCCCCCACCCTCCCCGTACCTGTCCTGGGTGTTTATCATCCTCGGGGCTCGGGAGGAGGCGCTCCTTCTCAGCCCTCACAGCAGCTCCTCCGTGGGCGAGCGAGGGCCGAGCTCCGACCGACGACTGGGCTGCTGGCGAAACGAAGCGAGAGCCGATGCCGCCGCCACCACCGCCGCCGCCGCCCGCCCCGTTGCTCATCTGCATAGCCACGCCCCATCCGCCGCCAGGCTGCCTGGGAAACAGGCCGCTCGGAACAAAGACGCGGGGGGAGGGAGGGGGGTGGGCGGAGACGCCGCCTCCCGGGCGCACTGCGCAGGCGCCGCCGGGAAGGCCGGAGGGAGGAGGCACGTGGGGCGTCCCGGGGAAAGTGCTGAGGCTCAGCTGTGTGTGTGGGGGGGTGTCTTTATTTTCGTTTATAGGCCTGCTTTTATATAGGTATGTCTGTGATATACACATACAGAAAAACAGATATTTGTGTCTGTGTGTGTGTGATATACACACACAGAAAAATAGATATCTGTATGTGTGATATACACACACAGAAAAATAGATATCTGTATGTGTGATATACACACGCAGAAAAATAGATATTTGTGTGTGTGATATACACACAGAAAAATAGATTTTTTTGTGTGTGATATACACAAACAGAAAAATAGATATTTGTGTGTGTGTGTGTGATATACACACACACAAAAATAGATATTTGTGTGTGTGTGTGTGATATACACAGACAGAAAAATAGATATTTGTATGTGTGATATACACACGCAGAAAAATAGATATTTGTGTGTGTGTGATATACACACACACAGAAAAATAGATATTTGTGTGTGTGTAATATACACACACAGAAAAATAGATATTTGTGTGTGTGTAATATACACACGCAGAAAAATAGATATTTGTGTGTGTGATATACACACACAGAAAAATAGATATTTGTTTGTGTGTGACATACACACACAGAAAAATAGATATTTGTGTGTGTGAGATATACACACACACAGAGAAATAGATATTTGTGTGTGTGTGACATACAGAGAAAAATAGATATTGTGTTTGTGTGTGTGATATACACACACACACACAGAGAGAAATAGATATATGTGTTATATGTGTGTTTGTCTGTATCACACACACACACAGAGGTTTATATATGTGTTTATATAAAATATAAATATAAGGGTGGTTAAGATGCTGAGCTTGTCGATCAGAAAGGTCGTCGGTTCGAATCCCTAGCGCCGCGTAACGGAGTGAGCTCCCATGACTACTCCCAGCTTCTGCCAACCTAGCAGTTCAAAAGCATGTTAAAAATGCAAGTAGAAAAATAGGTACCACCTTTGGTGGGAAGGTAACAGCATTCTATGCGCCTTCGGCGTTTAGTCATGCCAGCCACGTGACCACGGAGACGTCTTCGGACAGCGCTGGCTCTTCGGCTTTGAAACGGAGATGAGCACTGCAGGGGTGGGTTGCTGCCGGCATTATTGCCGGTTCGGCGCGCAAATCTTTTTTCATTGTTTCATATCTAAGATGGAACTAGAACTCACAAACTCCTGGTGATTGGCCCAAAGCCACCCAACCAGACTTCATGCCTAAGGCAGGACTAGAACTCCCCATCTCCTGGTTTCTAGGCCAGCCCCCTCACCGTTATACCCAATTAGCCATAACTTAATCTTAGTACGTTGCGTGACTGCATTCACACGACACAGTGATGGGTTCCTACTGGTTTGGCCGAACCAGTACTGATTTGGCGGACTGAATCTCTCGAACCGGCAGCAACCCAGGCTTGCTACGCCCTGAATTGGTTCCCTGATCGCCACCGCTGCCGCCGTCATCTTGTTTTTCAGTTCTGCCCATGTGCCAAACAATTTCTTTTTTATTATTATTATTAATTTTTTTTATTTTTTTGTTACATAAACAACACATGCCCACACCAGTGAGAAAAGAAAAAATCAAAACACAAAAAAGACAAAAAACAGAAAACAAGGCAGGGAAAAAAAACCACAAGTATATATTATTAAAAAGTATATCAGCTGGTTACAACATGTTTTTGTGCATCTCTTCCATTAATTCATATTAATTCAAATATCTTAACTCAAATGTTTACCATATTGACATCGTTATACCTCCACTTTTAGTTGACTACAGTTGTTTAAACATCCTTCATCCTTAATTATGCCAAAGATTTAATCCATAACCACATGCTAGCATTTCATTTACTTGTTTATAAAATCCTCCATTAACATCAAATCCTCATATCCTGTTTTAGCTAAACATCCATAATATTTAATACCAAAAATTCCATCCTCCATGCAGTATAGTTTACTATCATTCTCCTTTCTTTATGTAATTATATCGCATATCATAGCATTTTCCCCATATTAGTTAAGATTTAACTGTATATAGTTTTTTTATTTTTTAATAGTGAATTTCAATTTCTATTGCAAAGTGAATGCCCGCGCAGCGTACATCAAGTGCATGCGCATGAAACGTATACATGAGTGAACTGGCAGTAGCGCCACCCGGAACCAGTGGTGGGTTGCAGGCGGTATGCCCTGGTATGGGCGTACCGGTGCCTGCTGGGAGGACCGGGTACCGTTCCAGTACAATGCTCCGGAGGCCCGCCTGCCCGCCCAAGCTCCTTACCTGTATCTGAGCTCTTTGGCACTTCCGCGCACAGAGTGTATGGCGCCTGTGCGACACTCCACTGAGCAACCGGAGCGTCGCGGGGGCGTCACAGAGGTAAGGACGCAAGCGCATGTGCTGTGCTTGTGCATGTGGGACATGCTGGGCCCTGTTGCACTGTACTGGTTGCATCTGGAACCCACCCCTAACATGACACCCATGGCTTGTCCAGCTCTGGTTTACTGAGCCGAGGTGGCGCAGTGGTTAAATGCAGCACTGCAGGCTACTTCAGCTGACTGCAATTCTGCAGTTCGGCTGTTCAAATCTCTCCGGCTCAAGGTTGACTCAGCCTTCCATCCTTCCGAGGTGGGTAAAATGAGGACCCGGATTGTTGTTAGTGGCAATATGCTGACTCTGTAAACCGCTTAGAGAGGGCTGAAAGCCCTATGAAGCGGTATATAAGTCTAACTGCTATTGCTATGAGCCCAGCCCATGCGCCAAAGGCCACAAATTTGTCTGGTTTGCTATGGCTTTCCCTCTATCAAACACAGCTCCCTTTTGGGGAGGGGGCAGGCATTCAAAGTCATTTTGAAACCCAAGGTCAAACGAAGCCAGTGGCTCTCATTCCTCCTCCCCCCCCCTTTCTGATTCAACATCCCATATTTGAGGAAAAGTTCTATTTATATACCTCAGGAAAAACAAATTTGTCCTTTCTCACAGAGGCCACTCTGCCGGTTCATTGTTGCTAGAGGAAGCTGGAATGTGCTTTATATTATTTTTAGGATTCGCATGGGAAAAGGATGGGGACCTGGGGGGGGGGGTGCTTCACTTCCAGTGCAATGGAATATTATCAGGGCAGGGGGGAAAAAAGGAATGATTCCAATTAATCTCATGTTTTGCAGGGGGATTATTTGAGAGATACAGAGCAGCCAGAGAAAGAGAAAGCCAAGTTGATGTTGTTGTGAGTTGCGAAGTCCTGTCTGACCCATCACGACTCCATGGACAACGTTCCTCCAGGCCTTCCTGTCCTCTACTATCCTCTGAAGTCCATTTAAGCTCATGCCAACTGCTTCGGTGACTCGATCCAGCCACTTCCTTCTCTGCCGTCCCCTTCTTCTTCTTTTGCCCTCCATCTTTCCCAGCATGAGGCTCTTCTCCACTGAGTCCTTCCTTCTCATTAGGTGGCCAAGGTATTTGAGTTTCAGAAGATAGATAGATAGATAGATAGATAGATAGATAGATAGATAGATAGATAGATAGATAGATAGATAGATAGATCGATCCTTTTCCCGGTGGCTCAGTGGTTGGAATACAGTATTGCAGGCCATCCTGACAGGCTCAAGATTGACTCAGCCTGTAAAACCCTGTGAAGCAGTATATTCCGTAAGTATATTTACAATATTGTAAATATACAGAACTGCCATTTTCCTTCCTTCCTTCCTTCCTTCCTTCCTTCCTTCCTTCCTTCCTTCCTTCCTTTCCTGTGGTTAGAATGCAATATTGCAGGCTCACTCTGTTCACTGCCACGAGTTCGATCCTCAAAGGCTCAAGGTTGTCTCAGCCTTCTGTCCTCCCAAGGTGGGCAAAATGAGGACCCAGATTGTTGGGGGCCAAGAGGCTGACTCTGTAAACTGCTGGAAAGCACTGTGAAGCGGTATATAAGTCTAAGTGCTATTGCTATTGCCTTTCCTTCCTTCCTTCCTGCCTTCCTGCCTTCCTGCCTTCCTGCCTTCCTTGTGGCTAGAATGCAGTATTGCAGGTTAACTGCCAACTGCCAGCAGTTCGATCCTGACTGACTTAAGGTTGATTCAGCCTTCCATCCTTCTGAGATGAGTAAAATGAGGACCCAGATTGTTGGGGACCAAGAGGCTGACTCTGTAAACTGCTTAGAGAGGGCTATAAAGCCCTGTGAAGCGGCATATAAGTCTTAAGTGCTATTGATATAAGAGGGGAGCTGCCTTGAAGATGTTATTACAGCCCAAATGCCCCGGCCTCTCGCCCTTTCCAAATCTGCTCCAACGGACACCTGGCCCGGCTCCAAGAGCAGCCGAAGCAGGAAGGACAGGAGGCCGTGGGAACCAGTCTTCGGCGACAGCTCCCTGCCGGGGCTCAAGCCAGCTGCTTCCCCTCCCTGACTGCCTTCGGCACGGAAGTTGGGGACAATGTGCCAGTCCCCAGCCAATTCCCAAACAGGCACAAATAATGAGCGTGCGGTACACCCAAGGTGCCACGCAGACATCCCAGGCTGCCACCCACCACCACCACCCTCCAGCTGCTGTTCCCAAGGGATGCCTTGGGCTCTGATGGGACAGCCCCAGTGAAGCCCTTTAGGTGGGTTTCGTTCAGATTCGGGAGTTGTGGTCTTGGAGGGGGATAGGCCTGTCTTTAATTTAAAAAAAAACACACATTGATTCCCTGGCATCCAAATGTTCTAAATTAGATTGCAATTTCGAATCCCTAGCGCCGTGTAACTGAGTGAGCTCCCGTTGCTTGTCCCAGCTTCTGCCAACCTAGCAGTTCGAAAGCAGGTAAAAAATGCAAGTAGAAAAATAGGAACCACCTTTGATGGGAAGGTAACAGCGTTCCGTGCGCCTTTGGCGTTTAGTCATGCCGACCACATCACCACGGAGAATGTCTTCGGACAGCGCTGGCTCTTCGGCTTAGAAACGGAGATGAGCACATAGAGTCGGGAACGACTAGCACATGTGTGCAAAGGGAACCTTTACCTTAATCAGAGGTGGGTTCCTACCAGTTTGCACCTATTCGGTAGAACCGGTTCATCAAATCTACCGAACCGGTTAGAAGAGGTTCCACCAGTGGACCCGGAAAGCAGGCCACACCTACAGAAGAGGTTCCAAAAAATTTTGAAACCCACCACTGACACACACACACACACAGAGACACAGAGAGAGAGAGAGAAAGAAAAGAAGGAAGAAATAAATAAAGAAAAAAGAAAGAAAAAGAGTGAGAGAGAGATGAAAGAAAAAAAGAAAAAAGGGACAGAGAGACAAAATGAAGGAAAGAGAGAGAAAGAGAGAGAAAACACATGGCCGGCAAGCCACTCCCACCAGGTCACATGGCCGGCAAGCCACTCCCACAAAGGAGGCCACACCCACAGAGTAGGTTCCAAAAAATTTTGAAACCCACCACTGACCTTAACCCAGCGGTAGTCAACCTGGTCCCTACCGCCCACTAGTGGGTGTTCCAGCTTTCCTGGTGGGCGGTAGGGATTTTCTGTAACTCTGCATTATAAGTTTTATAAAGTAAAGTTACTTCCCTACTTTATAAATCACCATTACTGTGGAACCGGTGGGCATTTAGAAATGTTTACTACCAACAGAGATACAAAAGTGGGCGGTAGGTATAAAAAGGTTTGACTACCCCTGCCTTAACCAATAGTCTCAGCCTATGCTTAAGCCAGCCAGAGATTGAGTCAGCCTATGCTTAAGCCAGCCAGAGATTGAGTCCGTGGTGCAAACACAAACACTAAGCCAGGAGTGTGGGAAATACAGCCCACGCACTGCACTGGATGGGGCCTCTCCACATCTCCCTTTGCAGCCTCCGAGCCTCCGAATGGGGAGGGAAAGGAAGTGGATCTGGCAAACATTCAGAGCCTACTTCGGGACTCTCGTACAGCCTACGAGCTAATAGGAGTGGTGCATCTCTGCACTCAATCAAAAGTAAATACATCACATGGTGGTTGAGACTGGGCCATGGCTGCAAACATGGGTTAATCACCTTACCTTGTGCTCAGGGGTGGGATTTTGAGAAAGATCCAGGACCTTACTTTTCCATCAGCATTGAAGCTGCAAAGAGTGGCTGAACAAGGCAGTTGCTACAGAAGGAATACCTTGTATAATTCAACGGTATTTTGACGTCTTTAACATTTTAAGCTTTTCCCATAAATCTGCTAACGTACAATAATGTGGTGCTAGTCGTAACTTATAAAGCCCTTCATGGTATTGGATCTGGGTACTTGAGAGACCGCCTGCTGCCAATTACCTCCCACAGACCCGTTAGATCTCACAGGGTTGGCCTCCTCCGGGTGCCATCTACCAGCCAATGCCACCTGGCTATTACCCGGGGGAGGGCCTTCTCTGTGGCAGCTCCGGCCCTCTGGAACGAACTCCCCGCAGGGATTCGGACCCTCACCTCTCTCCAGGCCTTCCGAAAAGCCGTCAAAACCTGGCTTTGCCGGCAGGCCTGGGGGTGATGAGTTCCCTCCCCTCTCGACATGTATGGTTGTGCGACTGTTGTCTACTTTTATTATCTGTATTTTGTCTTTTTATGTTCCCCTTTTCCCCCCTTGAATTGTTCGCCGCTCTGAGTCCTCCCGGAGAAGGGCGGCATACAAATAATACAATACAATACAATACAATAATACACAAATCCCACCAAAAGAGAACCTTATTGTAGGTTCTGATAATAGCAAGTTTATTCCAACAAAGTTCAAACTATTTACTAAGTCTGCACTACTATTAATCTTCTCATCGTTCCTATCACCCATCTCCTTCCACGTAGGACTGCAACTTTGTTGCTTGAATCCTTACGATTTATATTGTTTCCTAATACGATTTGATTGCTTATCTGTACCCTATGACTATCATTAAGGGTTATACCTTATGATCCTTGACAAATGTATCTTTTCTTTTTATGTGCACTGAGAGCATCTGAACCAAAGACAAATTCCTTGTGTGTCCAATCCCACTTCTAATAATAATTCTATTATTTTTCTATTGTCAAAGCAAGAAGATTGGAAACCTTCCATTGATTCAGCAAATAACACTCCTGACTAGATTGATACTTGATTTTACTCCACCGCCAGATAAAACGAGTACCCGATCTGAGAAAATGTTGTGGGCTTCTATTAAGGAAGTCAGAATTGTGATGCTTAAATGCTTAATTTTAGTTGAAATGCCTAATTTCAGAACGGCTCGGATGCCTTTAGCCTCCTCAACCAGTAGATGGCAGTGTAACCTTTAAAAGAAGAGAGAAAGTTCAATAGAATTTGCAGCTGGAATGGAAGGAACTGAAAATGAAAAGGAAGTGAAAAGCGAGTCCTTTGTTGCTGAAAGACCACACAATTTCCACCACCACCCCTTGGTCCAAACGATGGATAATCTCTCATTTAGAGCCCCCCCTCCCTCTAACACCATTTCTTTCATCCTTTTCCCCCTTTAGATGCATCTATCAACCTCATGACGTCAGCTTGTGATGGATTGTCAACTTCTCAGCCAGCGTGGCAGCTGGAGTCCAGCACATCTGGAGGCCTCCAAGTTGGGGGAGGCAGTTTTAATCTAATGCAACTTTGGCCTCCGTGCCTCACTTGAACCTAGCAATTGTTCCCTTAAGGCCTGCTCTAAAGCATAACAACTAGCAACCGTCTGCATTATTTAAAAACGAGCACGTTAATATCGAGTCCTGTTCGTACTTGGAGAGGAGGCCACCAGGAAATGTTGAGGTCTCCCTAAGGACTGGCAAGTTGAAGCAACGTTGTGAAAGGAGAAGCAGTAAGTCGAAAATGGTATTTAATCCAGTAAAAGTGTCAATCGGCAATAACTCAGAACTATTATTGCACTTTGCATTTGGGGGTGTGGCATATTTAACAATTGAAGGTCTAACTTTTTTTCTTCTTAAAAGCTCCCGAGGTGCCATTTCTTCAACCAACCTCCCCGTTTGGGAGTTTGTGTTGGATCGTTGTGAATCAAGTGTAAGCAGGTTTACTTGGAGGCAAATGTACCATTAGGTTAAAAGTGGAGCCCACTTTCAAATTATGATGCGTGGCTTTGTGGTTCCACCACAAAATCGTGGAGGACAAAATCGCGCTCGACGAAAGCGCGCATTTGACGTCATCACAGCGCGACGAAAACATCGCGCTGTGATCGAAAAATGTAAAAATAAAGCGAAAACCTTACCCTAACCCCCCCAAACCTAACCCTTAACCTAAGCCTAAATCTAACCCTAAACCTAACCGTTAACGTAACGCTAAACCTAACGCTAACCCTTAACGCTAAACGTAACCCTAACGCTCTAAACCTAACCCTAACCCTTAACCTAACCCTAACCCTAACCCTAACCCTAACCCTAACCCTTACCTTTATGTGAATCGGCTTGCTTTAATTTTAATTTTATTTCAATTTTTAATTTTTTTCGTCGCGCTGTGATGACGTCACATGCGCGCTTTCGTCGAGCGCGATTTTGTCCTCCGCGGTTTTGATGGGTCACGGGCTTTGTAGCTCTTGCAGTGTAAAACCAAATGGAGCTTATTGTGAATAAAAAGGAGACCAAGTTGGGTTCAGTAGCACTTCTGATTTAAAAAAAACAACAACACAGGAATTAGTTTGTTTTTAACTGTTTAACACTCTTTGCTGTCGTCATTCTGGGCTGGCAGGTAAGCTGAGTTTGGGATTTAGTGTGCTGTGTCCCCCCCCCAACTAGCGTAAGTACTGCAGTAAACCACGTTTAACCCAAACCCTTCCCACTGTGGTTTATTCTCTCGTACCCTTGCGTGATTTTGTGAATTCAGAATTCAACTTTCAGGCTCAGAAGGTTAAAGAAAGAACAATCCCTCTTCAAACATGGTGGGGCTTCAGTCAGCTATGAAGAAGATTGTCCAAGAAGATGGTTATCATTTTAGCAATATTTATACTTTTCACACTACTTCCAAGGCCAGCTCTTCTCTTACGATGCGGTGGTCCCTTCCAGCAACAGGAGCAAGAAGGAAGGGAGATGGTAGAATGAATCCCATCATCCAACTGTTGACATCTTCCCCAGTTGGTACCCTGGGCAGTAACTTCTGAGACAAATTTCTCCATCCCTCTGGTTTAATCCCCTTCCCACATTATGTCTTAGAGAGGACAACTGGGGCAGGCCCTGAATAAGCGTGCAGCAAAGCTGGGACCAAGTTCTGGAGAACCTCACTCTCTGGATCCCTTGCCCACCAGGCTGTTCTCAGGCCCAGCAGAAGATGCATCAGCCGTGTTGGCCACACCTCAATGGCCTGTCCAGATGGCTTGCATTTATAGAACATTTCTTGGTTTCAGATTCCATCGTTCATTCTCCGTGGCTTTAAGCCATGCTGACCCCACTAAGATCAAGAGCTGCTTTTAGAGGATTTCTCTCTGGAAAAACAGCAAACATTTGCATCCTCCCTCCCTCCCTCCGTCCCTCCCTCTCTCTCTCTTTCTCCCCCTCCCTCCCGCCCTCCCCGCCTCCTTTGCACACTGCGTCAGGTTCTATCATCTCAACTTGCGCAGAGAGTGGAGACGTTGCTCAATATTTTATGGCTGTCCCCTGGTGGCTTGCAGACGCCACCACTCTGCATGGCTTGCCTTGGCGTGCCTGAGCATGGGGAAGAATGAAGGATAGGAGCCTTGAGCTCCAAACAGATGCCGTGGGCAGAGGGGGATGTCTCTCTCAATCAGTGTTTTGCAACCTTGGGGACTTTTAAGACGGGTGGACTTCAACTCCCAGAATTCCCCAGCCAGCATTGAAGTCCAACCGTCTTAAAAGTCCCTGAGGCCGAGGAACACTGCTCTAAGTACTAGCAGAAGGACTTCTTCTTCATGCTGGCTGGGGGATTCTGGGAGTTGAAGTCCACCCGTCTTAAAAGTCCCTAAAGCTGAGAAACCCCTCTCTAAATACAAGGAGAAGGACCTCTTCTTCTCCACCAGCTGGACTAACACTTTCCATAGTTTCTATCGTTCTATTCCCCAAGAATGGCCGCTCCCTATCCCCTACCATATCTCCACAGGTCTCTCACCACCACCCTGCACCTATCAAAGCCCCCATTTAAAAAATGCTACAAAGAAAGGTTGCAGGATTTGGATATGGCTAGTCTAGAGAAAAAAAGGACTAGGGGAGACATGATAGCAGTCTGCCAATATCTCAGGGTCTGCCACAAAGAAGAGGGAGTCAAGCTATTCTCCAAAGCACCTGAGGGCAGGACAAGAAGCAATGGGTGGAAACTAATCAAGGAGAGAAGCAACTTAGAACTGAGGAGGAATTTCCTGACAGTGAGAACAATCAATCAGTGGAACAGAAGTTGCCTCCAGAAGTTGTGAATGCCCCAACACTAGAAGTCTTTAAGAAGATGTTGGATAGCCATTTGTCTGAAATGGCATAGGGTCTCTTACTTGAGCAAGGGGTTGGACTAGAAGACCTCCAAGATCCCTCCCAGCTCTATTCTGAATGGAATTGGAAAAAGGAAGAGAAGGTCAAAGAACATGAGGCAGGGCCAGAAGAAGATGGAGAGAGAACATCAACATAGCCTCTCCAATAGCATCAATTAACAATGAGTGAGGCTGCCAGAAGAGCAAGAAGCAGTAATCTGTATTTTCCTCATCATCCAAAGCAGGAGGAGGAAGAGGAGGAAGAGGAGGAGGAGGAGGAAGAAGAAGAAGGAAGAAGAAGAAGGAGGAGGAAGAACAAGAAGGAAGAAGAAGAAGGAAGAAGAAGAAGGAAGAAGAAAGAAGAAGGAAGAAGAAGAAAGAAGAAGAACAAGAAGAAGGAAGAAGAAGAAGGGAGAAGAAGAAGAAGGAGGAAGAAGAAGAAAGAAGAAGAACAAGAAGAAGGAAGAAGAAGAAGGAAGAAGAAGAAGAACAAGAAGAAGAAGAAGAAGAAGAAGAAGGAAGAAGAAGGAAGAAGAAAGAAGAAGAAGGAAGAAGAAGAAGAAGGAAGAAGAAGAAGAAGGAAGAAGAAGGAAGAAGAAAGAAGAAGAAGAAGAAGGAAGAAGAAGAAGGAAGAAGAAGAAGAAGGAAGAAGAAGAAGGAAGAAGAAGAAGGAAGAAGAAGAAGGAAGAAGGAGGAAGAAGAAGAAGGAAGAAGAAGGAAGAAGGAGGAGGAGGAAGAAGGAGTAGGAGAAGAGGGAGAAGCTTCCGTCGCACCAATGTCCCTGCTATCTTGACCACATCCCGGGGACAACCCTGCCAGGCTTCTACAAGGGGGAAAAGTTTTGGAACCGTCAGGCCAGAATCGAAACAGATGCCTGGAAGAAGAAGAAGAGTCCTGTTTCTTTAACTGTGCCAGCTGGAGAAAATTCCGGGCTCTAGGAATGCAGCGTTTGCTCAGTGAGGCGAGGGAGCCCCATCTAAGTGCTTTGTGGCTGCCAGATGTTGATCGAATGTGACGGCTGCAGCCAGGCGTGCAGGTGGAGACTCCACTCAGCTGCTGCCTTGGGGATGGGGTCGGGTGGGGGAGAGGTGACCCTCCCAAACTGCAGAAGACGGGGGTCTCCGGCACCATCTTCCAGGCACCTGCTCCGCTTTCTCTTCCTTTGAGGATGGATGCGGCAGCCACCAGGGGTCTTGGGCTGTTCCCTGGACCCGTTCTAGGGTGGGATTCACACCACACCCCGAAGGCAGCGATTGGCACGTGGTGTGAAGCCAGCTTGGCAAGGACTGGGGATTGGAAGCTTAGACCTGGGGAGGAACCCAACGATGGCGGCTGAGGGTACCAATCATGGTTGGAGGGTTGTGGCTTGGGGTACCGACCATGGTTTGAAGGTTGCAGCTGAGGGAACCAACCGTGGTTGGAGGGTTGAGGTTGAGGGTGCCAACCATGTTTTGAAGGTTGCAGTTGAGGGACACAACCATGGTTAGAGGATTGAGATTGAGGGTACCAACCATGTTTTGATTGTTGCGGTTGAGGGAACCAACCATGGTTGGAGGGTTGAGTCTGAGGGTGCCAACCATGGTTTGAAAGTTGCGGTTGAGGGACACAACATGGTTGGAGGGTTGAGTCTGAGGGTGCCAACCATGTTTTGATTGTTGCAGTTGAGGGAACCAAACATGGTTGGAGGGGTGAGGGTGAGGGTGCCAACCATGTTTTGATTGTTGCGGTTGAGGGAACCAACCATGGTTGGAGGGTTGAGTCTGAGGGTGCCAACCATGTTTTGATTGTTGCGGTTGAGGGAACCAACCATGGTTGGAGGGTTGAGTCTGAGGGTGCCAACCATGGTCTGAAAGTTGCGGTTGAGGGACACAACATGGTTGGATGGTTGAGGTTGAGGGTGCCAATCATGGTTTGAAGGTTACGGTTGAGGGAACCAACCATGGTTGGAGGGTTGAGTCTGAGGGTACCAACTGTGTTATGAAGGTTGCTGTTGAGGGAACTAACCATGTTTGGAGGGTTGCAGCTCAAGATACCAAGCATGGTCTGAAGGTTGTGGCTCAGGGTACCAACCATGGTTAGAGGTATAAATGCAACCAAGATTGTTTTGGAGGATAGACGTCTGGCAGAGGACTCTAGGGCACGGTTCCCTTGGCAACTTTAAAGACTTTGTGGACTTCAACTTCCAGAATTCCTCCTCAACCAGATCCACCGGTTAAGGAATTCTGGGAGTTGAAGTCCACAGGACTTCAAGTTGCCACGGTTGAGAAACACTGGATTAGGCGGAGCTGGCGCCAGCCACCTTCACCCTCAACCCCCTGGCCGGGCTTGTTCCCTCCCTCCTCCCTCCCCTCTCAGAAGCCTGTGGGGAGGAAGTGAGGAAGGGCAAGAGATCCAGAGCCACCAGCACTCTTGAGAGGAGGGGGAGTTCCTCCCTCCCGCCCCCCCCCCGCCCCCCATACATCAGGGCGCTGAGACAACCCAGGCCTGGATGATGTGACAGGCCAAGCCTTTTATGGAAGCAGAGGCCCTGCCAATGTCTTTATCTCTCTCCCCCACCTTCCTCTAGGGAACACACAACCACAGAAAGCTCGGCCTTTGGGCGCCCCAAGGGGAAGGCTGGGGAGCTCGGCCCTTTCCTGGCTCCCTCCTTAGGCCAGGAGGACAAGCCAAGCTGGGGACACGGCTTGAGCAGGTGCCCCAAGGATGGAGCCCCAGGTCTGAGGAGGCCACAGATGGCCTCTTTATTTGAAAACTCACTTGAGGTCCTCTCCGTTGAATAGATCAGTACATTTGTATATTGATCTATTTCCCCTCCTCCTCTTTTTCCTCCTCCTCCTCCACCTTCACCTCATCAACATCCTTCCTCCTCCTTCTCTTCCTCATCCCTCCTCCTCTTCTCCTCCACCTCATCATCATCTCTCCTCCTTCTTTTCCTCATCATCATCTCTCCTCATCCCTCCTCCTCTTTCTCCTCCTCTTTCTCCTCCTCTTTCTCCTCCTCCTCCTCCTCCTCCTCTCCCTCTCCCTCTTTCTTCTCCTCCATCTCTTCATCCCTCCTCCACCTCCTTCTCTTCCTCCTCCTCCTCCTCCATCTCCTCATCAACCGTCTTCCTCCTCCTCCATCTCCCCCTCATCCCTCCTTCTCCTCTTATTTCTCTTCCTCCTCCTCATCCCTCATCCATCTTCCTTTCCTTTCCTTCCTCCTCCCTCTTTCTCTTCCTTCTCCCGCCTCTTCTTCTCCATCTCATCATCATCTCTCCTCCCCCTTTTCCTCATCATCTCCTCTCCTCATCCCTCCTCTTCTTTCTTCTGATCCATCTCCTCCTCTCCCTCATCCTCTCCTGTCTCTTCCTCCATCATCATCATCTCTCCTCCTCTTCCTCCTCCTTTCCTCCTCCTCCTCATCCGTCCTCCTCTTTCTCCTCCTCTTTCTCCTCCTCCTCCTCCTCCTCCTCTCCCTCTCCCTCTTTCTTCTCCTCCATCTCTTCATCCCTCCTCCTCCTCCTCCATCTCCTCCTCATCCCTCCTTCTCCTCTTATTTCTCTTCCTCCCCTCATCCCTCATCCTTCCTCCTCTTCCTTCTCCTCATCCCTCCTTCCTCTTCCTCTTCCTTTTCTTCCTCCTCCTCATCACTCATCCCTCCTCCGTCTTCCTTTTCTTCCTCCTCCCTCTTTCTCTTCCTTATCCCTCCTCCTCCTCCTCCATTCAATAAACAGCCCAAAACCATTAGTTCCTCTGATACATCACACTGAGTCACCCTTGGAAGCCAAAAGCAAAAACCACTTTCAACGGTACTTACTTCCTAAAATAAACCCCGCTTCGTTCACTAACCCTACTTGTACATTACACTAAGTCGCATCGGCCACAATTAAGTCCGTGAATGCATCATCTAGGCCCCTGGCTGGATGGGGAGGCCCTCCCTGCACCGAAGCTGCAGCCCAATTTGTTGCCGATTTCGTACAATTGTTGCCAAGCCACTAAACCTGGCTGACTAACCACAGTTCAGGGCAACGTGTGAACCCAACCTCTGGCTTGCCTGGGAAAATCTACTCAATTTGGGAGGCTTGAGTTTTTGGCTTCTTTTCAGGGAAAACAGCCCTCCCGATTTGGGCCGGTGAGGCCCCTTGTTTATTTCATAGGAGGGAACATCGGGAGGAAAATCCCTGAGTTTCACCAGGTCCCTGCAATGGAAAACCGAGGTCCTATAAAAAAGGAAATTGCCCTCCGGGCAACCTCAAAGGTACAGAAGCTCTCTGGAAAATCACCGCCTGCAGCCCCTGACCCGTTTTGACAATGACAGCTTCCTTACCTGGTTTCTTTCGCTGGTTTGGCACGCAAATAGAGTCTCGGGAATATTTTTTCAGACGGCGAACCCTAGGAGGAAATGCTGTCCAGGTAGATCCTGTATAAGGCTGTAACCCATGAAATAAATGGCTGGATTGTCCACTGAATATTTTTTTTACCCTGTTTCCCCCCCAAAAAATTAGGTCTAACTGCAAAAATAAGTCTTAGCATGATTTTTCAGGATGCACGTAATATAAGCCCTACGCCCCCCCAAAAAATAAGTCCCAGTTAAGATTGTCAGCCAGATGGGTGCATTTAGTACCGTATTTCCCTAAAAATAAGACCTAACCAGAAACTAAGCCCTAATGCATCTTTTGGAGCAAAACTTAATATAAGACCCTGTCTTATTTTGGGGGGAAACACGGAAGATTTTTCTGTTGGTGGGGGCAGAGGTTCGGCCCGGATCGGCCGAACCGGTAGTAGCGGTGACAGGAGGTTCCGGCCACCCGCCCGGATGCATAGAAGCTTCTGTGCATATACGAAAGTGTTGCATAATGGGGGAGCGCACACAGGAGTGCACCTGAACCAGTAGTAAAAAAAAATTAGCAATCCACCTCTGGGTGGGGAGTAAGGAGCGGAGAGAAGGACCGATGCAATGGGACAGAGCAACTGTTTTGTATGGCAAGAAGGGCCCAGAGGCATCCTTTAGCATCCCAGGAAGGAAGGAAGGAAGGAAGGAAGGAAGGAAGGAAGGAGGGAGGGAGGGAGGGAGGGAGGGAGGGAGGGAGGGAGGAAAGGAAGGGAGGGAGGGAAGGAGGGAGGGAGGGAAGAAAGGAAGGAAGGAGGGAGGGAAGGAAGAAAGGAAGGAGGGAAGGAAGAAGGAAGAGAGGAAGGAGGGAGGGAGGGAGGAAGGAAGGAAGGAAGGAAGGAAGGAAGGAAGGAAGGCAAAACCCAGGAGAATTTCTGCAAGTCCTGTGGGGACAAGATTGAGTTAAATTGCTTTATCTCAACTTTATAGCAACTTTAAGATGTGTGGGCTTCAATTCCCAGAATTCCAACCAGTGAACTGGCTGGGGAATTCTGGGAGTTGAAGTCCACACGTCTTAAAGTTGTTGAGAACGAAAAACACTTGACTTAAAGCAATCTGACATAGACCTAAGGATTAATTAATCAATTGATCAATGGAATAGCTTGCCTCCTGTGATTGGGGGGGTGCCCCATCACTAGAGGTTTTAAAAAAGATCCTGGACAATCATTTCACTGGGATGATATGAGATTCCTGCCTTGAGTCAGGGGTTGGATTAGAAGACCTCCAAGGTCCCTTCCCAGCACTATGATTCTGTGGATTAGTAACTTCCTCTGTTCTTATTCAAATCAGATCTTTATCCATGAGGACTAGAATCCTGCTTGAATTTAACATTCGGCCTTTCCTCAGTGGTCGTTCACTTATAGGAAAGCCAAATTCTATCCTGTTGGCTATCCATGTTGCCAATAACCACGTGAGAGGGAATCTCAGTTTTAGCTTGGGAGAGGAGATCCGTTGCAAGTGTTTGCAGGATGGTGGTATCTCACCACAAACCAGACATGGTTGGCTTGTTAATTTTGTGCTTTGTGTGTGACTCCAGGCATTGGGCTCATTCAGTAAAAGATGGCTAACCTGGCAGGTTGTGTGAATCGAACTGCCGAGGTCCAGGACAGCGTCTGGAGCAGGAATCGGTAAGTCCCTAAATTTGATCAATAAAATGATAAAATTATTACATTTTATCTGCATTGTACATTATTGTATTTTATTCTATTTTAATCTTAGATTGTATTTTATTCTATTTTTATCTTAGATTGTATTTTATTCTATTTTAATCTTAGATTGTATTTTATTCTATTTTTATCTTAGATTGTATTTTATTCTATTTTTATCTTAGATTGTATTTTATTCCAATTCCATTTGAAATTGTATTTTATTCAATGCCATTTCAAATTGCTTTTATCCAATTTCAGTAATAATTTGTTTCTGAAACTCTGCACTTTGATATGCCCCAAGGGCTAATCAATAGTAATCATCCATCATCATCATCATCATCATCATCATCATCATCATCACAGCGGTTGAGAAAAATAAGGTTACAATCATAGACATCGCAATACCAGGTGATAGCAGGGTCGATGAGAAGGAACGTGAAAAAATCAAAAAATACCAGGACTTAAAAATCGAAATTCAACGACTATGGCACAAACCAGCAGTGGTAATTCCAGTGGTAATTGGCACACTGGGTGCTATTCCAAAAGCACTGGAATTACATTTTAAAACTGTTAAAAATTGACAAAATCACCATCAGTCAAATGCAAAAAGCCGCACTGCTTGGATCTGCATGCATATTACGAAAATACGTTATGACGTCCTAGGCCCCTGGGTGGGGCCCGAGTAGTAACCAATGCCAAATCCGGCGAAACAACTGGCCGCTGTGATACAATTGTGATATAATTATAATAATACAATAATAATAATAATAATAATAATAATAATAATAATAATAATAAGCGAAACGGCCTGCAACCCTCCCAACCCTAATCCTAAAGGGTTAAACTGGATTAACTCTCTTCCCAACCTAGTAGGAAGCCAGTGTGGTCTGTGAGCCCCCTCGGCAGGCAGACCCCCCTCCTTCTTCTTCTCGGGCTGCTCCCTCTTGCCTTGACTATTTAAGGCAAATCTTGCTCCAAACACCAACCCATCCCTGCCCTGCTTTTTAAAATAACTTGCTGGGAACAAACAGGCAAGGCAGAAGTCTATAAATCAGGTGGTAGCCTGCCAGGCTCTTCCAGAACGTTGTGTGAAAAAGAGAAGATGATGACACAAGGAGGAATATAGATAGATAGATAGATAGATAGATAGATAGATAGATAGATAGATAGATAGATAGAGAGAGATTAGAGAGAGAGAGAGAGAGATGGATGGATGGATGATAGGTAGGTAGGTAGGTAGGTAGGTAGGTAGGTAGGTAGGTAGGTAGGTAGATAGATAGATAGATAGATAGATAGATAGATAGATAGATAGATAGATAGATAGATAGATAGATAGATTAGAGAGAGAGAGAGAGATATGGATGGATGGATGATAGGTAGGTAGGTAGGTACGTAGGTAGGTAGGTAGGTAGGTAGGTAGGTAGATAGATAGATAGATAGATAGATAGATAGATAGATAGATAGATAGATAGATAGATAGATAGATAGATAGATAGATAGATAGATAGATGATGGATGGATGGATGGATGATAGGTAGGTAGATAGATAGAGAGAGAGAGAGAGAGATGATAGATAGATAGATAAATAGAGATAGATTAGATAGATAGATAGATAGATAGATAGATAGATTAGATAGATAGATAGATAGATAGATAGATAGATAGATAGATAGATAGATAGATAGATAGATAGATAGATAGATAGATAGATAGATAGATGGGGAAGATAGGGGGAGAGAAAGAGAGACAGAGGGGGAAGAGGGAGAGAAAGAGACGGAGAGAAGGAAGGGAGGAGGGAGTGGAAGGAAGGGAGGGGGAGAGGTAAAGAGAGAGAGAAAAGGAAGGAAGGAAGAAAGAGAAAGAAAGAGAAAGAAAAGAGAGAGAGAAAGAAAGAAAGAAAAAGAAAGAAAGAAAGAAAGAAAGAAAGAAAGAAAGAAAGAAAGAAAGAAAGAAAGAAACAAACCTCTCCCCTAAGGCAGTTCTATATCTCAATGCTGGGAAAAGCACCACCTGTTGGATTCTGCCTGTGACCTTCAAGGTCCCTTCCAACTCTTGTTATCCTGTTACAGGTAGTCCTCAACTTACAACCATTCATTTAGCGACCGTTCAAACTTACAACAGGACTGGGGGGGGGAAAGTGACTTACGGCCATTTTTCACACTTACAACCTTTGCGCAATCCCCATGGGTCACGTGATCGAAATTCAGACGCTTGGCCACTGGTTCATATTTATGACCGTTGCTGTGTTGTCACATGGCCTCCATTTGCCACCTTATGACAAGCCAAAGTCAACGGGGAAACCAGGTTCACTTCAACAACTAAATCAGTGTTTCTCAACCTTGGCAACTTGAAGATGTCCGGACTTCAACTCCCAGAATTCCCCAGCCAGCGAATTCTGGGAGTTGAAGTCCAGACATCTTCAAGTTGCCAAGGTTGAGAAACACTGAACTAAATGATCAACTGCCATGATTCACTTCACAACTGGGGCCAAAAAGGTAGCAAAATGGGACAAATGTCTCACTTAACAACAGACAGGTTGGGCTCCGTTGTGGTCCTACATCAAGGACTCAATACAATGCAATGCAACAGCAGAGTTGGAAGGGACCTTGGAGGTCTTCTAGTCCAACCCCCTGCCTAGGCAGGAAAACTTATACCGTTTCAGACAAATGGCTATCCAACATCTTCTTAAAGACTTCCAGTGTTGGAGCATTCACAACTTCTGGAGGCAAGTTGTTCCACTGATTAATTGTTCTAACTGTCAGGAAATTCCTCCTCAGTTCTAAGTTGCTTCTCTCCTTGATTAGTTTCCACCCATTGCTTCTTGTTCTGCCCTCAGGTGCCTTGGAGAATAGTTTGACTCCCTCTTCTTTGGGGCAACCCCTGTATTCTGTTTAGTGGCCGGGTTGGTGGCGGGAGGGAAACCGCAGCATTAAATCTTGGAGCAGAGCACCTCGGACTGATGGAGGCTTTTGGAGGAAGAAGCTGCAGCACGATGTGTTTTCCCTGAGATGCTTCAATGCGCACATCGTGCTCAGCGGTGGATGATTTCACCAGCTGCAGTTGGCTGGGCTTTGCGCAGAACATGGCTGATGTGCCTGGTGCACAATTGACTTTCCCCCAGCGCTGATTTGTGGAGCCACTTTGTCGTGGTCCCCAGAACAGAACAGAAAATTTCAGAAATTCTCTGAAAGCCTCCTAAAGGCTCTGCATGGCCATTTTGGTGAAGGGGGCGTGGTTTCGGGAGGCAAAAAAATGCTTCTATTCAGTGTTTAAGACGCACCCAGATTTCCAGCCTCTTTTTTAAGGGGAAAAAGGTGTGTCTTATACTCTGAAAAATACGGCAATTCCTTGCTTTCCTACATATCCATCACATGTGGTGATAGGTTCCTGGGATCTGGTTGCATTTCCAACATTTCGTGGAGGGATTTTTATGCATTTTTATAAAATCCCCAAAGAAGGGATTTATTTCTTTTAATAACTTCCCATCGTTTTGCCCAAAATAAACCCCGTCTTGGGTGGTTCTCTTAAAGCCCAAATTAATAAAGATGTCACCTTCATCGAAGGTTGCAAAGCAAAGAGATGGATAACAACCATTAGCTGGAAACGGCGGCCTGACAGGAGGAGTCTAAGAGAGGCTGGATCTGGAGTACGTCAGCTTCACGCTGTCACAACAAAGTGCTTTGTGATGAAGTGGGTTTGCGTTATCAGAGGGCTGCCACAAATAAACAGAGGAGTTTCTGGGCAGGAAGGAATGCAACATAACAGCACCGGGACCAAGCGCAGCCCTCTGCCATTTATAGAGACTGCGAGAGTTTCCGAGGTGAAAAGCTTCTTTCCGGGATGCTTCGTCTCTTCTGGGAGAAGTTTTTAAAGGGCCTGAGAAAGCATCCCAGTTTGTGGAGTGGGATAGGGAAAGACTGGACTCTTGCAACCTTCACAGATTAAACAGAGTTGGAAGGGACCTTGGAGGTCATCTAGTCCAACCCCAACTCAAGCAGGAGACCCTACGCCGTTTCAGACAGATGGCAGCCCAGTCTCTTCTTGAAAACTTCCAGGGATGAAGTTCCCACAGCTTCCGAAGGCAACTTGGGTTGATTGTTCTCACGGTCAGAAAATTTCTCCTTATTTCCAGCTTCGGACAAACGAAGTGAATGGGGGGGGGAGGGGGAGAGCCAGATTTGCTTAACGACCATGTGATTCGCTTAACAACTGCAGTGATTCTCTTAATGACTACGGCAAAAATGGTTGTAAAAAAAAATGACTGCGGACTCATTGAACCCCTGCCTTGCCTTACAGTGGAAATTACTGGTAAAAACTTTGGTCGTAAATCAAGGACTTCCTGCATCTTGTGAAAGGCTAACACTCCAGATGTTCAGCATCCTTGCTTGGAGAGCCAGCAACATTTAGAACAGGGGTCCTCAAACTTTTTGAACAGGGGGCCAATTCACAGACCATCACACTGTTGGGGGACCCGATCGGCTGGGTGGGTGTGGCTAGGTGATCATGTGACTGGGTGGGCGTGGTCAATTTAGCTTCCATTTTGCCTTTGTCCTTGCTGTACTTGCTCAACCCAAGGAATCTACTTACTTAAGACCCCCCCCCCCAAGAGAGAAAAACAGTGCAAACTTTATTGGCACTTGCCTAACTCCTTTACAACAGCAGCTTCAGGGTCCTTAAAATAGGCCATTAAAAATAAATAAAACAAACAGGATTCCCTTCAAAATAACTCCCGATCATATCTTTCAGATGACCACACAATAAACCAGACTGAGAACTGCACCAATTAAGACTGCAACTAAAACGCCCAAGGTGAGCATTGAGAGACATTGGAAGCAGGCGGAAGAAGGCAAGAATCAACACACACACACACACACAACCTCCAATGGTGAATTAAGGGGGGGATAATGGTCCCTCAGATTATTGGGGGCTAGACTATAGTTTGAAAATAAACATGAACAAATTTCTATGAACACTGCACATATTTTCATTTGGCTAGAATAGAATAGAATAGAATAGAATAGAATAGAGAATTAGAATATAATAGAATAGAGAATTAGAATAGAATAGAATATAATAGAATAGAGAATTAGAATAGAATAAAATAGAATAGGAATAGGATAGAAATAGAAATAGAAATAGAAATAGAAACAATAGAATAGAATAGAGAATTAGAATAGAATAGAGAATTAGAATAGAATAGAATAGAGAATTAGAATAGAATAGAATAGAGAATTAGAATAGAATAAAATAGAATAGGAATAGGATAGGAATAGAAATAGAAATAGAAACAATAGAATAGAATAGAGAATTAGAATAGAATAGAATAGAGAATTAGAATAGAATAGGAATAGAAATAGAAATAGAATAGAGAATTAGAATAGAATAGGAATAGTATAGGAATAGAATAGAAATAGAAAGAAATAGAATAAGGAATAGAATAGAAATAGAAATTTAATACAATAGAATAGAGAATTAGAATAGAATAGAATAGGAATAGAATAGGAATAGAATAGAAATAGAAAGAAATAGAATAAAGAATAGAATAGAAATAGAATAGGAATAGGAATAGAATAGGAATAGAATAAGGAATAGAATAGAAATAGAATAGAATAGAGAATTAGAATAGAATAGAATAGGAATAGAAAAAAATAGAATAAGGAATAGAATAAAAATAGAATAGAATAGAATAGAATAGAAGAACAGAGTTGGAATGGAGTCACTGAAGCAGTAGGCGTGAGCTTAAATGGACTCCAGAGGATTGTAGAAAGCCTGGGGGAGCATTGTTCACGGGGTTGCAATGGGTCAACTTTGCAACTAACAACAACAACAACAACAACATGAAAACAGAATCTTACAAGTCTGCTTGAGTTTCCTCTTCTCTCTCTCTTACATTCTTACACCCTGGGAACTTCCTTCTTACAAGAAGAAACAATCTTTGAGATAACGGTTAGCTGTTTGTTTGATGTTCGTATAAGGGCATTATCTACTCCAAGTTCAGTTTCCAATATCTACATGGGCCTTTTCCGGTTGAGAAAAGAGAAAAAGTTGAAAAGAGTGTGGAAAAAAAAGAGAAGGAATAAGTCTTCCATTTCCTCCTCCCCCTCCTTCCCAGACACTGTGGTTGTGAGATTTCCTGTGAGAAAAGCAAAGTTTCCTGATGGGAAAAATGTAAAGGGAATTTCACCGTCACTACTCCCACTCAGAAACTTTTGGTGAGAACTTCCTTCTCCTTCTCCCCCCCAGAGAAGATGCCTTTTCCTCTTTCAAAGCTGGAGAGAATTAAAGCAGAAATTTCCCAGTCTCTCATAAGGTGAGGAGCTACAAATTGCTTTCTAGCTAATCAGCAGTAGGGAGGAATGAGAAGAGGCTGAAACTCGGGGAATCCTTATGGGATCATTTAAAATATGAAATGCATTTTGCATTTATATTATATAAAATGTAAATTGTATAGATTATAAAAGTAAAAGTTCCCCTCGACTATGTGCTAATCATTTCCAACTCTAGGGGATGGTGCTCATCTCTGTTTCAAAGCCGAAGAGCCAGCGCTGTCCGAAGACGTCTCCGTGGTCATGTGGCCGGCATGACTAAACACTGAAGGCGCATGGAACGCTGTTCCCTTCCCACCAAAGGTGGCTCCTATTTTTCTACTTGCATTTTTTTACGTGCTTTCAAACTGCTAGGTTGGCAGAAGCTGGAACAAGTAACGGGAGCTCCCTCCGTTATGTAGCGCTAGGGATTTGAACCGCCGAACTGCTGACCTTTCTGCTCGACAAGCTCAGTGCCTTAGCCACTGAGCCACCGTGTCCCTTCTAGATAGATTATATATCATGCTTATTGCCAAAGGATTCTTATAACCAAAGATTGTGGTTCCATCACAAAACCGCGGACGACAAAATCGCGGTCGACGAAAGCGCGTATGTGACGTCATCACAGCGCGATGAAAAAGATCGAAAAATGTAAAAATAAAGCGAAAACCTTACCCTAACCCCCCCAAACCTAACCCTAAACCTAACCCTTAACCTAACGCTAAACGTAACGCTAACGCTCTAAACCTAACCCTAACTCTTAACCTAACCCTAACCCTAACCCTTAACCTAACCCTTACCTTTATGTGAATCGGCTTGCTGTAATTTAATTTTTATTTCAATTTTTCAATCTTTTTCGTCGCGTTGTGATGACGTCACATACGCGATTTCGTCGACCGCGCTTTTGTGGAACGCGCTTTTGACGGGTCACGAAGGTTGTTTGCCAGGAATCTACATCTAAAGATACTTTACAATTCGTTTCTTAGCAAATAATCTAGAGTGTGAAAGAGTTACTGGTTGTTTTTATTAAGAACAGTCCTGGGTTAAACAGTCATTAGCTAATCCCGTTTGATTTTAGCCAAAGTGACAGCTGCTACTTGAACTGCAAGGGAAGTACCTGACTTTTTTCCCCAAAATTAAATGGAATGAATTAAATAAATCAGGGGACGTGTAATAGGGCAGCCTACCCCAATCTGGGGCCTCCTACCCCCTGATCCCCTTTAGGGAAGAGTTTTCTTTATTTTAATTTATTAGATTTAAAAAAAAATCCTGCCTTTATTACTTGATGGGTAACTCAAGGCAGCAAACACGCATAAAATTTATTATTCCTACTTTTTTTTTTTGGTTCTACCACAAAACCGCGGACGACAAAATCGCGGTCGACGAAAGCGCGTATGTGACGTCATCACAGCGCGACGAAAAAGATCAAAAAATGTAAAAATAAAGCTAAAACCTTCCCCTAACCCCCCCAAAACTAACCCTAAACCTAACCCTAAACCTAACCCTAAACCTAACCCTTAACCTAACGCTAAATGTAACGCTAACGCTCTAACCCTAACCCTAACCCTTAACCTAACCCTTACCTTTATGTGAATCGGCTTGCTGTAATTTAATTTTTATTTCAATTTTTCTATCTTTTTCATCGCGTTGTGATGACGTCACATACGCGATTTCGTCGACCGCGCTTTTGTGGAACGCGCTTTTGACGGGTCACGTTTTTTTTTTGCCATAACAACAACTTTGGGAGGTGAGTTGGCTGAGAAGGAGACCCACCCAGCTGACTTTCCTGCCTAAGGCAGGACTAGAACTCACAGTCTCCTGGTTTCTAGGCCAGCGCCGTAACACCTACACCCAATGAATCCCTTGCTTTTTGCAAATGGATCTATGAAATAGCAGTAGCAATAGCAGTTAGACTTATATACCGCTTCATAGGGCTTTCAGCCCTCTCTAAGCGGTTTACAGAGTCAGCATATCGCCCCCAACAACAATCCGGGTCCTCATTTCACCCACCTCGGAAGGATGGAAGGCTGAGTCAACCCTGAGCCAGTGAGATTTGAACAGCCGAGCTGCAGAACTAGCAGTCCGCTGAAGTAGCCTGCAGTGCTGCATTTAACCACTGCGCCACCTCGGCTCTTAGTAGAAATCAGATTTCCCCCCTTGACCCCTAAGGAACAAAGGTGCCTTTTTTGCTGGATTGTGGTCTCTAGAATTCCCAGCACCCTGAGAGTTGTAACGCCACACCTGAAGGGTGGCAGGTTGGAGGAAGATGTGATCAGGCATTTTGTTTTCTCCACAAAATAATCTTTTGTATCTGGAGAAAATGAAATTTAGCAACCAAGGAAGGAGGAGGAGGAGGAGGAGGAGGAGGAGGAGGAGGAAAGTTAAGTAAGTGTGTTCCTTGTGCTTGTTGTGTGTAGGAACACGAGCTAATCCTAACGATAGAAGCCCTGGCGATGCCCATAACTGCTGCCAATTTGGCTTGGAGAAGAGCCTCCTCTGCTATGCCAGTGGCCTTCAAAGGAAGCTCCTTACATGGGTCCTTAGGAGAGAAGGAGAAGGGGAACCTTCAAAACACAGACAGATGCACTGAGATTGATTGATTGATTGATTCCTTCCTTCCTTCCTTCCTTCCACCCTGCCTCCTTTTTCTCATCTCTATTCCTTCTTTCCATCCATCCATTTTCTTTCTTTCTTCCTTCCTTCCTCCCTCCCTCCTTCCCTCCCCCATTCCTCCCTCCCTCCCTCCATTCCTTCCTTCCTCCCTCCATCCATCCTTTCCTTCCCTCCCTCCTTCTGTCAATTCCTTCCTTCCTTCCTTCCTCCCTGCCTCCTTTTTCTCATCTATTCCTTCTTTCCACTCATCCATTTTATTTCTTTCTTCCTTCCTTCCTTCCTCCCTCCTTCCCTCCCCCATTCCTCCCTCCCTCCGTCCATTCCTTCCTTCTTTCCTCCCTCCCTCTATCCATACCTTCCTTCCTCCCTCCCTCGTCCATACCTTCCTTCCTGCCTCCCTCTATCCATACCTTCCTTCCTCCCTCCCTCGTCCATACCTTCCTTCCTCCCTCCCTCCCTGTGTCCATTCCTTCCTTCCTCCCTCCATCCATCCCTTCCTTCCCTCCCTCCTTCTGTCCATTCCTTCCTTCCTCCCTCCATTCCTCCCTGTCAATTCCTTCCTTCTGTCCTTCCTCCCTGCCTCCTTTTTCTCATCTATTCCTTCTTTCCATCCATCCATTTTCTTCCTTCCTTCCTCCCTCCTTCCCTCCCTCCCCCATTCCTCCCTCCCTCCATTCCATCCTTCCTCCCACCTTCCATTCCTCCCTCCCTCTGTCCATTCCTTCCTCCCTCTATTCCTCCCTGTCAATTCCTTCCTTCCTTCCTTTCTTCCTTCCTCCTTATCTCCTTGCCTCCTTTTTCTCATCTCTATTCCTTCTTTCCGTCTATTTCTCTCCTTCCTTCCTTCCTTTCTCCCTCCCTCTCTTCCGACGGTGGAGATACAGAGGGATTCCCTCGCCGGCCTCCGTGTCTGAAAAGAGAAGCGCCCGAAAGAGATTTTTTTTTCTCTTGCCGTTTCCTCCGCTCCGAGGAGCGACGGGAGCTTTTAACACCCCTCGGTCCTCCGCTTCGCTTTCGCCTGGTTGCCCTTCCGAGACGAAACGGTTTCTGATGGACGGGAAATGCGGGGCTGAAGAATGGAGCGGATACATTTGGTTTTCTTTTTCCTTTTAAAACACGTAAATAAGGAAGCCAGAGGTCTCCCCTTCACACACACACAGACACACACGCAAACACACCCAACGAAGACCTGGGCTCCCAGCGAACGTGCGAATGGGGACCGGGCTCGTCGCCCCCAAATTCTTTGCAGCGGGACCCAAACAAAGAAACCCAGATATAAAATAACAGCCCCCCCCCTTTCCAAGAAAATCGGGGTTCTTCCCTACAACACCCCCCTCGCCCCAATCCTGGCGCAGGCTTTGCAAAGGCACCGCTTATCTTCAGATTAGGTTTCTCCCCGCCATCTGCCAAGGCGAGCGTGCTCCTGAACATGTGCAGAGAGCCTTTTTTTCCTTCCCACAAGGACGCCCCCCCCCCACTTCGGAATTAACTATAAAGAAGAGAGGTTTGCCCGGGATGGCGTAAAGGCAGCGGCCCCCCCACTCCCTCCCGCCCACGGGGGTGGGAGACAGGGTTACAGACGTGTGGGTGGGTGGGGGGCAATGCCTGCCTCCCAACTGGCCGAGCTTGTAGGGGCAGGAGAGCCCTTTGGGTTTTCCTGCAACGGACGAACCCCGCGCCATCTCTCTGAGAACCAAAGCGGGTCGGCTTTCGCGTGGAGAAGCGTTCCGACGTGCAGACCCGCTGCCCGCTCGCAGTTTCAAAGGCTACAGTCCAACGAGAGCCGCCCTCTCGGCTCGTGGGCGAGTCGCCTAAACGGATTTGGCCGTTTGGGGAAATGCCAATGGAGATTCTCAGTCCTCCAAGTCGTGGTTTCAAGAGGCAACTGGATTTTCTGGGGTTCCCCCCCCCCCTTTGAAGACGTTTCGCTTCTCCTCCAAGAAGCTTCTTCAGCTCTGACTGGATGGTGGAGGGGAATGGAAGGATCTTACATTTGCCAGGAATCTACCTACAAAGGTACAACTCGATTCTTAGGCAATAATCCAGACGGGGGAAAGAGCTATTGGTTATCCTTCCGTTGACTGGACGATGAAAACCCTTCCATTCGGTCAGAGTTGAGGAAGCCTCTTGGATAAGAAGCGAAACGTCTTCGAAGAAAAACCAGAAAGTCTTGAAAAAAACAAACAAAAGAAAAGCACCTTTGGGACATTTGGGGAAACGATCCCTTCGTTGCTACTCCAAAGGAAGGCCAGCCTTCGATGCTTATTCCTGGTGCTCGGAATTCCTCCTCCGTCGCCCCATCTTTCTGGCGCCCCCTTCTCCAGCGCCCTCCCGATAAACCGGGTTTCTCTACGCGCTTGACTCCAAGAATCGAAATGAATTGAGTTGCCTATTTTATTTGGCCAACTGGGATTCGACCCACAAAGGAAATAGTCGCGCTAAGCTACTACGGTTTCAACCACGTCTTAAACCCCAAACCTGCAATTTTCAAACTAACTACAATCGGGTTAGTCTCGCCCATAACCTACGGTGCAAACCAAACACGCCTGGGTTGTGTGAACTCAGCCCTCAAAATCAACCGCCTTGCTAGGAGACGGGGTGATGGTTTTTCCGCTCCAACGGTGGTATCCGTATAGAAAAAGGAAACAATGATTAGAATAGAATAGTCTATTCTTTGTGGGGAAGAACAAAGGGAATGGAATGGAATAGAATAGAATAGAATTCTTTATTGGCCAAGTGTGGTTGGATACACAAGGAATTTGTCGTTGGTGCAGAAGCTCTCAGTATACATAGAAAAGACGAGATGCATTCATCAAGAATCATTAGGTACAACACAATTATAGTCATAGGATACAAATAAGCAATCAAGAAACAATCAATATCAATAGAATGTAGAATAGAATAGAAATCTAGAATAAAGTAGAGTAGAGTGGAATAGAATAGAATAGAATTCTCTATTGGCCAAGTGTGATTGGACACACAAGGAATTTGTCTGGTGCAGATGCTCTCAGTGTACATGAAGAAGAATAGAATAGAATAGAATAGAATAGAATAGAATAGAATAGAATTATTTATTAGCCAAGTGTGATTGGACACACAAGGAATTTGTCTTTGGTGCAGATGTTCTCAGGGTACATGAAGAAGAATAGAATAGAATAGAATAGAATAGAATAGAATTCTCTATTGGCCAAGTGGGATTGGACACACAAGGAATTTGTCTTTGGTGCAGATGCTTTCAGGGTACATAAAAAGACAAGATACATTCGTCGTGAATCATAAGGTCCAGCACTGAATGATAGTCATAGGGTACAAATAAGCAATCAAGAAACTATCAATATAAATCGTAAGGATATCAGCAACTGTTACAGTCACGCAGTCATACGTGGGAGGAGATCAGGGTGTATAATAAATAATACGTATACTTAAAAAGGACTTGATACAGTTAGTGCACTGTCCTTGCAAAACTGGAAATGTGATGTATAAGAAAGGAAATTGTATAATACAAATATTATTAAAAGGGAAAAAAAGGAAAAGGAAACGGAATAAAATCGACGAAGGCTGCAATCCTACCAGCAGATACTAGGAATTGAAAATTGAATAATTGAATTATCTGAAAAAGCGAAACAAAGCCAGAGTGGTTTACAGCCTGGATGGGACACCACGAGGAAAGCCCAGGCCCGTAGGATTTCACTAGGAAATCGAGAGAGAGAGAGAAAAGATTCAGAAAGAAGTCTACGGCGGAGGATTTTATCGCTCCCAGGGGAAAAAAAAAAGATGCGGAGCTTTCGGGAATCCAATTAGATCAGAGGAAGATTCCCCGAGGTGGGACGGGAGAAAGGAGCAAAGCCGAGTCCCGGGTCTCAAAAGGCCGCGGAGGGAACGTGATTTCGTCGCTTCCCGTAATGGAAAAACGGGGGGGTGACTTGGGCACCTTCAAATGAGACGCAGCGCAGGGAGGAATTTCGGCTAAACGAGCGAAATTCACAACGAAATATATTTCACATCGTCTCCCGATCGCAAGCTCGTTTTTTTTTAAAAAAATCCTTTAATAAAAATCAAATAAAACAGGAATAGAGATGAGAAAAAGGAGGCAGGGAGATAGGAGGGAAGGAAGGAAGGAAGGAAGGAAGGAAGGAAGGAAGGAAGGAAGGAAGGAAGGAAGGAAGGAAGGAAGGAAGGAATTTTTTAAAAAATTCATAACGTGCCAATCCAAACAACTCCAAACGATGATAAAAAACGCAGCAACGGGGCATCTTCCATCTCTCCGATGGCCGCGTTCCCACGACGCCTCCTCACCCCCCCCCCGCGCATTGCGTTTCTTTCCCCCCCGTTTCTCCGGGTTTGCCCCGCTCATTTGACCCAAACCACCGCTTCCCCTCCATCCACCCGTCCGCATTCGCACGCGGCCAACCGGGCTAAAAAAAAACACCCCAAAACCGTGGCCGCTGGTTCGGCGTGGTCGTGGAAACGCAGCGCCCGCGTTTCAAAAGCCCCAGCCTTAAATTTGCACCTGGGAGGGAAAAGATCCCACGGTTTCCCCCCCGTCCCCACCCCACCCCACGCCAGCATCCAAGCCGGGACTTTTCGGTCCCTTGGCTACCTGGCCACAAATGACCGCGATAGATAGATAGATAGATAGATAGATAGATAGATAGATAGATAGATAGATAGATAGATAGATAGATAGATAGATAGATAGATAGATAGATAGATAGATAGATAGATAGATAGATAGATAGATGATAGATAGAGAGATAGAGAGATAGAGAGATAGAGAGATAGAGATAGAGAGATAGAGAGATAGATGATAGAGATATGGAGAGATAGAGATAGATAGATAGATAGATAGATAGATAGATAGATAGATAGATAGATAGATATAGATAGATAGATAGATAGATAGATGATAGAGATATGGAGAGATAGATAGATAGATAGATAGATAGATAGATAGAGAGAGAGAGATATGGAGAGATAGATAGATATAGATATATAGATAAATAGAGAGAGAGAGAGAGAGAGAGAGAGAGAGAGAGATAGATCTATCTATCTATCTATCTATCTATCTATCTATCTATCTATCTAGATAGATAGATAGATAGATAGATGATAGATAGAGAGATAGAGAGATAGAGAGATAGAGAGATAGAGAGATAGAGATAGAGAGATAGATGATAGAGATATGGAGAGATAGATAGAGATAGATAGATAGATAGATAGATAGATATAGATAGATAGATAGATAGATAGATGATAGAGATATGGAGAGATAGATAGATAGATAGATAGATAGATATATGGAGAGATAGATAGATATAGATATATAGATAAATAGAGAGAGAGAGAGAGATAGAGATAGAGATCTATCTATCTATCTATCTATCTATCTATCTATCTATCTAGATAGATAGATAGATAGATAGATAGATAGATAGATAGATAGATAGATAGATAGATAGATAGATATAGATATAGATATATACAGGGCGGGGCATAACCTTTTCCTAGGGGGTCACAGCAACACTTGTAATAACAACACAAATAATTCATACACCATTCGAAAGTCCATCAAAAACTGAGTTTATTGACACGATTTAATAGTCAGTATGACCACCATTAGCCCTTCGAACAGCATTCAAACGAGGTGGATAAGAACACAACAAATCTTCAAACAGTTCCGTTCGATTTTCCAGATTTTTCAACACAGTTTCCAAATTCATTCTCAAAGTTTCAACCGAAACAAATTTAACATTTAATAGCTCATTCAATTCAGTTTTTTATGGGCTTTAAAATGAGGTGTCGCGGAAGTTGTAAACTGCTGTCGATCTTGCTGTGACCCCCTAGGAAAAGGTTATGCCCCGCCCTCTGGAAAATCTGGAAAATCGAACGGAACTGTTTGAAGATTTGTTGTGTTCTTATCCACCTCGTTTGAATGCTGTTCGAAGGGCTAATGGTGGTCATACTGACTATTAAATCGTGTCAATAAACTCAGTTTTTGATGGGCTTTCGAATGGTGTATGAATTATTTGTGTTGTTATTACAAGTGTTGCTGTGACCCCCTAGGAAAAGGTTATGCCCCGCCCTGTAGATATATAGATATATAGATATATAGATATATAATAAAATGTTTCTTTTTTAATTTTATTTCCACGCACAAAAACATTTTTTTAAAAAATTTATTCTTTTCTTTCCACGGCCACCCCACCCCGCCCGTCTCCCGGGAGCGCGTGGCCGTGGGGCGAGCGCGAGAGAAAAAAAGCCGCGCGAGCCCTTTAAGGAAGTTCATGAAAGTTTTAAAAGTTCCGCGGAGGGAGGGAGGGAGGGGCGGGAGAGGAGGGAGGGCGCGCGACGGGGACACGGCGAAAAGTTTTGGCAGGCGGAGGCGGGGATTGGCCGGCTCGGGTTCCCCTGGAGACGGCCAGAAGGGGCCCGCCCCCCCGCCGCCTCGGCTCCACCTCGCCGGCCGCGCGCACTGCTGCGGTGCTGGGTGAGTGAGTGTGTGTGTGTGAGAGTGTGTTTGCTAGCGGGGCCCCGGCAGCAGCAGCAGCTGGAGCTCGTTGGCCCCTCGGCCGCTCATTGGCCGGCGGCGTGGTCCAGCTGGCCGCGAGCCCGGGGCGCGTCCAATAAGGCGCGCTCGTGCCCCGCCCCACCTGCACCGCACGCGCGCACCTCGGGGCCCCCGCAGCAGCAGCAGCCCGGCCACCCCCCGCCCCGCCCGCCACCTGCCTCACCTCGCCTCGCCCCGCGGCGCCGGCAGCAGCAGCAGCAGCAGCCCCGGCAAGAGCAGCCCCGTCCAGGCAGGAGCCCCGCCGCCCCTCCGCTCGCCTCAACAAGCCCGGAGGGGAAGCAGCAGCAGCAGCAGCAGCCGCCGCCGCCGCCGGCCAGGCGAAGCAGCCACCTCGGAGCGGCGCCCGCGAGCCTCACCCCCCCCCCACGGCCGCCCGGCCGCCCTCCGCACCCACCATGAGCAACTTGGCCAAGGAGAGCGAGCACAGCAGCAGCAGCCTCGAGGAGGAGGTAAGCGCCGCCGCCGGACGCCCCCTCGGGGAAGGCTTGGCTTGAGGGGCTTCGCTGCGGGGCTGCAGGGCCCCCGGGAGCTGGGGGGGGGCAGCCTGGGCGCTTCTCCTGTCGGACCAGGGTTCCAGGAAGCCCCCGCTGCCGTCTAGGGGTCCTCCGTGTTGTCCGAAGGGGATGGTGGGGGTCTTTTGGTGGATGGGGGGGTTTGGGGCTCATCCTGGATGGAGACCTCTGGATTTACCCCCCCCCCTTGCTTGCCCCCCCCAGTTGCCCGTTTGAGCTCTTTTCCTCTGGATCCTCCTCCCCTCCCAGCCCTCCTTCCGCCCCCCCAACTCCAGGAGCCCCTTTGGGGTACCTTTTGCCTCCTCCCAGCCCTGCCTGCCCCCTCCCACCAGATGCCCCTTTGGGGCTGTTTTCCCACCACCTGATGAGGGGGGATTTGGGGAGGTACAATTGGTCAATATGGGGATTGGGATGTTTCCCCTCCCAGCCTTCCCTGCCCCCCTCCAGGTGCCCTTTTGAGCTCTTTTCCTTCAGACCCCCCCTCTCCTCCCGGTCCTCATTCCCCCCACCCAGCCTCTTTTGGGTACCTTCCCTCCAGACTGCCCTCCTCCGCCTGCCCCCCCCCCCGCTCCCTTTGGGGCTGTTTTCCTCCCACCACCCAGTGGGGGGGGGGCTAGGCAAAGTAGATCCAATTAGCCAATATGGAGGATGGGCTTTGCCCTCCAGATGTGTCCCCCCCCCCGCAGCCTCTGCATGCCACCCGACTTTGAGCTCCCCAAAGGGGAGGTTGCTTTCTTCAGATGTGCACACACACACCCTCTTTGCAGCAGCTTGAGTCCCCCGTCTTCTGCCATCTCTAAACCAGCATTGCCAGGCGAAAGCTTAGATTTTGATGGAGGGATGTTTTGGGGACTTAAGAGCTCCGTTTCTGGGTTGTTGGAGGAGGGGTAGAGTTGTTACTTCGCAGCTAACAACAACAAGAAGAGTTGTTGGGGAAACATAAAAGAGTTCCCCCTTTCCTACTTTTGGAAAAGCCTGGGTGTGTTTTTCTTATAAAGCCACGAAACGAAGCCCTGAAAAATGGCACAATCTGGCCAGCAACGCAGGCATCTTAACTAGAGAAGTTGACTAACCCTTATAGCTCCTAGAACAGCTTCGGAGTGATGGTGGATTGCTGATTTCTCCCCCCCCCCCAATTTTCCCAGCATCTCTCCTGCATGAAATATGTAATTTCAATTGTATCGGGTCGATGTAATTTCAATTGTATCGGGTCGTCTTCTACAAAGAGGGCTGGAGTATTTTGCTTCTGCTCCATAGATGCTGTGATGTTGCTAAACCTGGTCAAAACCTAGCTTATTATTACTAATTAGTTCTTAGATGGAAAACAGCTCCTGTTCTGAAGACTGAGCTGACCTCTGTTTAGGAAAAGCACAACCTTCAGTTTCTTCCCAACGTCTGAAAATCACTGGATTTGTTGGTTCCGAATGGCAACCAATTCTGATCCAATTCCTTCACGAATGGTGAATCCCTACCAAGCATATTACCGTCATGGAATTAACCTCTGGGGATGCTAGGCGGGGGCCTCGCGGTCTTTAAAATACCCTTAAAATACCATTTTCTGATGTAGCCGTATAGGTGGGATGCTTAGGGTTCAGTAGTATATAATATCACGCCTGAAACTTGCTTTTAACCGCAGTGACGATGGGATATACTAGATAGAAGGGGATATTTATTTGGGCTACTGTTTATGAAGAGAGAGTTCCCTGGCTGATACTCTTGGGGTAGGCTGCTGTGTGTCTTTCCATCAGACTATTTCTGATGCCTTCCGTTCGTGGGTTTTGTGTGTTTATGCTAGGAGGAAGAAACAGTTCCTCTCTCTGTCTGTCTGTCCGTCAACAGGCCAAAATCAATCTGTCCGTCAATGCGGCTTATTTAAATCCATATTAAATATCTTGCAATCATTTCATGAATCTTCCGTTTGGATGTACAGATGTTCTAAATAAAGTTTGTGCTTGACGGTGTTTTGTTTTTTTAAAAATGCTGGTAGGATGCTACCTGAACCTTAGTTTCTGGTCCATGTAATGTCAATATCTCATTTAGATAACTCATTGGCATGTAAGGGCAGGGCCTGGCTTAAATATTGGCGTATTTCTTTGTCCTGGCAGTCAGAGAAAAGCATTTGTGACCTTCATCTTATTTGGCGTAGACTATCTGAAGGTACACCCAGCTCATTTAGGTATGCTTTAATTTCTGGGAGATTTTGGGAACTCATAATTTCTATGGGATTCCATTTCCACAATTTGCAAGTTGAAAATTATAGCATTTTGGTCAATCTGATGTTAAAGGAACCTACTTCCAAGAGAGGTTACCCTGCGTGGTGTTGTTGTTTTTTTTGAAGAGAGGGTGAACATAAAACAAGCTTTCTTTGGAAGGGGAGAAAAAAACCTTATCTTTAAACAAATCCCTCCCCAGGAGGCACATTCGCAAATTGGTTACACACTAAAATGTTTAGCAACAATATGTTTCCATTTGAAGTAATCAAAGCAGACCTGGATTTCCCTTTGACTGCTAATCAATAATCTTTCTGTGGGCAGTTCTAATCCTTTTGATAAGTCGCTGTGAATAGTTAAGACATTTCCCTTAAAGAAATACCGAAAGGACGAATGCAAAGGGAACATAACTGATGTTACCTTTGCTTCTAGAAATGGCAATGGTTCTTCAAAATTTCAAGCTAGATTTTTATATAGTCTTACCTGGAGATCGCCAGGATTGAATTTGCAAGATTAAAACTACCCTAGAAGTACGTAATCCATGACATTCTGGTTAAAATAACCATCAGGGGGAAAAAAGCATCATCAGCAGGACTCGCCTAACCTTCTGGCTAGCTCAAAGGACTGGGAGAGACAGCCAGATCTTCACAGAAAGGCCAGCAGGGCTGAAGGTCATCTGGGAGATTCTTGCTAGCTCCTAGGAGTTCAAATTGGCTTCTGCCCTTGGCAATTTTATGACTTGTGACTTCCAACTCCCAGAATTCCTTAGCCAGCCATGCTGCAACTCCATTCTACAGTCTATCCATGCTAGCTGAGAAATTCTGGGAGTTGAAGTCCACAAGTTGTAAAATTGCCAAGGGCAGAAGCCAATTTGAACTTCTTCCTCCCTCCATAGCAATTCTAAGTTGAGTTCTAATCTGGGACTCCTTGGTCCAGATGCAACACACTAACCACACACATCACACATGCTTTCTCCAAATCTTGGTAACGGATGAATCGAATAACAGAGTTGGAAGGGACCTTGGAGATCTTCTAGTCCAACCCCCCGTCTAGGCAGGAAACCCTACACCATTTCAGACAAATGGTTCTCCAACATCTCCTTAAAAACTTCCAATGTTGGAGCATTCACAACTTCTGGAGGCCAGTTGTTCCCCTGATTAATTGTTCCAACTTATCAGGAATGAGAATGAATACGGTTGAGATGCTGTGTACTTTGAGTTCTAAGAGACCTTCGGTTGAAAACCCAGGTCTTGAGTTCTGATCTTTGTGCTAGTTCAAGCATCACATAAGATCAGACACAAGGTTGGCTGGAGGAGTTCAGAATGCTGTTATGATTTCTCCAAGTGGTCCCCTCCAGGTGTGCTCCATTTGCGTTGACATTGTAGTATATTGTATTGGCTGAGGGCTATGGGAACCGGAGTTCAACCTATCTAGAATGGCTATACTAAAGACTGGTTAAATCAGGGGTAGTCAACCTTTTTATGCCTACCCACTTTTGTATCTCTGTTAGTAGTAAAATTTTCTAACCGCCCACCAGTTCCACAGTAATGGTGATTTATAAAGTAGGGAAGTAAAGTTACTTCATAAAATTTATAAAACAGAGTTACAGCAAACCCCTACCGCCCTCCATGAAAGCTGGAACGCCCACTAATGGGCGGTAGGGACCACCACTGGGTTAAATGGGTCCTTCCAATGTAGCTATGTACAGCGTGTGAACCCAGTTGCTACCTTTTTAATCATGGCTTATTGAGGTTTCAGCACCCAATTAAAATACCCTATTAGTTTTGGGCATTTCTCAAGGGTAGGTGGTTGAACGACCTTATAAGTCATAGCTTGTTTAGTTTGAGTGAATTCACACAGCATCACGCTAAGTCAAACGTTGAGTGACAAACCACAATAGCAGGTTTTTAAAAAGTGACACTGTATCCGAAACAACCACGTACAATGCTTTAGCACTATGTGTGACACCCAATTGCTTTGTGGTTTAGCAAAAACTGTGAATCCAGCCAAGGTAGGAAGTTTCTTGTCTAAATAGACCAGCTCGCTTCTCTCTATATATGGCTGCAGCAAATGTGTTTACATCTCCCAGAGACAAAAGGCAGAGCCCTGAGTTACAAGAGGGGATAAAGACACGTTCCGTAGTCTTCCAGGGGCCCGAGAACGCTTGGCCTGTGTGATTAACTTCAAATCAAGTTGGGGCTTATCTGCTTTGGCACAGCCCCTCCCCTCCCCCAACATCTAACCAGCCCTTTTTTTCCAAGGGGTGCAGAGTACCAAACTTGGCCGTAAAAAGTTTATTGACCAAAGAGCACATTCTTGGTGTCCTGTAGTTGCCCCCGTGTGTTATTTATAGCTTTCCAAGTAACTTGGCCGATTAAATGTTTTTTTCCATTATCCCAGGAAGTCACAGAAATGGATAGCAGAACAATCTGGGGGAGGGTGGGAAGGAAGTGACCTCAACTGTAAGAAAGCATCTTCTCAAATGACTGTTGGGTTGTATTGTATCTATTTTTTTTGCTGAACAGGGGTCTCCAAGCTTGGCCCCTTTTAAGACTTGTGGACTTCAATTCCCAGGATTCAGTGTTGCTGGCTGGGGAATTCTGGGAGTTGAAGTCCACAAGTCTTAAAGGGGCCAAGGTTGGAGAACCCATGCTGTAGAATAAGATTCGTGGCGTAAGCTTCTACATGGCTGGTTTGGAATAGGTGAAATGTAAGGTAGGCTGCGTTGTGAAGATGCTAGTTTATCTAAGAATAGGTTTAATTGGGTATCCCGAAGCTGTCCTGGGGAAAGAAATTGAGGACTTCCTGGACCCTCACTACCACTATAATCTCTGTTGCAGCCTTCAGACCTACCCTAGTAGATCGGATCAGAACATTTTCCATATTTGGGTGAGTCAAATGGATACTTTAAGGTACATCCTTTGAAAACCTTGAAACTTTAAAATAGGGCAGTATATCCCCTTTTGGAATTTAGCCCCAGATAGGTTGTTTTAAGCCTGATACAGCCTAGTGGCACCCCTTGTTCGATACTTAAATCATTAACAGCCGCAAATTTGCTTGGCTCAGATGATTCCCTTGTCTCCCGCTGGAGAGTAAATACTATAGCTGAGTTCAAGATTTTAATAATATATATTTTATTGGGTTTTGGCTTGGTGCATTGTATGAGGGTATTTGTTCAATGAACCAGGATCAAACTATTGTAGAAATCTTGCCTCTGGGTTTATGTAAACTTGGTTTATTTCACCGCAGGCAAATTTTCCCAGTAGGGAAAATTGGTTTGCAATGGTTTTAAGATCAGTGCAATAAGTATCTCTCCATTGCTTATCTTAAAGCTTCTTGTGCTACTGACGGATGCCTTTTTCGTTGCCTGCTTTTGCACAAACAAATTGCATTGGGCCAATGTCTACGGAGATCCTCAGTTCATCCAAGTCATGCTTGTCACAAAGATGCTTTCTGAAGAGGCAGCTGGACTTCCTTGTTGTTGTTTTTTAATGACGTTTCACTTCTCTTCCTTCAAATGGTGCAGGGAGTATGGATGGATTTCCAGAAAAATTGCACACTGCAGGAACCATTTGAACTTCAGTTTGAGATACTCAGGTGACCCTGAGGAAACAGATAAACCTCCAAGTGACCCTTCTAAAAGCATGCAAATGGCGAGTTCTCTGCCAGGCGTATAAATCCTTCCGTTCCCCCACCATCCAGTCAGAGCTGAAGAAGCTCCTTGGGTGAGAATCGAAATGTCTTCAAAGAAAAGCCATAAAGTCCAGTTGCCCCCCTGAAATTTAAGCGCCTTTGGGACGTTAGGCCAATGTTTTCCAACCTCAGCAATTTTAAGATATGTGGACTTCAACTGCACACTGGCTGGAAAATTCTGGGAGTTGAAGTCCACACTTCTTAAATTTGCTGAGGTTGGAAAACTTCTCCTTAAGACCAGGTTCACGCAGCCAATATTGGGTAACAACAAATGCTATTCATTCAACATTCGTTCAAAAATTCAACATTGCGAGTCCCAGACAGTGTAATGTTAAAGGGAGGGTTGTAGTTCCAACATCTGGAAAACCACAGATTGGCTAGGTCGGCCATGAAGATACATGTTCAACATCTGCAGCCTTAGTGCATATCAACAACAGTTAATAGATTCCCTTTTCTTTTATAGCTCTTGAGCAGGTTTGGCCAAAATTCTTTTTGAGTGACTTAGGTAGCAATGGCTGTCTTGGTTATTTTGCATCCGGAGCTCCAGCAAATCAGCTTTTTAAGCACTTTGTCATGGATTAACTCAGTAAAAGTTTGTTTCGGACATTCCCCTCCAACAATCATGAAAATGATGCTTGTTACCACAGCAGTTCAGATCAATTGTTGGCCCGAAGCAGAGGTGGTATTCAGCATGTTCTGACCATTTAGAACGGGTCCCAGCTCCCTCCCCCCCGCCCATCCGCACATCATCAAGATGAAGAGCGAGAGGAGGAATTCTGGGAGTTGAAGTCCACAAGTCTTAAAGCTGTCAAGTTTGAACACCCCTGGGTTTTTTTTTTCTAAAGGGTTAGGGGTCCAAAGGGCTTGTAACTTGACAGCTTTAAGACTTGCGTGCTTCAAATGCCAGAGTTTCTGAGCCAACATTTTGGTTGCTAAGCAAGAGCGTTGTTAAGTGAGTTTCACCACATTTTACAAGTTGGTCATGCCCACCCAGTCACATGACTGCCAAGACACTCCCACTCAGTCACATGGCCAGCAAGCCACAAAGCAGGCCACACCTACAGAAGAGGTTCTAAAAAAATTTCGAAACCCACCACTGTACTAAGCCTATGTTCACGCTAAACCATGATTTATTGAATCAGTATCAAATGGCTGCTGCCAAGACATGCCATGCTAGTTAGCTAATCAACTAGTTAATTGAATCATGCCAACTATAAACCAGTAGGGTACAGTTTCCCTCAGCTTGGTCATCCTTTGAAGTGGTCAAGAGTAGGATTAGTGGTGGGATTCAAACTTTTTACTACCGATTCTGTGGGCGTGGCTTGGTGGGTGTGGCAGGGGAAGGATACTGTCAAATCTCCATTCCCTCCCCCCTCCCGGGGAAAGATACTGCAAAACCCCCATTTCCTCCCGATCAGCTGGGACTCGGGAGGCAGAGAATAGATGGGGGCGGGGCCAGCCAGAGGTGGTATTTGCCGGTTCTCCGAACTACTCAAAATTTCCGCTACCAGTTCTCCAGAACTAGTCAGAACCTGCTGAATGCCACCTCTGAGTAGGATTCATTTGAAGAAGAACTTCAGGCATTTTAAGGGATGAAGCAGGGATCCCATCTGCAAGGCATGGCATCCAATTTGCTCTTCAACCTCTCCCATGTCCAAAATGGGGCCTGACTGAGTACTTGTTCCCGGCTTATTCAGAGACTTCTAGGTTTGCGAAGAGAAAGTTGCTGGACCTTAGACCCTACTTTTGGCATCCTCATAAACCCGTAGTATGCTAAATGAAAACCCAGCCAACTGTATTATGGCTTGGCACAGTTATATATTCCACTTTTCTAGTGTAGGAGATTCCTTGGGCCTTTTCACAGCCAGCATAGGAAGAGATTTTACCTTTGATTTAAATGCAAATATTTCTATCCTCCTTGAGAAGAATAGAGGCCTTTATGTTTATCATGCCAGCTTGTTTAAAAACCTTGTATTGTTCCACTATTATTTCGATAGCAACTGCATCTGTTAACGGCTCTCTTGTAATGAAAAAAACGAGGACAGTAATCTTTGCAAGACAGGGTTCACTCCAATGGTTGCTCTGCCTTAGTGACAGTAACGGACGGGCAAGACTTAAGGGTGAAACATTAACCAGATTAACTGTTGCTCCTTCAGGTTGGTGAAGGAAGTATAACAAGAGGTGCCCTTGGACCTACTAGGAACTGTCAACTTGGAAGGTCAAACTTTGCAGCAAAAGGAACATCCCTCCAAGGGTTGAAATTCAGCTTTATAATAGGGCCATCTGGGTTAAGAATGGTTGAAAAGACTGGAGGGAAAAATAGGAGGAATAGAACTGTCTTAAATTGAAAGTCTCAGCAGATGCACCATTGGGCTAATCTTAGCTAAACTTTGAAGCTAATTGTGGCTAATACTAGGATAAGAGTCGGGACCCTGGTCTCATTGGTTCAGATATTTGAACTTCAGGTCCCAATATGGCTATTTTTGAGAACTCAAGCTCACGTATTTGAATGATGCAGAGGTTGGAGAGATTTGCTTTAGTGACCTGGTGTAATGGGTACTCTCGGCTCCAGATGTGCTCACTTTGTATTTTCTCAAATACCCAAAGAATATGGCCACCAGATCACAGAAGTTAGCATTTGGCTAGGCTGTCGCATTATAAACCTGTCTGTTAGTATCTTATTGCTGATGCATATATTTTTTTTCTGTAAAAGTTTTGGTTCTCTGTATACAATTATAGGTATACATTCACATAGTTGTTATTCTTTTTTACATTTGTCATTCCATTTTCAGGGTTATAACATACCATTTGGGTTGCTTTGTTTATCATCCCTCGCTTGTTTTGACACCACCTTCTTTTCCCTTTCTTTTCTCCCTCCCTCCCTTCTCTACTTTCTTCCTTCCTCTCTCCTTTCCCTTCCTTCTTCCCTTACCTCTCCCCTCTTCCCCTTCCTGCCCTCTCTCCTTTTCCCTTCCATCTTCTTCTCCTCACCTCTATCTTCCTTCTCTCCTCTCCTTCCCTCCCTCCCTTCCTTCCTTCCTTCCTTCCTTCCTTCCTTCCTTCCTTCCTTCCTTCCTTCCTTCTATTGTTGTAGAATATTGTTGTCTCTTCCAGCTCTTGATTTTTATTTTCTTGGGGTGCATAAATTAAAGGGAGCTATATGCATATGTTATTCTCTAGCTTTTAATGTAAGCTTGCTTATATACTAAAGTTCATTGATAATATTCTTCCCCAAATTAGGTGGCTGCAAACTGCAAAGTTTGGGGTCCTTCTCTGTAGGGTTTAGCCTGGTGTCATGCTCTATAGGTGACAAAACAGCAATAAAAGTCACATTTGCTAGGTTGAGATATCCTTCTGAACAGAGGTGTAAGTTTAATCTGTGCTAAAAATGGCATCCGACAGTTGGAGTGGCAGCCAGATATCCCAAAGAACTGAGTACCGTACCTTGCCTAGCTGGAGCGTGATTTGGGGCGAAGGAAAAACAAGCAGATATTTAATCTTTGCTTTGGTTCCCTCTCGGCTGGTCTACTGAGGATGATGACCATGTATGGAGAAAGCAGCAGCTAAAACGGGCACCGTGCTCTCCCCACTGCCTCAATTGGCAAGCTGTCTGGTGCAATTCCAGCATTTCTGAAGTGGTCCTTTTAAGTTACTTGGTACATTAAGGGCATCCTGAGGACGGGTAGGCAGGGAACCTTCTGAATGCAGCTACTAGAAAGGAGGAGACGCCATTCTGCTCTTTGGCTCTTCTCTAACGGACTCCATTGTGTAATTAGCACCTTTACTGCTGTGATTGTCAACGTGGTGCCCATGAAGATCTGCGTCTCCCCCCAATACATCCTTTAGCGCTTGCAAATTTCCTAGCCTTACCTGACACCAAAAGAATCTCTAGCAAAGAAGACATTCAATAACAAATGTACTTAAATGATGATCCTGATGTAGAACAAGACTCTGTTAGTCACTGGCCATTTTTTAACGTATTCTTTCTAAGGACAAAGTTGCATGTAATCAGGATAGGAGGCCACACCTGAAATTGTGGAAAAGGAAGGTCGTATGTAGAATAAGGGACTTCTTACAGAGATACAGTAGCATACCAAAAGAGGAGATAAAGTGACACAATTGGACTGTGAAATAATGTGACCTTTTTTTTATCTCCGGTAAACTAATTTTTGAGAGTCAGTTTGCTGCAAGATTTAAAGGCAACAGATGAGAAATTGCAGACTGAGGGTTCTAGTCCCACCTTAGGCACAAAAACCAGCTGGGGGCAACTTGGACCACTTCCTTTCTCTACACTCTAGGAAGAAGATCAAACCACTTCCAAAAATATTGACCAGAAAATGGCAGAAACCTGTCCAGGCTGTTCCCAGGAGTCCACACTGACTTAAAAGGCACAAAAACACACAAAAGTCATTTTTTACAAAGAGGGTAATGTGACTTGTCAGCTTCCTGTGGCCCAATTTTTAGGAGTTAATTATTATTTTGCACAACCCAAAGAATATTGCACAGACATTTTACTCCTGTTTGTCTGAAATCACTCTAGGTTTCTCTGCATTAAAGCATGAAATACACATTATGTTGCAAGAACCAATCAGGATCGGTCCTTGGGACCAGAGGTTTAATCTTCCAAGCTTTCGGTCTCGTGCTGGAGCCCATCCTTAGGGAACTTCTCTCTAGAAGATTGTGTGTTGTTGTGTGTGTCGGACTCCAGCATAAGTCCGAAAGCTCAGAAGACAAAACCTCTGCTGACCGACCCAGATTGGATTCTAAGCATGAAACATTTTTGGGGGACGAAATTTAGACAAGCAATTGGGTGATGCAATTTGGCAACCCCTGTAAGGACCTGGGAAGTTGCTCTCCCCTTCAATGCAGGAATGAGATCTGAAGAGCTTATAGGCATTTAAGAACTGTGAGGGTCTCTCCTATATTGCATCATTCTTCTACAAGGTGCAGAAGAGAAGTAATAAAAAAAGGATTGTTTTCATATTTGGAGAGTGTGGTGGTGCAGTGGTTAGAGTGGAGTACTGCAGGCTACTTCTGCCGATCACCGGCTGCCAGCAGTTTGGCAGATCAAATCTCATCAGGATCAAGGTTGACTCAGTCTTCTGTCCTTCCGAGGTCAGTAAATTGAGGACCAAGATTGTTGGGGGCATTAGGCTCACTGTAAACTGCTTAGAGAGAGCTGTAAAACACTTTAAAGCAATATATGTCTGCTATTGATAGTGCCCTTCCTTCCTTCCTTCCTTCCTTCCTTCCTTCCTTCCTTCCTTCCTTCCTTCCTTCCTTCCGGTTAGAATGCAGTATTGCGGGCTAACTCTGCCCACAGTCCTTCCGAGGTCAGTAAAATGAGGACCAAGATTGTTGGGGGCAATAGGCTCACTGTAAACTGCTTAGAGAGAGCTGTAAAACACTTTAAAGCAATATATGTCTGCTATTGATAGTGCCCTTCCTTCCTTCCTTCCTTCCTTCCTTCCTTCCTTCCTTCCTTCCTTCCTTCCTTCCTTCCTTCCTTCCTTCCGGTTAGAATGCAGTATTGCGGGCTAACTCGGCCCACAGTCAGGAGTTCGAACCTCACCGGCTCAAGGTTGACTCAGCCTTCCATCCTTCCAAGGTTGGTAAAATGAGGACCCAGATTGTTGGGATGGTAGGCTGACTCTGTAACCCCTTCGAGAGGGCTGAAAAAGCACTGTGAAATGGTATATAAGTCTTAAGTGCTATTGCTATCATAAAGCCTCAACATTTCGAGGGAGGTCTTTAACAAAGTGATACCATAGTCAAAAGAGTGAATTCTTCCCAACTTTGGCTCACTTATTGCATATGTTCCATTGAAAGACTACAGAGTTAATGGAACAAGAAGCTTATTGGTGATCTGCTCTTAACAGCTAAGTCAATCACTACTCACCAGTGGGAAACATCTGGGTCATTTTTTTTTGCTTGAAAAATGATATGGCAAAATTTGTTTGCCCTGCTTGACAAGGTCTCTGATAAAATCCACATGCTTAAAAAAAAAAACAGTAGGAAACAGTTACACTAGTACTGGCAGGTTTCTATGAGTTTTATAGAGGAGCCGAGGTGGCGCAGTGGTTAGGGTGCAGTACTGCAGGCCACTTCAGCTGACTGTTATCTGCAGTTCAGCGGTTCTAATCTCACCGGCTCAAGGTTGACTCAGCCTTCCATCCTTCCGAGGTGGGTGAAATGAGGACCCAGACTGTGGGGGCGATATGCTGACTCTGTAAACTGCTTAGAGAGGGCTGAAAGCCCTATGAAGCGGTATATAAGTCTTAACTGCTATTGCTATTGCTATTATAAAGGACAACACGAATATATGCTTGGACATATGGGGATTTTCAACTGATACAGGGTTGTTTAACATAGCAGTGACTGAAATGTATTATCATATAAAGAAATAAGCAAAGAAAGTTGGTGTTAACCTGTAGCTCGTTCCATTTTGATTTTGGAGTATTTCAATAATGCTGCAGGTATGCTATATTAAGATCTCCTTTTAGTTGAACTCACAGCCTAGTTACCAGTTGTTTCAGAGGAAGGGGGCTACTTCAAGACAATTCCCTAATGTTGGGTGGGCTCCTGACATATCTTCTACTTGTCCAGGTTGAGCAGGTAGAAATTCTCAAGGATGAGAGATCCCTAAGACACCCAAAGCCGCATATGGCTGTAGGAGCAAGCCTGCCTCTTGAATTGTGCTCATAAATCTGGCATTAAGAGGGGCAAAGGGAAAGGTCCCCCTTGCACATATGTGCTAGTCATTCCTGACTCTAGGAGGGGGTGCTCATCTCTGTTTCAAAGCCGAAGAGCCAGCGCTGTGTGAAGACGTTCTCCGTGGTCATGTGGCCAGCATGACTTAGACCCCGAAGGCGCATGGAATGCTGTTACCTTCCCACCAAAGGTGGTTCCTATTTTTTTCCACTTGCATTTTTTACATACTTTCGAACTGCTAGGTTGGCAGAAGCTGGGACAAGTCACGGGAGCTCACTCCGTTACGCGGCGCTAGGGTTTCGAACCGCCGAACTGCCGACCTTTCTGATCGACAAGTTCAGCTTCTTGGCCACTGAGCTACTGCATTCCCCATTCAGGGGGGTAACATGGCCTTATTGTAATTGAGCACTTATCATAGATGCTGATATTTCCTTATTAAGCAGAAAGTTGCAGGTAGTCTTCAAGGAAAGCACCATATAGAACAAGTAGATGATTACGACCATCAAGTCAGTGTAAACTTTGCTTTATAGTTTATAATATGACCTGAATTCAGAGTTAATTTTCGAAATGCCTGAGGTATAAGGAGAAATAAGGAGGGATTTTCTGATAGTGAGAACAATCCACCAATGAAACAGAAGTTGCCTTCGGAAGTTGTGGAATCTTCATCACTGGAAGCTTTCAAGAAGAGACTGGGCTGCCATCTGTCAGAAACGGTGTAGGGTCCCCTGCTTGAGCAGGGGGTTGGACTAGATGACCTACAAGGTCCCTTCCAACTCTGTTAATCTATCTATCTATCTATCTATCTATCTATCTATCTATCTATCTATCTATCTATCTATCTATCTATCTATCTATCTATAATATGCTAAATGTTGATGTTAAAATTGTCCTGTTTCTTGTAGGAGAAGGAAGTTTTAGCAGGTTGAAAAATTTGAAGCCATTACTCTTGTCTTTAGCTATCATGCCTGTCAAGGATGGTGAGTGATGGTTCTACTCTCACAACTGCAATCCTTCCAGGCTTGGGGTTCTAAGATGGAAAATATACCCATTTTGTGAAAGGTTCTCAGCTCTGCTAGAGGTGTGGCTCTATTCACAATGGCTTTCTGAATGTTCCCAGTTCAACCTCTGTTGCTTTGCTGAAACGAGTATAATTTGTGCTTGGCTGCTCAGAAAGGTTGAGGTGTTGTAAGCCAGAAAGCAGAGCTTGCTTGTTTTCCCCACCCTGAAAATAGGAGAGGAAATAATCCAGCACAAAAGCACTGAATTGCATCAACCCTTATCAATATTATTAATAACTGTTATCAGTTATTGGGAATTTAAGAGCCACGGTGGCGCAGTGGTTAGAGGGAAGTACTGCAGGCTACTTCTGCTGGCTGCCTGCAATTTAGCAGTTCAGATCCCACCAGGCTCAAGGTTGAGTAAATGAGGTGGGTCAAATGAGGACCCAGATTGTTGGGGGCAAGAGGCTGACTCTGTAAACCGCTTAGAGAGGGGCTGCAAAGCACTGTAAAGTGGTATATAAGTCTTAAGCGCTTTTGCTATTGCTAACTGCTCAGTTTCGAGAGAAAGCAAGTCTCAGTATTGAAACCTACCAGGATAAACCCAACTTTCTTCTGGATTGAAATCTGCAAGAAACAGATCAGGATTCCTTAATTATAATTCAACTTGTTTGTTCAGGTTTAAGCGTCTCCCTTATCTCTGTTCTTCAACCTTCAGAGAAGACAGTTAGGGGTTCATCACATGTAATGCCTCTCATGTCATATTCGATGGGCTACATTGAAACCTTGTTTAGATAACACTAGAAAACCATGGCAAGCCTTTGGCTGCTTAAGAGAGTAACAGAGTTGGAAGGGACCTTGGAGGTCTTCTAGTCCAGCCCCTTGCTCGGGCAAGGATCCCTATACCATTTTAGACAAATGGTTGTCCAATCTCTTCTTTAAAACCTTCAGTGTTGGAGCACCCACAACCTCTGGGGAGGCAGTTCGCTCCACAGAACCTCAACCAGTTCTGAAACAAGATCTTTAGTATGTGAAATAGGTGCTTTATTATTCAGCTATGGCCCTTTTAAAACCGGTTCACACGCTTTTGGGAAAGACACAGCAGCCACCAACTCTCTGCTAAATGGCATAGAAACGGTTTAGCTTGTTAGCAGACAACTCTAATAGAATCAGAAAGTTGGGAAGCTTAAGTGTCTTCAGTGTGCAGGAAAACCAGTTAAATTATCTTCGGGAGTTGGCAGTCCAGCGCTTCCTAAAAGTTTAGAAGTTATCTAATCAACACATTCCGAATCTTTCAACCTTTCTCAAATTACAAGACAACTTATGTTGATTTCCCCCACCCCCCCAAATCCCCCAGCTTAGATGAACCCTCCGTAAAGATGGGGCTTCATTAAGCTGTCGGTCTCTAGGGAGAATTGTTTTAAAACATGGCGTTAAACAGCTAACCTCTTTTTTAAGGTCCCAAGTGTTTTCCTTCCCACAACTTTTGTTTTGCAAGCCCTGGGTATGTTTTGATACTGCGCAGGGCCTTATAAGTCTAGATATTTAAAGTTGACGGGTGCAGTTCAGCATTCCATCTGGCTCGCGTCAAGTGCCTCCAGCTGCATTGTGTCTCAAAGACATGAGACAAAGCTTGGGAGAACATCAACAGCAGGTTCTTATCTGCATCCAGAGCAGGCATTTTTCAGGAACACTCGTGTTCTACCCCAATCAAGGCCCAAAAGGAGGGCTAAATTTACTTCTTTCCCAGTTCTGAGGATGCCCTTGTTAAGCAGCTGCAAATCCTAAACTATCCGTAACTGAGACATCCCGTTGTGTGAATTGAGGCCAGGAGTAAACCGAGCAAGCCACGTTTTAGAGAACTGTGGCTTGTGTGTTAGGTGAATGCATAGTAATTGTAATTTGTAATTTTAATAGATTTGTATGCCGCCCAATCCCGGAGGACTCCGGGCGGCTTACATAAAAGCAATTTAAAAAAGATTTAAAAAGATTAAAACAGAGAACAGTACAACTTAAAAACAGAAAAACACAACATGCACTCAGTTATATCGGGGCTGTAGTTCAGTCAAGCTCAACAGCCCCAGGCCTGCCGGAACAGCCAGGTCTTAACGGACTTACAGAAGGCCAGGAGAGTGGGGAGGGTCCGGATCTCAGGGGGTAGATCGTTCCAAAGGACTGGGGCAGCAACAGAAAAGGCTCTCCCCCGAGGAGCCGCCAGACGGCATTGTGTGGCCGACGGTACCCGGAGAAGGCCCGCCCTGTGCGATCTTATTGGACGCTGGGAGGTATGTTGCAGGAGGCAGTCACGGAGATATCCAGGTCCTAAGCCATGTAGGGGTTTATAGGTGATAACCAGCACCTTGAAGCATGTCCGGAGACCGATGGGAAGCCAGTGCAGCTCACGGAGGATAGGTGTAACGCTCGCGTGGCTGCATTCTGGACCAGTTGTAGTCTCCAAACACTCTTCAGGGGCAGCCCCATGTAGAGCGCCATAGTCAAAATGGTCACCCTATGAAGAGCATGTCATTAGATGTTTCTTGCAATTTGTTTTTGCCCCCCCCCCTCCCGGCTCCAAATATTCTGCTTCAATCTTCTTCTTTCTTCTTATCCTGAAATAATCGCATTGGCTCTCCCATCCTCAAACCAAACTCCCTGTGTTTTAAAACTGAGACCTTTTTTTAAGGTCCACCTCCTTGCTTTCTTTTGTCCCTTCCATCTAATTTCCACTGGATTCTGGTCCGGTTCTGATCAATTATTATTTCCTCAACATCCGAATTTAATTCTGTTGTCATCCAGGCCATATCAATTCTAGACCGCGATTGGTGTCTACCCAAGAAGTATGTGTACTGATTCCTTCCCCTATTCCTTTCTCCCCAACTATCCTTAACACCCAACTCTTCTGCCATTTTGAAAAAGGTGGTAGGTAGTGCTCTTCTAGTCCCTTTCCTTGTTTTGACGCTTCTATAATCTAAATTCTTATCCACTATTGCATTTAAAAACCCCACAATGCAAATACTCTCACTTTCTATCTCCCTGATGATATTGCTTCAATGTTCTTTTGGAGTCCACATCTGTGTGTATGGGCTTACTTAGTCCAGAAAAAACGCTATCCCTAGACTGTAGCTGAATTGGCAAGTTGTTTGGAGGGTTAAAAGATGGTGACTCTTTTCTCAATGCAGCAAAAGCGATCAACTGATTGCATTCCTAGAAGCAAAGATTTCGTCAGATTGTCCAGCAGGCCAAGAGATTGTCATCTCCCCTGAGTAAAGCCATGTGAACAATGTGTGGTCCAAGTGTTGCTGTTTAGATTTCAAGGGCTGGGTAGAAACAAAGCTTGTCCTTAGCCCAACGCACAACAGGGGATGGCGTCAAAAACCTTGGCCTGTGAGAGAGAAGAGAGAATATTGCTATGAGGATTAGGCTCACGCTTGTCAGAAATTGCAGTTGGGCATCAAATAATGCTCCTAAAAACAGTCTTTTTTTAAAAAAATTGTGCAGCAGTTAAAAAGGATGATGCATGTAGAAGCATGGCCAGAACCTACACTGGTATTTGTGGAGTTACTAGATTCTCGGAAGCATTTCAAAAAGCGTCAGCATTTGCGAAACCTTGCATAAAATCTAAACAAGAAGTCTTCGCAATTTCCAAACAAGTTTGACGTATAATATAATCTTAATCAAGAAATAGATGCTGTGGTCTTCAACAAATGTTCTTCAACAAAGAATAACATTAGCAGTGTATGGGGTTTTTTTTTTAAAGGGCTCAGGTTTAATTTCAAGATAACTGTTGGTTGCGTTCAGCTGAAGGTAGGTGAGGAGAAGCAAAATAGCCGAGGTGGCCATTAGGAATATCTCTGGCTAAACATCCTTACTGTGAAGAATCTGATGAGAGGGCATTTCATCTGGAAAACGAGGTGTAGCAGCAAGAAATGTCCCTTTGTGCTGAATTGTTCATTCTTAAAACTGGAAATATGGGACCAGAACATCTCTTTTTACAGAAGCAAATGCAATGTCTAGATCAATGGTTCCAGTGGTGGGTTTCAAAAATTGTTCGAACCTACTCTGTGGGTGTGGCCTCCTTTGTGGGAGTGGCTTGCCACCCATGTGACCGGATATGAAGATGCCGACGACACTTGTCAGGACCACCTTAAATTACCTCATACACAGCACTGGCATGCATAAGAATATGGTGTAAACTTGTTTTTTAAAAGGCATCTTTGGTTTGCGTTAAAACAACTTCAACACACGCAATGTTCTGATTGCACCACAAACGCAGTAGTCATCCTTACCTTGCACAGAGGCACTGAGTTTTATAAATAGGAGCATGATAGTGTAGAATAATCATATCCAAGGACCAGTGGTGGGTTTCAAAAAAATTTGGAACCTCTTCTGTAGGTGTGGCCTGCTTTTGCGGGTCCACTGGTGGAACCTCTTCTAACCGGTTCGGTAGATTTGATGAACCGGTTCTACCGAATAGGTGTGAACTGGTAGGAACCCACCTCTGAATGGTTCCCAACCTTTTTTTTGGCCATGCCCCACCTAAACATCTTTAAAATCCTGATCCCCCCCCCCTGGTGACATATAATTCATACTTTAATCAAAAAGTGTACTCTACTCACTCACAGGAAGCCTAAAAAAGCCGTTAACTTGGTTTAAACAAGGTTCAAATTGCCCCCATTCGAAATCAACCCCCCCCCCCCCATGAGGCGTAGGCAACTCCTGGTCTAGATTCTGCAGCAAATGTTGAGTCTGTGCTATGTTTTCCAAGCTAAAATTTCAGAATCCCTCCATCCATAATTTGGTGTAAGACTGTCATGGTGTTTCTCAACCTTGGCAACTCGAAAATATATGGACCTCAACTCCCAGAATTCCCCAAGGAGTAACGAACGAGTCCCATCTACTTCTTGCAAACTTTACATTCCCAGTAGGCAAGGAGACCAAATTTCTCTGCCTCCGTTCAGTGGACTCCTTGATTCTGCAGATCCTTTTAAACACGGGAGGATGTTGGTTTTTAAAATCCCCCACTTGGGCACAGGAGAAAAACTTTTTGCCCAGATTGCAGTGGGATTCTTTCTGCAGGTGTGGTTTTTTTTTATTAAGAAGCTATCCACGTTGCAAGTAAGAAAAGCTTTTATTGGTACGGGTGGGAGACTTTAGACCTCTTAAAAGTTACCCGTGGGAGTTGGGAGATCATTTTTGGTTAGTGGGTGGTGGGTTGGTGGGCTCGGATGAAAATGGCCTCCTCAGCTTGCTCTTGTCTAGATGAAAATGAGTCATTTTGGTGCGTAATTTTTTTTTAAAGACATTGGTTACCTATCTAACATTGTGTAAGGTTGGCCCTGAGTCAGAGGGGATTCAATTTCATGTGACTCAGACGAGAACGTTCGTTTCCACGTGGATGGAGAATACCCTTCCCTGAATTCGTCCTCTTCCTGGGATTCATCACATCATGTGATCTCACACCTGAAGGACCTCAATCTCGTAAATCCCCTACGGTAACTATGAGGTCCAATTGTCTCGAACTGTGTTGAGATACGTGGTTTTCTGTCTCCCTTAGGTACGGACACTTTTCGTGAGTGGCCTTCCGGTGGACATCAAGCCCCGAGAACTCTACCTCCTTTTCCGACCATTTAAGGTGAGCAGGAAGGGTATAATGGGAAGAAGGAAGGGGAAGGAGAGGAGGAAGGAAGGAAGTAGAGAAGGGAGGGAGGGAGAAAAGAAAGGGAAAATAAGGTGGTGTTACAACAGGCGGAAAGGATGATAAATAAAGCAACCCAAACTGTATATTATAACCTATTAATTGGAATAACAAATGTATAAGAATGACAAATGTAAAGAAGAATAACGATTATGTGAATGCATACTAAAAATGGTATGTAAGAGAATAAAAAATAAAACAAATTTGATGGAAAAATGTGAGCAGGAACAAAGAAACGGATGCCTCTTGTTCAATGATAGAGCACCTTCTTCAACATACAGGAAGTCTGTGATTTAGGAATATAATCGAGCTCAAATTTACTGCTGCAAAGCAAGATAGTTGTTAAGTGAGGTTTGCCCCATTTTAGGACCTATTCTTGTCACCATTGTTAAGTGAACTACTGCAGTTGTTAAGTTAGTAACGTAGTCCTTAAGTGAATTTGGCTTCCCCATTGACTTTGCTTGTTGGAAGGCCACGAAAGGAGATCATCTAACCCCAAGACCCTGCGACGGTCATAACTATGAGTCGGTTGCCAACCATCTGAATTTTGGTCACTTGACCATGGGGATGCTTCAACAGTTGTGTGTAAAATAGTCCCGACTCATTTTTTTTCAATCCTGTTGTAGCTTCAGTCACAAAATATTCCTCGTTTGTCCAATCACACTTGGCCAATAAAGTAATCTATTCTAGTCTATTCTGTTTTCTATTCTATTCTATTCCATTCCTTATTCTATGTTATTTTTTATTCTATGCTTTATTCTATTTCTTATTCTATTCTTTATTCTATTTCTTATTCTATTCTTTATTCTATTTCTTATTCTATTCTTTATTCTATTCTATTCTTTATTCTATTCTATTCTTTATTCTATTCTATTCCTTATTCTATTCTATTCCTTATTCTATTCTGTTCTATTCTATTCTATTCTATTCCTTATTCTATTCTATTCCTTCTCTGTGGCTGCTCCGACCCTCTGGAACAAACTCCCCGTGGAGATTCGCACCCTCACCACCCTCCAGGCCTTCCGCATAGCCCTTAAAACCTGGCTGTTCCGACAGGCCTGGGGCTAAAGAATCGTTGCCCCTATCTCGAATGGTATGATTGTTGCGTTTTTAAAAAAAAATTACGTATTGTTTTTGTGTTGTTGTTAACTGTCTGTATCTCCCTTCCCTTGTTTGAGTTGTGAGCCGCCCTGAGTCCCTTCAGAGAAAAGGGCGGCATACAAATGAAATAAAACTCTAAACTCTAAACTCTAAACTCTATTCTATTCCTTGTTCTATTCTATTCCTTATTCTATTCTATTATTCTATTCCTTATTCTATTCTTTATTCTATTCCTTATTCTATTCTTTATTCTATTCTATTCCTTATTCTGTTCTATTCTATTCCTTATTCTATTCTATTCCTTATTCTATTCCTTATTCTATTTCTTATTCTATTTCTTATTCTATTCTTAATTCTATTCCTTATTCTATTCTTTATTCTATTCTATTCCTTATTCTATTTTATTCTATTCAAACTACTCAACATTTCTGCTACCGGTTCTCCAGAACCTGTCAGAACCGGTTGAATACCACCTCTGGTGCCTGGGGGAAATATGGTCAGAGTAGTAACTGCATCTTAGTTTAACTTTTGTTTTTCCTTTTCCCAGCAATGGATATTACAAATGTACTGTTTTCTTTCTCTAGGGTTATGAAGGATCACTGATCAAGCTAACATCCAAACAGGTAATGCCTCTCCTTAACCCCTATCCTGGCATCCACTCAGTGCAGCTTAAATCAAGGACCGGTTCACCTCCTAAGACCTAAGGGAAAGGGACCTTGCAGGAGGATAGCTGATGCTTCAATTAAGCAACCTGTCCAAATGCCTTGGGAACCTCCAGGTGTGAAGACTTCAACTCCCAGAATTCTCATCAATGGTTCTGCTGGCTGTGGAATTTGGGGAGTTGAAGTCTCCACTTCTGGAGACTGCTGAGTTTGGGAAACAGGGTCCTAGAACATCCCCTCGGCAGTGAGAGATCCAGCTGTGTTTGGGTCCTAGAAGAAACGTTCTACTTGCTAGCAAAGTAGCCCATCTTACCTGGGCTTCTGTTTTGGCATGCGGTCTGGTGAAGGTTACTTTGTGTTGTTCTAGAACAGGCCTGGCCAACAGTGGCTAGAGTGCAGTCTTGCAGGCTAACTCTGCCCATTGCCAGGAGTTCGATCCTCACCAGTTCAGGGTTGACTCAGCCTTCCATCCTTCTGAGGTTGGTAAAATGAGGATCCAGATTGTTGGGAGCAATAGGCTGACCCTGGAAACCATAGAGAAGGCTGTAAAACACTATAGAGTGGTATATAAGTCTAAGTGCTATTGCTATTAGTGCTGCCCAGATGTATAGTTGCATTTCAGTAATGCTCCTCCTCCTCCTCCTCCTCCTCCTCCTCCTCCTCCTCCATACCTCTACTTCTTCCTCTCCTTCCTCTTCCTCCATTCCTCCTCCTCTTCTTCCTCCATACCTCTACTTCTTCCTCTCCTTCCCCCTCCTCTATTCTTCCTCCTCCATACTTCTACTTCTTCCTCTACTACTACTTCTTCCTCTTCTATTCCTCCGCCTCCTCCATATCTCTACTTCTTCCCCCCTCCTCCTCCTCCATACCTCTACTACTTCCTCTCCTCCTCCTCCTCCTTCTTCTTCTTTTCTTCTTCTTCTTCTTCTTCCTCCTCCTCCTCCTCCTCCATACCTCTACTTCTTCCTCTATTTCTTCTTCTTCCTCTCCTTCCTTCCTTCCTTGCTCCTCCTTCATACCTCTACTTCTTCCTCTATTTCTTCTTCTTCCTTCCTTCCTCCTTCTCCTCCTCCCCCTCCATACCTCTACTTCTTCCTCTATTTCTTCTCCTTCCTTCCTTCTTTCCTACCTTCCTTCCTTCCTTCCTACCTTCCTTCCTACCTTCCTCCCTCCTCCTCCTCCATACCTCTACTTCTTCCTCTATTTCTTCTTCTTCCTCTCCTTCCTTCCTTCCTTCCTTCCTTCCTTCCTTCCTCCTCCTCCTCTTCCATACCTCTACTTCTTCCTCTATTTCTTCTTCCTTCCTTCCTCCCTTCCTTCCTCCCTCCCTCCCTCCCTTCCTTCCTTCCTTCCTTCCTCCCTCCTCCTCCTCCTCCTGAGGAAGGCCACCTATACAAATGAGGCTGCCACAGCTTAAAGGTCTGTTTCTCCTGCCTGGAGAGAGATAACAATGCACGGGGTGGTTGCTGTAAGAAACAGCACTTGGCTGAAAGGGAAACAAGGTGGAAATGGGCAATTGTCTCTGGGGCTCCAGAGCTTTTGGGGGGCTGCTTGCTTGATGGCTTCTCCACAGGTGAGTGAAGTCCCTGCAGACAGAGCTACTCTTGGTGGGCTTCCTAGGAGACCTTCCTTCACGACCCTTTGAGTTCTGTTTTTGCAATCTGGTCAGGATTATGTACATGCATGTAGCTCAAAGTATTTGTCTTTCCAGCCAGTAGGCTTTGTTACCTTCGACAGCCGCTCTGGTGCAGAAGCTGCAAAGAATGCTTTGAATGTGAGTATTAACACTCTTGTGGCATCGGTTCTCACTAAACTTCAGAGCTTTATTTATTTATTTATAAAATTTGTATGCCGCCCAATCCCGAAGGACTCCAAGCGGCTTACAAAAAAGAGAGAGAAAAAAGACATGTAACGAACACATAACGGGGGGAAAAAACAGTTTAAAACAGCAACACCCTCATACATTCATTCTAATCGGGGCTGGACCTCAACAGTGAGGTCAACAGCCCCAGGACTGCCGGAACAGCCAGGTTTTTACAGCTTTCCTGAAGGCCATGAGAGTGGGTATGGTCCGGATCTCTGGGGGTAGCTGATTCCAAAGAGTCAGAGCAGCCACAGAGAAGGCTCTCCTCCGGGGAGCCGCCAGCCGACACTGTCTGGCTGACGGCATCTGAAGGAGGCCCAATCTGTGGGATCTTACTGGCCGCTGGGAGGTATGTGGCAGTAGGCGGTCTCGAAGGTACACTGGCCCTAAGCCATGTAGGGCTTTAAAGGTAATTACCAACACCTTGAATTGCGTCCTGAGACCAATTGGTAGCCAGTGCAGCTCGCGGAGGACAGGTGTAACGTGGGTGTACCTCGGTGCACCCAATATCGCTCGCGCGGCCGCATTCTGGACTAACTGCAGTCTCCGAACGCTTTTCAAGGGTAGCCCCATGTAGAGCGTGTTGCAATAATCCAGCCTTGAGGTGACAAGGGCGTGAGTGACCATTTGAAGCGCCTCCCAATCCAAATAGGGCCGCAATTGGTGCACCAGACGAACCTGGGCAAAGGCCCCCCTGGTCTCAGCCGACAGATGATGTTCCAGTTTCAGCTGCGAATTCAGCTTTGTTAATTGCTTGGCCCCCAGTTCAACACAGAGGGCAAATTCTGCTCATATCTTGGTTACCCTGACTGATAAGAAGATTCCTCTTTCCTGCTACTTAATGGATTCATGTCATAAACACAAGACAATAGAACTGATAAAGACTAGCCACACGCATTGACCACCAGTGTCAGATAGGAGTAAATGGGAAGTGAGTACTACTTAGTATGGGACTTACAATATAATTGGCTAGAGGAAAGAGGGGAAAAAAACAGGATAGTAACAAAGAAGAAGAAGAAAGATCAAGAAACTAAAAAACAAATAGAAAACCGCAGAATCAATAAGGGGGGGAAATACAAGATAGATTGTAGATGAAATAAGAAATATGAGAGGTTCAAATGTACAGGGCGGGGCATAACCTTTTCCTAGGGGGTCACAGCAACACTTGTAATAACAACACAAATAATTCATACACCATTCGAAAGCCCATCAAAAACTGAGTTTATGGACACGATTTAATAGTCAGTATGACCACCATTAGCCCTTCGAACAGCATTCAAACGAGGTGGATAAGAACACAACAAATCTTCAAACAGTTCCGTTTGATTTTCCAGATTTTTCAACACAGTTTCCAAATTCATTCTCAAAGTTTCAACCGAAACAAATTTAACATTTAATAGCTCATTCAATTCAGTTTTTTATGGGCTTTAAAATGAGGTATCGCGGAAGTTGTAAACTGCTGTCGATCTTGCTGTGACCCCCTAGGAAAAGGTTATGCCCCACCCTGAAAATCGAACGGAACTGTTTGAAGATTTGTTGTGTTCTTATCCACCTCGTTTGAATGCTGTTCGAAGGGCTAATGGTGGTCATACTGACTATTAAATCGTGTCAATAAACTCAGTTTTTGATGGGCTTTCGAATGGTGTATGAATTATTTGTGTTGTTATTACAAGTGTTGCTGTGACCCCCTAGGAAAAGGTTATGCCCCGCCCTGTATATAGTATGTACGAAATAAGATGTATAAAATATGTATGTAGATATGGATATAGTCATATAAGATATATATGTGTTGATAAAGGAAACATGATATATAAAAGATATAAAATGTGCTGCAAAGACGATATGATTGTATAAATAAAATAAAAAACTTAATTTTAAAAAAAAGAGTAAATGGGAAGATTATATACTAAATATTTTCATTTACTCCTAAACTGAAAAGATGGAAAAGCAGCGTTCTAAAGCTTTCAGCCTGGCAGACTTCAAATCCCAGAATTCAAAGCTGGCTGGGGAATTCTGGGAGTTGAAGTCCGCCAGGCTTAAAGTTGCCAAAGTTGGAGACCCCTGTCCTAAATGATTTCAAGAAATCGGCATCGGTTACAGAAGGATTTCTCATCCTTGGTGTCAATTTTAATTGGGTTTGGGATATCCTGTTTAATTTCTTCTTAACTTTTGTATTATATGTTTCTTTTAATGTTGTACGCCGCCCTGAGTCCTTGGGAGAAGGGCGGCATATAAATCGAATAAACCTAAACCTAAGATCTATGGACCAGCTCCCGTAATTCTCTTAACACAGCCCTGTCATGCCATGCTCCAGGCTGCTGAAATCAACGCATCTTAAAGCCAACCAAGGTTGAGAAACCCAGGAAAATTAAGAGTAGCTTAAGATAAGAAGGGATTCCTTGCAGCAGTGATAATAAATAATCCCGGAGATTGTATATCCAGTCAACGTGAATATTATTAATTAAACAGATGATACAAGGGGAGGGGGGTGTAATGAGACGGGTGGCAGACAAATTTAATAAATAATCAATGCATCTTAATTGCGCTTTACCTGGAAGGCAAGGTTGCTTCTCCATAAGCATATTTATATCCCTAAATTGAAATTGGCAGACAATGTGGAAGGTGGAGGGTTAGCCCACCATATAATTTAAATATTTTAACCACAGCAGGCACATTCAAGTGATGTCCCTGAGTGGTTGGGTCTGGATTTGTGCTTTTTTTTGTGTGTGTGTGTGTAGAGAATAGGTGTATGTACACACACATGTGTACACACACACACACTTTTTAAGAGTTATATTAGGTGGAATTTGTTTCGAGGAAATATAACTTTAGCTTAGATCAAGTTTGGGTCTTCAATAAGTAGGGTATATGGTGCACATTTAGATGCGTCCTGATCTTCAGCCAATCAGTTTTCTGGATGAGCAAATGCTGTTTCTTCCTACTCTCGTAACCCTTCCCCTTCTCTCCTTTCCCTGCAGGGGATCCGCTTCGACCCAGAGAACCCCCAGACGCTGCGATTAGAGTTTGCCAAGGCCAACACCAAGATGGCAAAGAGCAAGCTAATGGCCACACCAAACCCCACCAACCTCCACCCTGCCCTCGGCGCACATTTCATTGCACGAGATCCTTGTGAGGAGCAAAGGGGGGAGAGAGTCAATAAGCAAGAAGGGGGGAGACGTTGGGGTTGGGGGGGGGTCTCTGGGAAGGCATGTGAAGGTGTCCGCGAGCACATTCCTAGTGTGTCTCCCACAATGGAGAGTCTCAAGTCATCCAGTTCATGGTTGTCCCCAAAGAGCCGAGGTGGCGCAGTGGTTAGGGTGCAGTACTGCAGGCCACTTCAGCTGACTGTTATCTGCAGTTCAGCGGTTCTAATCTCACCGGCTCAAGGTTGACTCAGCCTTCCATCCTTCCGAGGTGGGTGAAATGAGGACCCAGACTGTGGGGGTGATATGCTGACTCTGTAAACTGCTTAGAGAGGGCTAAAAGCCCTATGAAGCGGTAAATAAGTCTAACTGCTATTGCTATTGCTAGATGCTTTTTCAAAAGGCAACTAGAGTTTCTTGGGGTTTCACACACACACACCCGCTTTGAAAATATTTCGCTTCTCCTCCAAGAAGCTTCTACATTTCTGACTGCATTCTGACCATTCAGTAAGAACTGGAGAAGCTTCTCGGATGAGAAACGAAATGTTTGCAAGGGAAAAAAAAACCCCAAGGAAGTCCAGTGGCCTTTTAAAAAGCACCTTTGGATCCCTCTGTGATGTTTTTGCATTATTATTATTTTTTTGATGCATGAGACACTCCTAAATTAGAGTTTCTGTAGTTGGTGCAAGTGGGAGGAATCTAAAGTCCTTGGGTGGCGCGCATTCTCCCCTATCCCAGAGGTCGGCAACCACATGTGGCTCTTTCATCCCACTGCTGTGGCTCCCTGTTGCCGGTTGGTGCCACAATTTTGAGAGGTGCTTCCAGTTACGGGGGGAAGACAGCACGGTGCGCTAGGAGGAGACTCTATGGTAAGGGGTGGGTTTTCCAGTTGGCTCTGCGATTGACAGGGCTTTCAGTTAGGACAGGTAGAGGAAAAAGCATGCTGCACTAGGAGGAGGCTCTATGGTGGGGGAATCGGAATTCCGGTTGGCAGAGGAAAAAAGATGCCACTCTAGGAGGAGACTCTATGGTGGTGGGGGGGGGAACCAGACTTCCGGTTGGCAGAGGAAAAAAGATGCCATGCTAGGAGGAGGCTCTATGGTGTTGGGGGAACCAGACTTCCGGTTGGCAGAGGAAAAAAGACGCCATGCTAGGAGAAAACTCTATGGTGGGGGGACTGGAGTTCTGGTCAGCTCCAGAAATGAATGGGGAGGCTTCCGGTTTGGACCTTTGGGGCTCTTTTGAGTGCTTAAGGATGCCGACCTCTTTCCTATCCCTAGGATGTGGTTACGGGTTATTCTCCAATCCTTTGTATGTGGCTACTGGGCTACTAGAGTTTTCCTAGAACACAATTGCTGGAAATCAGTGACCGAGTAGTGTTAATTCAAGCACAAATTAAGCCCTGGAAACCTGACCCTTGGTCTATCCTCACGCTGTTCAGGAGGACAACCCCTTAAAGAAACATTAAGAGTGGCCTCCAGACAACAAAGAAATGGGCTGTTTCCTGATATTGTGAGATCTCAAAAGTCTACATTGGGGGAGGTTTATGAACAGGTTAGGATAGCTCTTAGGTGAGCCCCTCCCCGAACAGCATCTTCTTGACCTGGGCTAGTCTTACAGGGTGGTGCTGAGCAGAACGTGGCGGGGAGACCCTTCCTGCAGAATTGGGGGTGAGGACGTTTGTGTCCGGGATGGACCTTTCGAAGAGGTTTGCGTGAATCGCTTGACCTTTCGTTTCTTCCCCACCCAAGCACAGACCATATGTAGCACTCCACCGCATTTCCAGATGTCGCCATATGCAGACGTTCTGCCCATTAGAAAAGAGTTAATGCTTTTGGGTTCACCATCCGTCTCGTGACATCACAAGCTAAACTCTTCCTGTAGCTCTCCAAAGACCCAGGTGGCCTGTCCAAAAAACGGGGCTCAAAAACTTTCTCGCCCAAGTATTCAGGTTGTCTTTCCTGTGTGCCGTAAGATACTCCATGCCTTCCTTCTTCCCGATGGGCGAATTTTGTTGACCTGCTGCTGCTCCTTCTCCTCTTCTAGATGATCTGACTGGAGCTGCCCTGATTCCGGCATCTCCAGAGGCATGGGCTCCCTACCCCCTGTACACCACGGAGCTTACCCCTGCCATCCCACATGCAGCTTTCACCTATCCAGCTGCTGCAGCTGCTGCCGCTGCTCTTCACGCTCAGGTGAGTTCACAATGGAACGTTGTTGTTGTTTCCCCCCCCCCCTTTGGGTGTGACGCCCCCTCTTGCAAGGGACAACAGAACATCTCTGCTTCAAAACATTTATTTCGTGCTGAGGGTTCTTCCCAGGACGGAGAACTTCAGCGAGTGGGTGGAGAGTTGATGTCCCGAGAGATTTTTCCCCTCTTAACCAAAATAGCCAGCATCCTCAGGGAGAAAGCTTCTATCCTCCCCAAATCTGCCTTAAATTTAGAGAAAAACAGTGGGCTGCCATTCCCTTCTACTTCTCAAGCAGGTTTGTTAGAGGAAATAAATTAAGCAGACCTCCAAAGGCAGGAATGTCCAACCTTGGCAACTTTTAAGACTTGCGGACTTCAACTCCCAGAATTCACCAGCCAGCTGTGCTAACCTGGCTAGGGAATTCTGGGAGTCGAAGTCCCAATAGGTTTTACAAAGTTACCGAGGTTGGACATCCCTGCTCCAAGGGATCCAAGCACTCAAAGAACACTAGCTCAAAAATGAACTGCGCTATTCCAGCAAGCACTTGGAGGACTTGGGTCAACCGCTCGAGAAACAAAAGAGAACTTCTTTCCAACTTCTCAGATTGTCCCAGGATGGGTATTTTGATCCCGTTTCAAAAAGCCGTTGTTGGGAAGGCCCACGCCTATTTTACCTCTTGTGGGGGCAGCCAAAGGAATTGGCCATCTCAAGTTCAAAGGATGAGTAAAGTCAGGAAGGGTGACCCCCACAGTTGGAGAGATGGATAAGAAGGAGATGGTCATGTTCCATTTCTGGACAGTGTCCGAGCTGAGAAGCTTCCCTGTTGAGAACAAGGCCTCTTTCAATCTGGCAAAGAACGGTATGAAGTCAGCTTGAACTTCTTCCCTTCAAAAGCCATTACACGACTGTTAATTTTGGTCCATACAAGTCTGTTCTTGTATGGTCTTGACCCTTTTCCCCTCCGTCAAAGGGACTAAGGATAGCTTGCTCTGCAGATGTTTGAAGGAAGGAAGAACATAGTTTAGCATGGTGACCAAGCCATAAGAATGTATACAAACAGAGGTAAAATAGATAAAATGCACAAGATCCAGAGTGGGGGAATAAATAACTGTTTTTACAGATTATAATCCGTCTCTCTCTCTCTCTCTCTGATTCCATGGAGTCAAGAGTTATCCCTTAAGGGGAATTTTAGTAAATCCACATTCATTTCCTGATTGCAAAAACATTTTTTATTAGAAGCTTCACCTCAAAGAGACTCCCTAAGCTACGTGTGGGTGTACGTACAAGCATTTGGATGCCATTACCAACAACCCTTGTTTTAGGATTAGAATCTAAAAAAAACAAAGATAAAAAGATGGGAAAGGAGCTTTTTTTTTAAAAAAACAAAACCCAACCACGTTCCGCTTTTTCAAAAGAGTTTGGAGAATGATCTCGCCTCCATTCCCTTAATAAAGGAACGCTGGACAGAAACGTCATTTCTGACCAGTCTCTCTCTCTGTGCTCACTTTTATGTGCTTACGTGTCCCTGGCCCACTGTTTAGAGAATGCAGAACAGAAATGGTGCAGAGTTTATAGTAACTCTTGGCTAAACAATATGGGTTGCAAAGGACGAGCTTTGCAGACCAAGGGTGCAAAACTTAAAAGATTTTGGCCTCAGGAAAGTGCCTTCAGACCATCAAAGACCATCAGCTTGTGTTCTTATAATTTTGAAAATTTGGGAACGGGGGCCTGCTGTTACGTCTCCTCTTTCCTTAGAAAGACAGTTTCCCCGGGCTGATGTCTGCAGGTTTGTCCTTTAAAAGCAAAACGAATGTGTTACTCATAAAAGCCCTTTGAGTTAAACATTACTTCACTCTCCTTACTAAGCAACGGGAAGCTCAGAGTTCCACCCACCACTCGGGACGAAATCCTGGTGCTGAATTTTGAAATTCTTCATGAAATAATGGGAGAATTGTTTCCTCAATTTTTTCGACAGGAGTAGAATGGGGATGTTTGCCTAACCCCTTGGCCTACGTGTTTAATCAATTGAAGTGTCCTATTTCATTACTGCTTGATGATGGGGAGGTTATTTATGGGTCAAAATCCAAGGAAATGAAATGGACAATTCTGGGTGCAAATTCTTGGTCATCCATTTCCTTGAAGACTCTAGATCAGGGGTGTCCAAACCTGGGAACTTTTAAGACTTGTCGACTTCAACTCCCAAAATTCTGGAAGTTGAAGTCCACAAGTCTTAAAAGTTCCCAAGTTTTAGGTGATGCTTTATGGAGATCAAACTCCTAATGATTTGGAGAATTCCCCAAATTCCCAGCATGGCTGGCTGGGGAATTCTGGGAATTGAAGTCCACAAGTCTTAAAGTTCCCAAGTTTGGACCTCCTGCTCTAGGTAATGCTTTATGGGGATCAAACTCCTAATGATATGACTCAGCCGTCATATCTATAGACGCGTTGACACCCTGATCTTCCAGTTGTTGTGTATTTTTTAAAAATTGCTCCATAGTCAACTTTAACCAACCCGTGGCTAACCTCACTAAGCCATGATTTGTTTTACCTAGCCTGAAAAAGCTTGGTGATTATGTTCACAAATACTATCGGCTCAGAACAAGCCATGCTACGACTCAGTATAATGTATGAATCGCCCGGTGGGTGGGTTGTGCACACACAATCTATCATCTTCCTTAGTCCCTGGTGGCCTCCAGATGTTTAGACTGGGGAGAGACTGGCTAAGGATGGTGAGACTTTTGAAGGGTGAATAACAGGTTGGTGAAGAACAAGCACCTTCAAAGGAAGTTCAGCTAGTTAGACCATCTACAGTACTTGATGCTTTTCCTCTTATGGGAAATAAATGCCCCAGTTTCAATGACCCGAGAAGTCCTTTGGGCAAGGAAGGTCCATGGGTCCCTAAGGAAGAGAAGCTCCAGTGGATGGAGAGATTCCATGAACCTTCTTCTAATGAACTTGATGGACACTGAAAACTCATAACCTCTGTTGCCTCTCAGGGCCAGTTCCCCCACCCCTGACCTCACCCAAGAAATGTCCTCTACCCATTGGCCTCTGCTACCCATCAAACAAGCCTCTTGCCCCCACCCAAGGGGCTCCCACAATGGCCCAGCTCTTGGTTGAAATGACCCCTCCTTTGATGTCTTCAGTGAACCTGCAGCCCAGGATGCCTACACAGGCTTAGCTCTGAAGCTCAGAACTGGCCTTGGACAGGTGGGACCTCACAGTCCTGACTAAACCCTGCTAGAGTTGGAGTAGTTCATTCCCAGAGGCCTTTCAGGATGGGGCCCGTCTGGAACAGGCTGGTAAGACGACAACATTTGCCATTTGGGGCACAGTGGGTTGTTTTGTTCTTTTCTTTTTCTATTTTTTTCCCCCCCAAAACTTTTCCGCAAGCTTTTATTTTGTTTTTGCCCCTTCTGTTCCTTAGCAACCCAATGCATGGGCCTCCACGCTATTCACCCACCGAAAGCCCAAGCGACATGAAAAACAAAAACAAAACAACAACAGGCATTTCTCTAACCCACCTCTGGCCAACTTGGCGCATATGATACGGGCACCACAGCATGGCACTTCTTGGGCTCCCCTTGGAGCACCGATGGGTTTATCCCACCCGGGAGGGGTGGGGTGGGGAGGAAAGGAACCCCTCGTGAAGGTTTCCTGTCGCCTGGTGGTCTCAGGGGTGGGAGAGGGTGGGAGTGCCTCTCGGCCACCTTGTTTCACTCACCACACTCACCTGCTGGGGAGGGAGGGTGTAGTAGTAGTAGTAATAGCAGCAACAGCAACAACACTACGGATTTAATTTTTCCTCCCCCACACACTCAACTGGCACATATCAATCACGCTATGGACTCCGCCGGGGAAGGGGAAAAACACTCCTCCCGTGGCTGGAATCTGGGCGGGGGGAAACCTCCTTTCACACTCCTCCCCTTCCTCTCTTTCTCCCCTCCTTCCAAAAACGAGTAAAATTCTGACTTTGACGCGATGATGTAAAATGTAAGCACTCTGGGACGATGTGCGTGTTAAGGGAAGAAGCCGTTGATTGGAAGGGGCTAAGCGGTGGCAATATTTAAATCTGAGAGTGGCCTGATTTGAGCGGCAGAATTTTACCCCTTAAGGGGAGGCATCCTCTCTCACCTGGAGGGGAATGCCTCTTCTAAGGCAGGGATGATGTGCAGAACAAGATGCTTTTTGTTTTAGAACTGGTTACTGGTGTGCAGAGGTAAGGAATTTACGCAAAAGAGCATTGCACGGTGGGTTGAATTATTCAATTATTGTGTGTATGTAAAACGGAGGTCTTTAAACTTGGCAACTTTTAAGACGCATAGCTGGCTGGAGAATTCTGGGAATTGGAAGTCCACCCGTCTTAAAGTTGCCAAGGTTGGAGACCCCTAATTTAAAAGCTGTTGGGGAGAAACTTCATTGGAGGAAGAGTGAGATTAGCGTCAAGCAGGCATTTGAGCTCCCAAAGGTGCTTTTTCAAGAGTCAACTGAGCTTCTTCTGTTTTTTCCTGGAAGACGTTTCGCTTCTCATCCAAGAAGCTTCTTCAGTTCTGGCTGAAGGGAAGGATTTTATCATTCAGTCAGAACTGAGGAAGCTGGGAGAAGTGAAACGCCTTCAAGGAAAAAAAAAACCAAAGGAAGTACAGCTGCCTATTGAAAAAAAGAACCCTTTGGGACAACCATGACCTGGATGACTGATTGGCTTCCATGGAAAGCCACCAGAGCACTCGAGAGTAGCACGCTGGTTGGCCAGAGGAGATCCTTCCCTCCTTCAGCTGCCGAAGCCGAATGGCCAAAACTGATTCCAGATGTGCGGGGGAGATGGGTTTAGGAATCCGGGAAGTGCTCTTGAGCTACGGCTGGGAGGAGCCGATGTGAAACCATAATATGTTGATGGCTATCAAATGAGATGGGCAAATAGGTGAAAAACGATACCAGCAGATTGTCGTGAAGATTCCTGGACCTCTGAACCAGAAGGTGGCTTCTTGGGATCCAAAAAGGATCCCTGGAAACGGTCTGAAAAGTACCAAGGGTTGATCACAAACTTGATGAGTGGCATCTCCCCCTCCCCTTTAGAGCATGGGTGGCTACGATCTTCCTGGCAGTTTAGAATAGGAGATTACAAAAGTTCCTATATGTGTTAACGGTTCACCGACAAAACCGTGCTCGACTAAACCGTGCTCGACTAAAAGGCGCCCGACTAAACCGTGTCGCTGACGTCATCAAGAGGGCGACAACAGCGCGGAGACAGAAGCACGCTGTAAACCCTAAACCTAAAATTAACCCCTAAACCTAAACCTAACCCCCCTAAACCTAATCCTAAACCTAACCCTTAACCTAACCTTAAACCTAACCCTTAACCTAACCCTAAACCTAATCCTAACAACCTAACCTTAAACCTAATCCTAACCCTTAACCTAACCCTAAACCTAATCCTTACCTTAAGTTGAATCGGCTTGCTTTCAAAGCGCTATTTAAAGCGCCCTTCTTTCTCCGCGCTGACTGTTGTCGCCCTGTTGATGACGTCAGTGACGCGGTTTAGTCGGCCGCGGTTTAGTCGAGCGCGGTTTTGACGGGTCACGTGTGTTAACATGCTCAAACTAAAGTTCATTTAGGGTTTTAAGAACTATGAAGAGCTATTAAAAACAAGTTGAGGACATGCCATCTCCTCAAACCCCAGCCTACACTAGGAGCAGTGTTCCCTTCTTAATTCAGTAAGAACTGAATTAAAAATGGAAGCAAATGTAATGTAATTCACAAGGGCTTAGAATTCCCAGGGGAGGGAAGCGGCTCAGTAGCTAAGACACTAAGTTTGTCGATCAGAAAGGTCGGCAGTTCGGCGGTTCGAATCCCTAGCGCCTTGTAATGGAGTGAGCTCCCGTTGCTTGTCCCAGCTTCTGCCAACCTAGTGGTTCGAAAGAACGTAAAAAATGCAAGTGGAAAAATAGGAACCACCTTTGGTGGGAAGGGAACAGTGCTCCACACGCCTTTGGCGTTTAGGAGACGTCGTCGGACAGCGCTGGCTCTTCGGCTTTGAAGTGGAGATGAGCACTGCTCCTTAGAGTCGGGAACGACTAGCACATCTGTGCAAGGGGAACCTTTACCTTGAGTTCCCAAATTCTGCAAGATGTTGGAATGATGCTTTTGTCCTCGTGAATGATATGAGTGCTGAGTTCTTTTCTTGGAGCGGATTGGATGCAATCCAGTTCCTCCTTTAACCTCTGTTTCTGGATAATCCTGGTCACAGAAAGGCACCTTTTTAATTGGGGTAGGGAATCAAAGCTTCTAATCGGCACTTTCTACCCAAAGGTAGAATAAGGACAGCAGCCGCCTTAGCAAGCCACACGAACTCCAAAACTCTGAAGATCTTCCACAAAGAGCCATTCGATTGGAATGATGTTATGTTCCAGCAAGATAGACTTTGGTTGAACTTTTAGGAGAAACTTTTATACAGTGGAACAAGTTCAAGGATGGGGCCAGTTGCTTGGAAACTGAGGGGCTTGAAGCTCTTTGAACATAGTCCAGAAGGCTTGTGGGGGATGCTTTGATCTTCCTATAGGAAGCAAAGCGTTCAGATAGGCAGCCTGCAAAGTCCTTGCAGCTGTGAGCCTGAGATTGTGTTGTTGAGCAAACCACGTTGGCTGGGCTGAAGCAGAGAGCAGAAGAGGACAAAGGAAGTGTTGTCATTGTAGCCGTCCTGTTATACCTGTTAAGTTTTTTTTCTCCTCCCCAAATGCCCATAAATCTCAGGAAAACGCATGTGATTGTGAACTGATAATTGTGGGAAAATAGAGGAAAAATAAAGAACATCCGCGCACAAGGACCAGAGAAGCACAGATGCAGATGCTTGTAGGGGAAAAAAGAAAAGAAAAGAAATAATAGCAAAGTAGTGCGAAGAATTGGGAGAGAAAGGAGATTCAGGGATATGATAACAAAGAACTTCTCTTTTAAAAAAAATCACCTTTTCTTTGTGCCTGGAATAGAATGAGAGAAGACTTTTGAGAGGCCCAAGGAACGGTCTGATAAGAGTCAGCTTAGCCCTCAAATGGATAATGGGTGGAGAAAGAGATTGAGAAGAAACTCCCCCTAGTTTCTCAGTTTGTAAAGGAGACGGTGGGAGATTTGTACTTCCAGAAATGCGAGATGCTTTTATTGTAGCCTTACAATGAAATGGGATTAGCTCATTTGGTTGTGTTTCCTGTCTGGCTACTACCTAGGAAAGCTGAATTTACCTTTTACTTAGGCAAAAGTGGCCAGCCTAGTCACATTCGCTGGTTCCTTCTTAAGGACCACTTAAAACTCTTAAATTCTTGCTTGCTACACTGGTGATCCTGCTGCATTAGTTCTCTTCCTTTCACAATATGCAGGATTCAATGTGTTTTCCTGCAGATGGGCTTATGAGGAAGGGGCGGGGATTTAGACCTAGCGTGGTTAAAACTAGGAGGAGGCGGTGCAGAAAAAGAGAGCTGATAAACGGTGACGCATGGCTCGGTGGCTAAGACACTGAGCTTGTCAATCAGAAGGTCAGCAACTCAGCGGTTCGAATCCCTAACACCGCGTAACGGAGTGAGCTCCCGTTCCTTCTCCCAGCTTCTGCCAACCTAGCAGTTCGAAAGCACGTAACAAATGCAAGTAGAAAAATAGGAACCACCTTTGGTGGGAAGGTAACAGCGTCCCGTGCACCTTTGGCATTGAGTTATGCCGGCCACATGACCACAGAGATGTCTTCGGATAGCGCTGGTTCTTTGGCTTTGAAACGGAGATGAGCATCGCCCCCCCTAGAGTCGAGAACGACTAGCACATATGTGCGAGGGGAACCTTGACTAGCCTACATGTGGAATAATGGGGGTGATGAAGAGTATGAATAGGATGTAATAAGGGGGAGCTGGGAGTAGAAGACTAGATGACCTGGAGCCACCCTGGATGACCCAGTATGATACAGCTGCCCTGTTTTCAACTTCGGAATCACCTCAAAGGTGATTTCGAGGCCTTAGGAATGTTCTCCTTACAGCTAGTCTACCCTTGGAGGTGTGAAGAAATTCATTACGAGGTTAGGGACAAGAAGACCTTCTGGAGTCTGAAAAAACTCTTGGTCATGTGAAAGCAACAAGTGGATAGTTCGTCTTTTGGAGAACCTTGAGCCCCATTGAGCCTTGGGGACAAATGTATCCTAGGCAGAGTGTTTCTGCCTGACCTTGGTTGACCACCTTACTCCTCCCACATCACATCTTATCATTCTCTTCTAGATGCGCTGGTACCCTCCTTCTGACGCAACCCAACAAGGATGGAAGTCCCGGCAGTTCTGTTAGTTTTAGTGAGTATCGGGGTGCAATGCCTATAGGGGTGCTGGGTGTGGGTGGAGAAGACAGGGCCTTCTCTGGTTGGAATTCTTTTCAGTCAGTGAAAGGTGAGTGTCCTCTTCCTAGACAAACGGCCAGGGTGTTGTGACCCGCCAGCAGAGCTGAAAGCAGAGTCAGACAGTGAGGAAGTTGGGGAGGAACATGGGCCAGTCCTGGAATCTGGGGAAGGCTCTGATGAGGGCTCCGTGTCGGAGGCAGAGAGGGGGCCAGAGACGTATGCCAGTTATCAGCTGCCTTCAGAGTCAGACATCAGTGAGGCAGAAGAACACCTGGAGCCTGTTCCCAGTGTGCGCATGCGCAGAATTGCCAGATGAAGGGAACAGCTAAAGAACAGGGATCGACTTAGGAGTAAGGCCATAAGTGGACAATGAATGCCCCCCCCCAGAGGAAATAAAAGAGGAGTGAAAGGGGAGGGGAGTTTGCAGGAGACAATTAGTTCGCTTAATTGGTTTGTGACTCTCCGAGACTCCTTGCCAAGTTTTGCAGATATCGGCCTGGCAGCTCTCCAAGCCAGATAAGGTCTGTGACTATAAATCCTCCCTTGAAAGACTTTGCTGGATGTGAATGAGCAGAATTCACAGTCAATTAATAAAAGGGACAAGGAGTTTGCTTCATGCTCTCGGGAAACCTTGGTCAGAAGAAGACTGGGGAAGTGGGGGTAGATGCTGTCCTCCATGCATGCCAGTGGGGCTATGATGAAAGACGTCCGGAGTTAGCCTTCATAATATGTTCTCTTGCTTTTTTTCCCCTCAAGAGCTGCTTTTGGCCCACATTTCCCCCTCTTGTCTCTCTCCATGGACTGATGCACGAAGGATGAAGGAATCTTTGGGAACCTCCTCTCTCTCGGCCTTTCCCCTGGACACCATCGAAGTGCCCAACGTCACTTGGCCGTGTTATGAATGAAGCGATGGATTTCCCCCTTCCAAAACTGTGAACGTCCTCTCCTCCTCCGTCTCTTCCCCAGGGTCATGGCTGCCCTTCTCCCAGCTCTCTTCCCCCTTCCCCTCAATCTGCTAAGCCCCGCCACCTTAACTCTTGCTGAGTTTCTCCTTCTGCTTACCTTTTGAGTCCCTTTTAGGAGAAACTCAACCGTGTTGATACACCCCCCCCCATTTCGTGTGGGCGTGCGCGTACGTATGTTCCCAGCTGGGATGCTGGCACGCAGTCTAGCCTAGCTGCGTACAGTGCAATATCTAAGATTTTTTCCTCATCCAGAACCTTGTGTTTGCAGTTTTGCTGAAGGAAGCAAAAAAAGAAAAAAAGAAAAGACAATTCAGTTTTGCATGTTTTCTGGCATGACTATAAAACACTTTAACATGGTGGGTGTGTGAGTGTGCAGAATTCGTTTTTTGGTCTAGCATTTGTGTAACCATAGCAGTAGATCTTGGGACTTAACTATTGATCACTAAACTTTTGTTTTCATCTCGCTTCTGTCAAGGCTTGGCTTTTGAAAACAAAACCACTTCCTGTCTTCTTTCTTTCTTTCTTTCTTTCTCTCTCTCTCTCTCCCCACCCCCTTTCTCCTCTTCTTCCTCCTCTGGGGTATCTTTCCCTGTTCAGCCTTGACTAGAATTTGAAATAAGAAAATTTTCTTCTTCAAAGTACAGAGCACTGGGTTTCCGGTCCAATTTTGCCCTTCCCCAATTTAAGTCAAGAGTTGTTGGGTTTTTGTTTATTTTTTTTTGTTGTTGTTGTTCTTCTGTCAAACTTCTATCTATAGAACAGCTGTAAAATATTTCACTTTTTTTCTTTCACATCCTTGGGATTGGAAAGAATTCAGTCTTGCCAAATCAGCAATCCTTATGGGAATACCGAACAAAGATGTACGAGTATTTTTGTACCATGTCTAATAAGGAAATATTTATGCATCATGCAAAGATTTTGTGTGGTTTTTGTGCAATTAATTATTACAGAGTATAATAATAATAATAATAATAACTGTAATCTGTAAGATGAGTTTAATGTTTAGTTAAAAGCTTGAAGAGAAAAGACTTTTTTTCTGTAACTGATTCAGTCAGGCATAGTAACGAGAAATTGCACAGTTATTATTTTTTTTGTTTTGTTGATATTTTATTGCTTGGTATTTGGAAGTCCTTTAAGTATTACATTGAACTATGGCTGTCTCGCTTTGTATCAAGATCGTTGAATAAGTTGCTATATCCTTTGAGAATGTGAAACTGGATAATATATGAATTGTACTCAGTGGTGTCTTGGTAGATCCTTTGATGTGTGGAAGTTTTTTTTCCCATTCTTTGCTCACAGAGGACATTGGTTAACCTGGAAAAATCAGGTGCGTTGGTCTATGGCTTAACATGCATCTTCAACCAATCCTTAAAATTGGCCCTCTTGGAGATTATAAATCTGTACGTGAGCCAATACCACCAAAATGTAAAATGCAAAGTCTCAGAACATTTGGGAAAACGTTGGTGTGAGAAAGAGAGAGAATGTTGTTTATTTATTGATTTAAATCCCCTCTTTCTGAGAGTCTTGACTTGCTTGAGAAGTAGATTAGGCTGAGACACAATGAATGGCCCAAAATCACCCATCTTTTTTTTAAAAAATAATATTTATTACATTTTTCAACATTAAAAACAAGCACAAAACACACATTTACACCTGTAACAGCTTTTCTATTTCGGTATACATGTTTTTTCTAATAATCCTGTTTACAAAAAAAAATTCTATCTCTATATCATTATCCTAAGGTATATCCATATTTAAATACTCTCTCTATATTATACTTTTACTATTTATACCTTAAGTTTTACGTATACTCTCAAGCCAGGAATACCATCTATTCCAGATTTGATAGTGCTCTGTTTCTTCCCTCTCCTTCATTTCCATAGACAGTCTATCCATTTCTGCATATTCATAGATTTTCCTTCTTATAATTGGGTCTGGGAAGACAAAGTCACCCATCTAAAGATGGATCTCAAAGTGGGTTTCCTTACTCCTAGCCTTAGCTACTACACCACACTGGTTTTAAAGACCTACCAAAAGTCTAATGGAAAGTAGCTCTCTCATGAAATAAATTTACTAGTAAAATTAGGAAAGGAATTTCAAGAGTGGCCGTTGTCCCTCAAAAAGCATATAATCAAAATTTCAACTCGGTGGTGTCCACAAAATCCTAACTGGAGGTATCACATTCCATGGTGCTCTTCATATCAGATAAGCCACGAGGTTGTTACTTGAACATCTGTTCCTACCAAATTAAAAAAAAAATCAGGTAAAAATCAAACATAAAGAAAAATCTACTTTCATTGGGAAAAATTAAGTCCTATCTTTAGCACTTTGCAGTCCTACGAAGGCTGAACATTCCAATGGGGGTGAGTTAATCAGCCTAGTCCAAGAGGATTGTAAATTGTGACTTACAATCACAATTGAGCCCAAAATTTATGTTGTTAAGTGAGATGCTTGCTAAGTGAATTTTGCCCTGTTTTACAAACGTTCTTGCCACGGTTGTTAAAAATGAATCGCTGCCATTGATAAGTTAGTGACTTGGTTGTTAAGTGAATCTGACTTCCTCGTTGACTTGGCTTGTCACAAAAGGTGATCACACAACCCCCCGGGACATCACAAGCATCATAAATATGAACCAGTTGCCAAGCATCAGAATTTACGTCACATGATAATGGGGATTCTGCAAAGGTCCATAACTGTGAGAAACAGTTTTTTCAGTACGGTTGTTACTGGGAATGGTCTAAACAAACTCTTGTGAGTCAAGGACTCTGTATACCTGAAAAGGTGTTGGGAAAAAATTCACAAACTCTCATCAAGGGCTCTTGCGGGATTTCCGTTCTACAAACCAACATCAGCATTATCTAAGATTTAAACAAAATATAGGACTCCGTAAGATATGGCTTAATACGGCGGGTGATCCTTTTTTCTATTTTTTGCCTTGGGTGGTAACGATTTGGCCCCTTCTATTTTCCCCCTCTTTAGTGCGATTTTAAAAAGAAAAAGTCGGCCTGTTCTTTCCTTTCCTAGTTTCCAGAATATTTTGCTCTGGTATACTGCCTTCCCTCTGTGTCTGCTGGGACTTGGGCTGAATGGAGGCACTTGCTCCATTAAACAGGCAACTTTGGCTGTAGCCATCCTAAGCAAGCAATGTTTGATGAATAAATGATAACTTTTAGTCAAGTTGAAACAATTGCTCAGCCAACCGGCATTTTCATGGCTGCAAAAGAAACTGCTTTATTGCCCTTCCGAGATGTGAACAAAGGGGGTGGCGTGTGCTGCCGTAGGGAAGTTTGCAGTAAATAGCCAAGGGGATTAATATAACAAATACATATATATTTGTAGAGCTCTGTAATCATTTTAGTTCTTGTCCACTTGTAGTCCAATAAAAACTCAATACAGGTAATTCTTCAACTTATGTTGAATGGAGTCTGGAATTACGGCCAGAGGTCATTGCCGTCGTAAGTCAAGGCATCATGTGACTGGATTTCAAGTAGTGGAGGGATTCAAAAACTTTTACTACCAGTTCTGTGGGCTTGGCATGGATTGTTGGGTGTGGTAGGGGAAGGATATTGCAAAATCTCCAATCCCTCCCGATCAGCTGGGACTCGGGCAGCAGAGAATAGATGGGGCGGGGCCAGCCAGAGGTGGTATTTGCCGGTTCTCCGAACTACTCAAAATTTCCGCTACCGGTTCTCCAGAACTGGTCAGAACCTGCTGAATACCACCTCTGATTTCAAGTTACAATGGTGCCTTTAGGTGATGGTTAAGCGGAGCCATTTTCCTCAATGGCCGTTTTTTCCCCCCTGGAAACAGGAAGTACAAGCTGGGAACTGACCAAAAATAAATAAATAAATAGAAAATTGAAGTCACAAGACCACCAGATGCGGCAAACAGCTGTGGCAGTGAGCCGGGTTGCCAGGCACTCAAAATGTGATGGCACATGACCATGGGGTAGTATTCAGCCACTGTATCTTCATAACCACATCACAGGTAGATTGAGGGAGATCCGTTGTAACTTGGAATGGTCGTTAAATGACACTGTAAGCTGAGGACTACCAGTAAAATTAATTCAATCAAAATAAGGAAGAAACATAAACCCAACAGAACTCTGGTGCCAACCTCAATAGTAGCCACAATTGAGTGTCAAAAACACCCCACCAAAGAGTTCTTTCTTCACAAACTTATAAAAAGGTAAAGGTTCCCCTCGCACATACAATATGTTCTAGTCATTCCCGACTCTAGGTGGCAGTGCTCATCTCCGTTTCAAAGCCCAAGAGCCAGTGCTGTCTGAAGACATTCTCCATGGTCATGTGCCCAGCATACTAAACACTGAAGGTGCATGGAATGCTGTTACCTTCCCACCAAAGGTGGTTCCTGTTTTTGTACTTGCATTTTTTATGTGCTTTCGAACTGCTAGGTTGGCAGAAGCTGGGACAAGTAACGGGAGCTCACTCCATTATGTGACGCTAGGGATTCGAACCACCGAACTGCAAACTCCACAAACTTCTTGTGAAGCATCTCTTGATGAGTTTCCAACTACTTTCCTTTTCCAGCTTGACTTGGGCTTCTTTATGTTTTTATATTCCGTGCTCTCCTTATCGGTCGGAGCTGCATTTCCACGTGGTAAACCACAACGGTTAATTTGGGTTTTCATGTCATCCGGCCCCAAGTGTCTGAACCCATCAAGAGCTGGAGGGTTGCTGGAGGCCGTCTGCGGAACACGGAGTGGCTTCCCAAGTTCCAAACGAAGGTGGTCTTCCCAAATTAAAAGTGGCATCCACTCCAGGGGACATGCCGAGTCTTGGGTGGGAGTCCTTCTCCACTTGTCAGGGCAGAAAGCCTCTCTCACTAACCTGTTCCTGTAACTTACTTTGTTGTGGGAAGAAGGGACAATAGCTTTAGAAAGGATCCCGCGGCACTAAATCCACTCTTTGAAGTGTGGGCCTCCAACTGCTTCTCCTCTTAGTACTTTTGAGGGTTGGCTACAAGAACGAGAGAGAAGGCAGAGCAAAGCATGGTTCCAGAGGCTGCAGTTGGAGCCAAAAGCTTGAGCTACCTCTCAAAACTCTTTAATGGGAAGAAGAAACGCAAAGTTTATATACCAGCAAAAAGGAACTGCTTCTCTGTCTCATCATCCAGAGTTTCATGATCCTGAAGAGATGTTGTAATCAGAAGAAATCCTCAATAGCAATAGCAATAGCAATAGCAGTAGACTTATATACCGCTTCATAGGCCTTTCAGGCCTCTCTAAGCGGTTTACAGAGAGTCAGCATATTGCCCCCAACAATCTGGGTCCTCATTTTACCCACCTCGGAAGGATGGAAGGCTGAGTCAACCCTGAGCCGGTGAGATTTGAACCGCTGACCTGCTGATCTAGCAGTAGCCTGCAGTGCTGCATTTAACCACTGCGCCACCTTGGCTCAAGGGGTAACAACACCTTTTAATCTTTACCCACCGCATTTATGGTCAGGGTGACCTGAGTTATGCACACACCATGCTCACAAAATCCAACCAAACTCCATGGCAGTTTAGTATGTTGAGCCAAGGGAGGTGGAGAAGCAGGGACAACCATAAAAAAATAAAAAAATATCACTACCAATACATCACAAAAGATTATTGTTCCACCATTGTGGTAAATAAAAAGATTCTGAAGAAGTCAGTTCAACTTTTGAGTTGCTTTACTTGAACATTTTCACACATACTTTCCCACTTGACTGTGTTACTGGTCTATTTTGTATTTTGTTATCTGTACCCTAATGAATTAACAGGTTTCTTCTTAGGAATATTTCTCCCACTGCCTTGTTATTTTCAATCCTTTCCCAAATAAGAGGCAACCTACTGGAGGCAAAAACCATTGATCCAACTTGCAGGAGCAGTTCTCACTTGCTATCTAACCATCTTAACTGGAAGTCCTTTTTGTATGTAAAGCTCAAACTTTGCCATTAAGCTCTTTTTTCCTTCTCCTTTAGAGCCAACCAAGGTGTCCAACCTTACTCCCTGTAAGACCTGTGGACTTCAATTCCCAGAATTCCCCAGCCTATCATGCTGGCTCAGGGATTCTGAGGGTTGAAGCCCACAGATCTTGAAGGGGCCATCATTGGCCACAAGTCTTAAAAGTTGCCAAGATTGGACACCCCTGCTTTAGAACATCTCCTTCCTGCTGCTCACCCACTACCTTTCAGTGTTTGCCCTTTCTCCTCCTCCTTTGGTGCCCGTTTAAGGTTCCACATTGATTTTGGTCGAGCCATTCCCACCTCGCTGTCTTGTCAAGCCAGCCATGTTCTACAATTCTGCTCACCTAGGCATAAATGGCCCCCAAGGAGCACTGGAGTTGAGTGTGGGACCACCGTTCTCTTTGAATTATAGAGGAGATTCTTTTAATCCTGCATTAACACGGACTGACCATAAATAATTCAACCCCACTGTGCTTGCATAGAGTTCTTGCATATGTGTGCCGCGTACGTATCCCAAATCGTCGAAGTAGGTCATAGCAGCAAGTAGCTGCCCTAGAAAAGATGCACTTTTTCCTTCTGAATGTATAACCAGGTGCACATACAGCAGGCTAAAAAGCAACAAATCCTACTCTGGAATTTGGATATAGTAACCAGCATTGTACAAGACAAGAATTAGTTAGATTGGGCCATCTGTTATCTGCGTGGCCTTGCAGCTCGAATCAGAATAGAACTGGAAGGGACCTTGGAGATCTTCTAGTCCAACCCCCTGCTCAAACAGGAGACCCTCTTATCATCTGAGACCAGTGGCTGTCCTCTCTCTTCTTAAAATCCCCCAGTGATGAAGCACCCATAACTTCTGAAGGCAAGCAGTTCCATTGATTGATTGTCCTCCACACTGTCAGGAAGTTTCTCCTTCAAGGTTGCTTCTCTCCTTGATTAGTTTCCACCCATTGCTTCTTGTCCTGCCCTCAGGTGCTTTGGAGAATAGCTTGACTCCCTCTTCTTTGGGGCAACCCTTCAAATACTGGAATATACTGTTCTCATTTTCTAGAGTTCAAAAGTTTTATTTTCTTTTAAAACAAACATTTCATCATTCCTCAATCAGTAAGACATCGGAGTACAATTTTTTGGGTGTCAAAATAGTTCTAGTTTACCACCAAATTCTTGTCTAGCCTAATGTATACCCCTCCCTCCCTCCCCCCTCCCCCCTCCCCCCTCCCCCTTCCCTCCCTCTCCCCCTCCTCCTTCCCCCCCCCACGACTTCCCAGAACCGGTACACGGTATGGATTTTTAACAAACACAGTCTAAAATCTATTGAGAAAAAAGAAATAAAGAAATTAGTGACATCTCTACATTGATCTTAGCTTCTTCTTGCTGAGCTAACTTTAAACAATTTAAATCGTTAAATCATCAATTTAGTTCTCATTTTCTGATGTGTCCTCTTGACACCATCCATGCTGGAATTGCAATTTGGCAATTGGAATGGCAATTAGAGAGGTACAGATTCCTCATTCCTGTTATATTTTAGCTCTGGTTACGTCTAAAAAGAACAGGTAGCGGTAATGAAAGCTAGAACATTTCTCTTTGATTTCACCAAGCTATTTTTTGCTCAACCAGACCATGGCTGGTTGGAGTAGCACAACACCGAACCAAAATCAAAACTAAATACTTGAAATGTTGTGTGTGTGTGTGTGTTGCACAAACCAGGCCTGTGTGACTCAGGCAACAATTGCTTCAGAGAAGTTATCATAACTCTCGTTTCCAGCCTCAGAAACCCGCGCTCTGCTGTGTTCTCTTAATCCATTCCTCACGATCAAAACTTTGCTTCACCTCCAAAGCAAAACCATCAATCTTTCAACACGGATTACAGGCAGAAGCTCTTAAGGATTCACACGCAAGGCCAAAATGCCCCACAGAGATTTGGACCAATAAACTTCAGGAGGCTGAGCGGTCTTTTTGTCCTTTTTTTTTGTTTTGCCTCTATAAAGTGGTTTTTGGAACAAAATCCTAAACTTGGCTATGGTGCCATCTAGAGGTATAGATTTCCTTTCTTTGAGTCCCTAAGTTGATAGTAGATTGACATAGTTTTGTTCTGCCATTAAATAAGAGATGAGCCTTGGCATTAAAGAGATGAGCCTTGGCATTTAAGGGACCATTTTTCAGTGAACGTTAGGCTCACGGCGTGAATGAAGCTGTTGTGTGAAAGAAATCTTTAGCTCCTTCCTCGCTTTGCTCCAATTTAATTGCTTAGGGCAGTGGTTCCCAAACTTGGCAACTTTAAGACTTGTGGACTTCAACTCCCAGAATTCTCCAGCCAGCAAACTTGGCAACTTTAAGACTTGTGGACTTCAACTCCCAGAATTCTCCAGCCAGCAAACTTGGCAACTTTAAGACTTGTGGACTTCAACTCCCAGAATTCTCCAGCCAGCAAACTTGGCAACTTTAAGACTTGTGGACTTCAACTCCCAGAATTCTCCAGCCAGCAAACTTGGCAACTTTAAGACTTGTGGACTTCAACTCCCAGAATTCTCCAGCCAGCAAACTTGGCAACTTTAAGACTTGTGGACTTCAACTCCCAGAATTCTCCAGCCAGGAACTTGGCAACTTTAAGACTTGTGGATTTCAACTCCCAGAATTCTCCAGCTAGCTCTTCTGGCTGGAGAACTCTGGGAGTTGAAGTCCACAAGTCTTAAAGTTGCCAAGTTTGGGAACCACTGGCTTACGGCAATGTTTTTCAACCTTAGAAACTCCAAGAAGGGTGGATTTCAACTCCCAGAATCCCCCAGCCAGCATGGGAATCAAAGTCCGCATATTTTCAAACGCCTAAGTTTGAATCAAGTTTTCAGAAGTGTGGACTTCCGACTCCCAGAATTCCCTGGCCAGCTCCTTTGGAGGAACTGAAGAAGTCTGCCATTTTCCTCACCAGAAACCAACTCCTGCTTTTGTGCAACGTGTGTGAAAAGGGGAACGAGCTTCATTCATAAAGGGACAACTTGTCTTTCGTTCGGGAATCACGATGATGATCTCGGATGCTTTCATAGTGGAGTGGCGGTCATGTGTTTTGAGACAAACTCAACATTTTTTGCTCGCCTTGGTAGGAAGTTGCTACAACTCTTAGGAACAAGCCTATTCTCCAAACACCTCAATTCTCTTCTCAAAAAATGTAATGCTAAATATTGTATATAGATAATAAGAAACAACCTTTCACCTTTATTGAGAGGATCAAGGCAATGTTTTATGTTTTGGTTGGCTTTTCTAGAACATGAATCTGTTTGCTGAAATCTACCAAACATCTTTTATCACCGTTGTTTTCAACTTTTATTTGAAAGACGAGGCACACAAATGTTATAAGAAATTATCCATCTAACATAGATTTTCACTGTACTTTATTAGAGATTCCGAATGTGGCGATTCTTTGTCAGATTTCTTCTTATCTCCTGGCCTTCGTAATGAAACAAAGAACTTCCGTCATCTTCAGAGAACTGGTTGGCTGGCACTACTAGCCTGGGAAAACATTGGTGTGACCTCTATCCAAATCTCAAATCACACTTAATATCTCAGCACTTAAATCATGCCAGTGGGGCTGCATGGCATCTATAGACATATCATTTGTGGACATTCATCTTAGATATAAAATGCTTATGATGAGGCCTTCATAAGAATTAGGAATTCTTAGATTTTGATTACGTTTTTAAAAACAGAAAAAGTTCCAATAGCCTCCTCTTGTCCAAAGCTGCTTTTTCAAAAGGCAACTGGAGTTTGTTTTTCCTTAAAGATGTTTCGCTTCTCATCCAAGAAGCTGAACCGAAGAAGCTTCTTGGTTGAGAAGCAAAATGTTTTCAAAGAAAAACGGAAAGTCCAATTCCTTCCTGAAAAAAAGCCCCTTTGGGACAATCAATGGCCTGGATGACTGAGAATCTCCAGAGACCTTCAGCCTCCTCTTGATTTTTGTAACCACAAATTAACACAGTTGCCTTTGAGAAACAGCCGTACGGGTTTCACTCCTTCAAATATTTGAATAAACGACTGAGATACTCAGCAAGTAAACTGTTCCTATTCTACGTTTTCACACATGACTTTCACCTAAAGGATTTCATTAAAGCTGTAAGTATTTTCCTTGCCTTACGCCATGACAGACAGCCTGTGGCCCTTAAAATCTGGTCACAATTGTTGAGAACAGCAAAGTTCCTAGGTTTCTGAGAGGCGAAAGTTATTACAACTCTTATTTCAAGTACTGAAATAGAGAGATTAGTTTAAAAAGGCAAATTTTTAATACAGCTAACAGACCCACCAGCTTCAGCTTGGCGCCTTGCCGTTGTCCTGCCGTCAATTGGGAAGAAGGAGGCACAAACAAACAGACAATAAAGCTGTATATTTTTTATGACGGGAACCTGGGACACTCAAGGCAGTTTCTATATGTGATGTAACACTTTGCCCCTCCAATGTGATCCTTGTGCATAAATGGTCCCATCGCGACACAGTGCTGGTAACAGACGATTCCACATATAAAAAAGTATTTTATTTGCATAGTAAAGAGGGCAGGTAGGTGTATAACTCAACATTACTCCTAGACCACCAGTACATAATTATATTCACAGTACAAATAAATCGGTATACATTTAAGTCTAGTATCTCTACCATTTGATGGAACACAAGAATAGAAAATAGAAAAATTGGCAACGTGAAATCCGCTCTACACAAGCAGCTGATGAGTGCCAAACAGCCACATGTTGCCAAAGGTTTCACAGCACGGCTCCGGATTAGTGAGAGGCTTGGCACTGCATGCCGTCGGCAAGCCGGTTGTAATTGGGAGTGTAGGAAGAGATTGCCACTCGCAAACAGTCATCCAGATGCTTGTCAGTCATCCGTGTTCTGTTCTTCGACTTGATAAACCTCCTTGTTGAGAAAACGGACTCACACTGGTACGTGGACCCAAAGTAAGACTTGATCTTCGCCGCCGTCTTCCTCAACACGGGGAATTTCTGGGCGTCCACCAGGTTCCAAAAGTTGGCGTGACTCGAGTTGGATTTGAGGATGATGTCGTTCTGAAGGCTCACAATCTCCATCTCGACCTCTTCCACCAAGGCCTGGCACAGCTCCCCGATGGCCGCGGCCGTCTCCGCGACATTGATGGGGCTGAAGGGGTTCTCGAAGAAGGACACCACCGGCTCGATGCCGCTGAACTGCTGGAAGCGGGCGTGGAACTGTTCCTCCAAAGTCTCCAGGTAGCCCACAAACGGCGCGTTGTTGAAGTCGCTTTCCCCGACCACTTGCTTCATGGAGGGGAAGGGAAGGAGGGACTTCACCTGCAGGTGCGACTTCCACAACCTCAGCTTGCCTTTGAAGGCGTGGACCGAAGAGATCATCCCAGAGAGGTGCTTATCGTTTCGATGCAGCTCAATGTTCAAACTGTTGAGTTCTTGCATCAAGTCAGCCAAGAAAGCTAAATCCACCAACCAGAACCGATCGTCCAGCTGTTCCACGTACTGGTCTTTCGTTTTTAAAAAGGCCTTTATTTCATCCCTCAGGGTTAGAAACCTGGCGAGGACTTTGCCTTTGCTGAGCCACCGGACCTCCGTGTGCAAGATTAGGTCCCCGTATTCCGCGTCGACGTCCTTCAGGAGAGCTTTAAAGAGCCGGTGCTGCAAAGAGACGCCGCGGATGGAGTTTATGATTTTTGTAACCACGTCCATGACGTGTTTGAACTGAAGGACTTTGGCACACAGAGCCTCTTGGTGGATAATGCAGTGATACGAAATAAACTTCGGGAAAGTTTCGTCCTTCTGGCAGTGAGCAATGAAGCCATCCATGGCGCCCACCATAGCCGGCGCCCCATCGGTCGTGATGGAAGAGAGTTTATGGAGCGGGAGGTTGGTTTCAGCGGCATAGTTCCTGAACGTCAGGAAGATATCCTCGCCCCTCGTTTTCCCTTTCAAGGACAGGATTTTGAGGAGCTCTTCCTTCACCGCGAGGTCGCTAAAGACCAGCCGGACGATCATGGCCAGCTGGGATGTGTCGGTGATGTCGGTGGACTCGTCCAGCTGCAGGGAAAACCAGAGGCACTTCTGCAGGTCGCTTTGCAGCTGGTACTCCAGATCGTTGGAGATGGATTGGATCCTGCGGGAAACGGTGTTCCCGGACAACTGGAGCTTTTGTATGGCGCTCATGATCTCTTTCTTATTGGAGAAGCCTTCGAAAATCGAGTCGGCCGCCGTCAGGAACACCTCCTTTAGCAGCTCGCCGTCCTCGAAGGGCTTGTTCCTTTTAACCAGCAAGCTGGCGATTTTGAAAGAGGCGATGGTGGTGTTTTTGGAGTGGACCACGGGTTTGGTGTAGACGGTCAGCTGGGAGGCAAACTTGGACTTCATCTCTTTCACTTTCATTTTGCGAAGCTCGGAATCGAGGGGGTAGTTTTTGGTGAAGGTGCCATGGTTCCTCTCAAAGTGCCGCTGGACATTGTGCTTCTTGGCCACCGCGACCGTGGACGAGCAGATTAGGCACACCGATTTGCCATTCACGTCCATGAAACAGTACCGCTCCTCCCATTCTTTGTGGAACAGATACGTCCTTTGCCTTTTACGGGCCGGCTCGCTTATTTTTGCAACTACAAAGAAGGCGAGAAGTAAAACAGGATAATTCAGCACCTGCTGGTAAGCAAAGATATTTTAAAAAGAGTTTTTTAAAAAAATATACTCCATAAACAGATGAGTGTGATGGAGTGTAGTCTGGATTCCCAAGAGGGAGGGGCCCCCGCCCAGAGGTCAAGCAGAGGTTGGTAGAAAGTCAAGACAGACCCCTCCTAGGAGTTCACAAGATATACAGAAGTGAGCACACACACCCTCACAATTTGTTGCCAGCACTTTAGACATTAATGGCTGGGTGTTGCGTTATTTTGAGGGGACAGCACATTGACACTAGTTATACAAGCTGTATGCACTACTTTACATTGTAGCCATTGTATCATTTCTTCAGTGTTGTCACATGAAAAAAATATTTACAAAACGTGACGGGGCGTACTCACTTCTGTGATATACTGTATCTCTAGTTAGGCAGATATTAGTGCTTTAGTCTGGCAAGATTCTGTCTGTAGGCAAATAGCAATAAGGAATCTATTCAGAAGTAACTCCAGGTGTCGTTCTGGGTTCTTGAGACCTGCCAGAGTGCCATCTTGTCTTTCAACCCACCCACCCCCTCCATCACTCATTTATAGCATTCCATATTCAGTAAAACCAGAACACTAAACATCCACACGTGAAATATATATGTATGTATGTATGTATGTATATATGTATGTATATATATATGTATATATGTGTATATGTATATATGTATGTGTATATATGTATGTGTATGTATATATCTATGTATATATCTATGTATATATGTATGTATATATATATATATATATATATATATGTATGTGTATATATATATGTATATGTATATATATGTATAGATGTGTGTATATGTGTATGTGTATGTGTATGTGTATGTATGTATGTATGTATGTATGTATGTATGTATGTATTGTGTCACAACCCCTGGTATGCCCAAATATAACTGCCTGATATGTAATATGGCCCAGGTTCAATTCCCAGTAAGGGTATGGCTAGCTGATGAGAGCTAAATAGCTTGAAATAGATCTATACTAGTCTCCCTTTATTTATCAGCACAAATACAACACAAATGTAACAAAGGCAACAGTAAAAATATTGGCTTTCTGTCTGGATGGTCTCTTGTGATGAGCCGATAGACAGAGAAAGGAAGCAGTATGCCTCCTCCCATATTTGGGCATACCAGGAGTTGTGACACTAAATACATACACACACACACACACACACACACACACATATACATATATATATATATATATACACACGTGTGTGTGTGCTTTCTACCCAAAGAATTGTAAACATCTTCTTAACACCAGATTTAAACAACAGAGCTGTGGTGACACAGTGGTTAGAATGCAGTACTGCAGGTTAACTCACTGCTCACTCCAGGAGTTCGATTCTGACTGGCTCAAGGTTGTCTCAGCCTCCCATCCTTCCGAGGTGGGTAAAAGGAGGACCCAGATTGTTGGGGGAAAATATGCTGATTCTGTAAACTGCTTAGAGACGGCCGTAAAAGCACTACGAAGTAGTACATAGGTCTATTGCTAAAGAAGCATGGACCCAGCATTTGGCACTTACTATTCATTTTCTCTATTTTTTCTTGGACTGCATTCTGATGGAAGTTGCTGCTCTGGGAAGCGGGGCCCTCGTTCAGCTCCATCATCCTTTTCCGATTCGGTACCGATTTTCTCCTTTGCTTCTCCCTCTTTTTAACGCCATCTCCTTCTGGCAGCCCCACCGAGGGGTCTTCCTTTCTCTCGACTGCCCACTTATCGGCTTCTGCAGTGAAGACAGGAAGCTAGCCAAAGCCCTTTTGGGAAACCAAAAGGCCCGAACCAAATCCAGCAAGCTGTAATTCAGGATCGTCTTCCGTGTGGCTAAACCTGGTGTGATTTCATAATAGGTGCAAGAGGGGCAGCTTACCAAAGGCAGCCATTAGTCCGCAGTCTTGCTCCACGGCTTGCTTGCGGAAGCCTTTCTGCTCAGGATCCAGTAGAATCCCTTCCCTTTCGGTGACCTGCACAGCCGCATCCTCCGTTGTCACTGTGCCCTGAAAAGATGAGCAGAAAGTTGTGTCACTTGCAAAATTCAACGGCTATTTTGCCAAAAGCATGGCTTTCTTGGAGCCTGGGGAGGGCGAAAAGGGCCTCCCATCCCCGAGGCGGTTTAGCCTGCTAATTTAGGACATTATGTGCACAAGCAGATGTGCCTGAATATAGTTTAGACTTCACTATTAATCAACGCACATCAGTGGTGGGTTTCAAAAATTGTTCGAACCTACTCTGTGGGTGTGGCCTCCTTTGTGGGAGTGGCTTGCCACCCATGTGACCGGATATGATGATGCCGACGACACTTGTCAGAACCACCTTAAATTCCCTCACACACAGCACTGGCATGCATAAGAATAGGATGTAAACTTGTTTTTTAAAAGGCATCTTTGGTTTGCGTTAAAACAACTTCAACACACGCAATGTTCTGATTGCACCACAAACGCAGTAGTCATCCTTACCTTTCACAGAGGCACTGAGTTTTATAAATAGGAGCATGATAGTGTAGAATAATCATATCCAAGGACCAGTGGTGGGTTTCAAAAAATTTGGGAACCTCTTCTGTAGGTGTGGCCTGCTTTCCGGGTCCACTGGTGGAACCTCTTCTAACCGGTTCGGTAGATTTGACGAACCGGTTCTACCGAATAGGTGCGAACTGGTAGGAACCCACCTCTGACGCACATGCACTCTGGAACCCAGGAGTTCCAGCACGTACATGCACTCCGGAACCCAGGAGAGATCAGCTGACCACCGCGTGCATGCACAAAGCCCGGCTGCTCTCTTCCAAGTTCCGGCACTCTGACCCACACACTCCAGTTTTGGCCCTCAGTGCCGAAAAGGTTAGCAATCACTGTCCTAACACCTCCAACAGATACGAAGCAAGAGAAGGACAGGCCTGTTGAAAGACGGGGAGGCCGAGCGCAGCATTGGAGCAATCAACTTGCAATTCTCTCTCTCTCTCTCCCCGCCCCCCCAAAAAAAACCAAACCCCAGCTTTTTCCACACCGGAGTCTGTTGTGCCGCTGTTAGGTCTCCTCCGCCACAAAGAAGAGAGGTGGACTGGGCACGTATCACCGACATCATTCCATCTCCTGCAAGAAACCAAAGGTAGCACAGGCAAGTCCTCGGCTTACAAGAGTTCATTTAGTGACTGTTCGGGATTTACAAAAAAGTGACTTAGGACCGTTTCTCACACTTACGACCGTTGAAGCATCCCCATGGCCACGTGATCAAAAACTCAGAGGCTTGGCAGACGGTTCCTATTTATGACGGTAGCGGGGCGTCCCCATTTGCGACCTTCTGACAAGCAAACATCAACGGGGAAGCCAGATTCGCTTAACGGCCACGTGGCTAACTTAACCAACGCAGCGATCCACTTAACCACCGCGGCAAGAAGAGTCATAACACGGGGCAAACCAGTGGTGGGTTTCAAAGATTTTTGGAACCTACTCTGTGGGTGTGGCCTCCATTGTGGGAGTGGCTTGCCGGCCATGTGACCTGGTGGGAGTGGCTTGCCGGCCATGTGTTCTCTCTCTCTTTCTCTCTCTCTCTCTCTCTCCTTCCTTTTGTCTCTCTGTCCCTTTTTTCTTTTTTTCTTTCAACTCTCACTCTTTTTCTTTCTTTCTTTCTTTTCTTTCTTTCTTTCTTTCTTTCTTTCTCTCTCTTTCTCTCTCTGTCAGTGTGTGTGTGTGTGTGGCAGTGGTGGGTTTCAAAAGTTTTTGAACCTACTCTGTGGGTGTGGCCTCCATTGTGGGAGTGGCTTGCCGGCCATGTGACCGGTGGGAGTGGCTTGCCAGCCATGTGTTTTCTCTCTCTCTCTCTCCTTCCTTTTGTCTCTCTGTCCCTTTTTTCTTTTTTTCTTTCAACTCTCTCTCACTCTTTTTCTGTCTTTCTTTCTTTCTTTCTTTCTTTCTTCCTTTCTTTCTCTTTCTCTCTGTCAGTCTGTGTGTGTGTGTGCGTGTGTGTGTGTGTGTGTGTCAGGGGTGGGTTTCAAAATTTGTTGGACCCTCTTCTGTAGGTGTGGCCTGCTTTCTGGGTCCACTGGTGGAACCTCTTCTAACCGGTTCGGTAGATTTGACGAACCGGTTCTACCGAATAGGTGCGAACTGGTAGGAACCCACCTCTGGGGCAAACTCACTTAACAAATGTTACACCGAGCAACGTAAAATGTTGGTGCTCAACTGTGGTCGTAACTCGAAGACGACCTGCACCCGTTCCGTGTTTTAGCAACGTCTTACCTTGCAGGATGGAAGTCCCGTCACTTTCGTGTTTCATCCACCTTCGCAGCGCACTCTGCCGGGCGTCTGAGGACGTCTTGAACGGTTCGGGAAAGTTGGGGCCCGATTCTGCATACTGAAAGGGTTAAAACGAAGAGGGGGGGGGAGACACACAGTTTGGAAGTCCCCGAAACGTGGACCAAACGCAGACAAGAGAGCAATGGAGAAGAAGGCCCCTTCTTGGATGGGGGAACCAAACGTTTCCTTACCTCCTGTTCTTGTTTCTTGTCTTCGGCCTGGGTCAAGAGGAAGATCTCAGCCAGGGCTACGGCTTGGGAGCTGGACTCGGCTCCACATTCCCGGACCCACCTCTGCATCTCCGGAGGAATGACGGCTAGGAACTGCTCCAGGATGACGAGATCCAGAATCTGGTTCTTGGCATGTTGCTCCGGTCTGAGCCACAGATGGCAAAGATCGTGGAGTTTCTTACAGACTTCTCGGGGCCCCTTAGCGTCCTGGTACTGGAACTGCCGGAAACATTGACGGTGGACCTCCGGACGAATCCCCCAGTGTTCTCCACTGCTCCCTGACTTGATGGTCTCCGGGTCCCTTTCGGCTTCTGGGCCAGCTGCGTTTTGCTCGTCCATCCTCGAGGCGTTTTCCCGACAGGGCAGACGGCCTTCCTCGGCTGTCAATGACAGCCCTCAAGGCAAGGATGGCTCTGATTGACGGTGGCTAACACATTCTGCAAAGTCAAGACCACGGAGTGTCATTGCAAAGTCCTCCTTCTTCTAGGAGAGGAAGTCTTTTCCCAGCCGAAGTTGGGTTGGCTCTCAAAGGAACCAGAGGAAATCCCTGCTGAGTTGAGCCTCTCTTTTGGACGTCAATTTTTTTTTTTTAACGTTTTCGTTTATTTATTAGGTACGTCACACAGCGCTCATCCCCCTCCCCGGGTTTTGGAGGATGGAGTAAAGAAACCCTCAGCAGCGGGAGACCACAAGGCAAACTCTCGAGCCGTTTTATCCTGTTCAAAACGGGATTGTCCAACCTTGGCAACTTTTAAGACTTGCCCGTCTTCAACTCCCAGAATTTCCCCCAGCCAGCATCCTCCCAAGATGCGATCCAGTTTTAGTGGCGAGACTTTGTCTTAGTCCAAAACCACACCACTCCCCATCTGCCGCCTTCAGAGAGCGATTTCCACCCCCTTTTCCCTCTAGGCAAGATTACATTCAATTTACCCTTGTTCATTCAGTCACTGTTCCTAGAGTGGTGCGGTGGCCTAGAGGTGGCGCTCTTACCTCACAATCAGGAGAGGCAGATATTTCTCTCTCTCTGGGCACAATGAGAATATTTCTGCCGAACAAAACTCCGCAATGGTGACAGGAAAGGCATCGGGCCACTAAAACACTCTGCTAGCTCCATTCAGTTGCCCAGACTCCACCCCGCAAGTCGGTAGTGATTTAGTGAAAGTCCCAGTACAATGGCATTGGAAAAAGAGACTTTATGATTGGTTTTTTTTCCCCACACTTACAACTGTTGCACTATCCTCACGGGTCACATGATCATAATTATTGGAGGTTTGGCAACTGGGTTACATTTATGACAGTTGCAGTGTCCCGGGGTCATGTCATCACATTTTGTGCCCTTCCATGGCCAGATTCACTTAATGATCGTTACTAAATCAATGCAACGATTCACTTAACAACGGTGACTAGAATCGTCATCCAATGGGGCAAAACTCACTTAACGTCTGTCTCACTTAGCGACAGAAATTTTGGGACTTGATGGTGGTACAGGGACTGCAGTGGGCTGCCCTAGACAGAAGAGCTGCAGAAAGAACGGCAACCCAACTCCCACTCCTTCCCCATACAAGAGGCATCCCTTTGGGTTCCTTCCATGGGACAGTTGCTCTTTAAAGAGCCCCCCCCACCCCCATCCCATGCACAAGAGTGGCTGAGGGAGCTGCAATGCAAAGAGCCCCCCCCATTGCGCCCCGGGGGCTCCCCTACCTGCCTTCATTGTTCTCTCTCTCTCTCTCGTCGAACAATACCTGGATGCTGAGCTCCCCCTCCCCCTTTTGGCTTTGCAGAGAGAAGGAAGCAAGAGCGCCAAGACAGCAGGACGGAGACCCCTCCCCACCCCCACCAGCAGATCCCGCCCTGCCCTTTTTCTTTGCAAAGGGGGGGAGGACAGGTTGGAGCCTGGGCATTGCCCCTCCCTGGGGAGAGAATCCCAAACCCTCCCCCCCCCCTCGCCTCTGCAGCTCTTGGGAGAGAGAGACCCTTTTCTGCAAAGCGGCGCTGCAGGGGGCTGGAAACTCACCCAATTCCCCCCCAAGGGGGTCTGCAATGCAAAGCTCCGAGCAAGGGGGGGGAGAGAAAAGGCCACTCCCCCCTCCTTTCCCCACCTCCCCCCCCCTTGTTGGAAAAGGCGGAGCAGGAAGAGCCCTTGGCGGGAGGATAGCTTGCAAGGGAAGGACCCCCCCCCCTTCCCTCCTGCCCCAATTCGCTTCCTCTCTAGGAGGCCGCCTCGTTGCATTTAACCCTTGCAAAGCCACCGGGCGGGATCGACCCCCCCCTTTCTTTTTTGCAACCAGGAGAAAAACATCTGGGCACCGCTGGGCGGGCGTGGCCAGGATGCATGGAAACTGCAAAGACGTGGACATGTTGCAACGGGAACCCCTAAGTGCATCATCTGCTTCTCATCGGGGAGGGGGTTAAGGCAATAAAAGCCCCCCACCCAGTAAGATATCCCCCCCCCACTCCTTCCCCGTTGCAGGGAGGCGCCTTGCCTCGAAAGCACGAGCGAGGCTTTGCTGCCGCCCTAAGGGTTAAAACCAGCGACGGCTGAGTTCCCAGAGAGGAAAGAGAAGGCAACAGGAAGGAGAAAGGGAGGAGCCTCTCTAGGAAACAGGCTCCTCCCAGAAGGATCATGGGTGGAGGGTGGAATAAGGGAGGCAGATGCACGGCCGCTTCTGCAGGGTCGGACCTGCTGCTGGTGAGCCCCGATGCTTTTGGGGGAGAAGGGCGGCCTGGGGCTGAAGGGAAGGCGGCCCAGGAGGTGGAAGAGACCCCCCCCCAGGCTGTAGCCCTTGCAGGAATTGTAGGGGTGGAGGAGAGGGGCTTTTCTGGGGGGGGGTATACATGGGGGAGGGGGGTTGCGCATGGCCTTGAAACGTGGACGGAAAAGCTTGCTCCCTTCAGTCTCCACTTTGCATAGCAATTCCGACGGATGCTGTTGGTGGAGGTTTAAATCAGGCGTGCCCAACCTTGGTCCCTTTTAAGACTTCAATTCCCAGGATTCCCTTGTCTGGATGGCTGCGCTGGGGAATGCTGGAAGTTGAAGTCCACAGGTCTTAAAGGGGCCAAGCTTGCTCCCTCCTCCGTGGTTTAAATCAGGGTTCCCCAACTGGTTCGTCCGTGAACCGTGAGAAAATTTTGGTGGTCGGCAGAAAAAATTATTTGCATTCTTTTATATTGCACTAAATAATATTTATCTTTTTAAAAATGCATATTAGGGGTCTGCGGGATTTAAAATTACGAATTTAGTGGTCCGAAAGGTTGGCGACCCCTGGTTTAAATCATACAGAAGAGAACTTGATGTTTCTCCTGAAGCTGTTTCATATGTTGTTGCTAGGTGCGAAGTAGTGTCCGACCCATCGCTACCCCATGGACAACGTCCCTCCAGGCCTTCCTGTCCTCTACCATCCTCTGGGCAGTGGTCTCCAATCTTGGCAACTTTAAGACCTGTGGATTTCAACTCCCAGAGTTCCTCAGCCAGCAAAGCTGGCTGAGGAACTCTGGGAATTGAAGTCCACAAGTCTTAAAGTTGCCAAGGTTGGAGGCCACTGCTCTGGAGTCTATTTAAGCTCACACCGACTGCTTCGGTGACTCCATCCAGCCACCTCATTCTCTGTCGTCCCCTTCTTCTTTTGCCCTCAGTCTTTCCCAGCATGAGGCTCTTCTCCAGGGAGTCCTTCTTCCTTCTCATTAGGTGGCCAAAGTCTTTGAGTTTCCTCTTCAGGATCCGGCCTTCTAAAGAGCAGTCAGGGTTGATCTCCTCTAGGACTGACTGGTTGGATGGCCTTGCAGTCCAAGGGACTCAATGCAGGAGTCTTCTCCAGCACCAGAGTTCAAAGGCCTCAATTCTTTGGCACTCAGCCTTCCTTATGGTCCAACTTTCCCAGCCATACACTGTAACGAGGGAAACCAGTTTTATGGATGCATATTTTGTATATACATGTCAGTGAGCCTCTTCCTTTTTCTTTTTTAGAGATACTGGGCACTTCGATGACGTCTTGCGTTGCAGAGATGTGAATTTTGCTGAATCTTGAGCAGAGTTCTTAACTGTCCGGTTATGGAAGAGAATTGTGGGGTTATGAGCCCTTTCGGTAAGTCTCCCCATTTTCTGAGGTTTGAGAATCAGAATGCTTTGCACATTCTGTTTCATGACTTCATATTTCTTTCTTTTGGTCTACCAAAAGATTATATGGCATGGCTATTTAAAACATTTGTTTTTCCTAGTAATGCAATTCTGCAGTCAAATTGAATAATTGAATGTCAGCTCATTCAATTGTTCAATTGTAAGAGCTATCTTGAAATCTCAGAAATTGGGATTTAAGAAGCACTTTTTCTGACATTTCTGAATGGCCCCACAACGAAGAATTCCTGCTCCATTATTTTTATTTAAAAAGTAAAAAAAAAAGAGAAGAGATACTGTAAAATTTGCCTGCCAAAACATAAAAACTCAAAGACAGTTTGACAGGCCAATGCAATCCTAAATTGCATTAATGGGGATACGATCAGGATCAAGTGAGGTACTAATACCCCTCTATAAAGCCTTAGCAAGGCCACATCTAGAATGCTGCACCCAGTTTTGGTTCCCACACTATAAAGATGTTGAGACTCTAGAAAGAGTGCAGAGAAGAGCAACCAGGATGATTAGGGGACTGGAGACTAAAACATATGAAGAACGGTTGCAGGCAGTCTCCCAATATTGGAGGGGCTGCCACAGAGAGGAGGGGGCCAAGCTATTTCTCTAATGGCCAGACAAGGAATAATGGATGGAAACTGATCAAGGAGAGATTCAGCCTAGAAATAAGGAGGAACTTTCTGACAGTGAGAACAATCAACCCATGGAACAGAAGTTGCCTTTGGAGTTTGTGGGAACTCCGTCACTGGAGACTTTCAAGAAGAGATTGGTCAGAAAAAAAGGTGTAGGGTCTCCTGCTTGAGCAGAAGGTTGGGCTAGATGACCTATAAGGTCCCTTCCAACTCTGTTAATCGGTTAAAAACTAAAGTTATTCTGATAGTGGCATTATTACAAAACAACGACCCTTTATCTTTGAAATAAAAAAGATAAAATCAGTGGAAATCTCAAATGTTAAGACGAATTCCAAAGTATGTTTTCTCCTGTTTTCATTACAGAAGTTGGCAGTTCAGAGACGGAGAATAAAGAATTGTGTGTTTTGGATGCAGAAAAGAAGGGGGGAGATAAGGAAAGGGAGCCTCCGAGAAGGAAAACTAAATTAAACCCGATGAGGAATAAAGCATCTCCTTCTTTAGCCAAAGATCACCCTGGTCGGCTCGCCGGTCTGGGAGAAAACGACAAAGGACATGGAACGAAAATCTTCCTTCAGCGCCAGAAAAGTTTCCATTCGGACTCCAACCTCATAGCTCATTGCACCAGCTACGTCAAGGAGCTGCCCTTCAAATGCGAGAAGTGCGGGAGGAGTTTCGGCTTGAGCATGCACCTCAGCGCCCATCGGCGGATGCATGCGCAGGAGAAGCCCTTTAAATGCTCCCAGTGCAGCAAAAGCTTCAGCGCCATAACTAGCCTCGCCAGTCACCAGCGGAGCCACACGGGAGAGAAACCCTACAAGTGCTCAGAGTGCGGCAAGAGCTACGCTTCCGGCACCAGCATGGCTTACCACCAGAGGACGCATCGCGGGGAGAAACCTTACAAGTGCTTGGAATGCGGCATCGGCTTCAGCTTGAGCACCAGCCTCATTTCCCACCAGAGGATCCACACGGGGGAGAAACCCTACAAGTGCCTGGAGTGCGGGAAGAGCTTCCGGGTGAGCACAAGCCTCACCTCCCACCAGCGCATCCACACGGGGGAGAAGCCCTACCGGTGCTCGGAGTGCGGTAAGAGCTTCTGCGTGAGCACGAACCTCACATATCACCAGAGGACGCATACGGGGGAGAAGCCCTACAGGTGCTTGGAGTGCGGGATGGGCTTCTGCCTGAGCACCAGCCTCACCTACCACGAAAGGATCCACACGGGGGAGAAGCCCTACCAGTGCCTGGATTGCGAGATGAGCTTCCGGCGGAGTTCGGATCTCAACACCCACCAGAGGATCCACACGGGGGAAAAACCCTACCAGTGCATGGCGTGCGGGAAGAGCTTCCGGGTCAGCTCCAGCCTCACTTCCCATCAAAGGACCCACACGGGGGAGAAACCCTATACCTGCTCGCAGTGTGGGAAGAGCTTCAGCAGGAGCACACACCTCAACGCTCACCAACGGACCCACAGGGCAGCAGCCGTGGGAATACTTAAGTCTGGATGCGCCCGACAGCAGATCTCATTGAGGAATTCTCTCAAGACACAACCCCCCCTCCCCCAAACTTTGAATGTATGGAACGAGATTCAATTTTTAGTGGACCATATTAATGTTAGAAGTGGTGCGGTGGCCTAGGGGTGGAGCGCTCGCCTCACAATCAGGAGGCTGTGAGTTCGATCCTGGGTAGAGGCAGATATTTCTCTCTCTGGGCACAATGAGAATAGATCTGTTGAATATAACTCCGCATTGGCAACAGGAAGGGCATTGGGCCAGTAAATACTCGGCTCCATTCAGTTGCCCACACTCCACCCTGCAAGAGATTATGGGGTCATTAAAAGAGGACGGCGACTATATTAATGTTCTGGAACTAGGATAAGAAACCTATTTCCTTTTCTTTGTCCGGATGTTTTAGAACCTAGCTTCGTGCCTCCCCTTACTTTTGTTCTGTAAACGTTGAAACTGGATTAAAACTTGGCACAACTTTAGTGCTGAGTTGTTCTGCAAGTGGCAAATAAAATCTTTAGTATTGTCTATTGTTCCTCAAATACAGGCTGAAACTTACTGCCTCATGTCACAGCCTTCCTCTCTGGGGTGAGAGTAAATGGCTGGGGGTGGGGGGAAGAGGGGTCACGATTGGTCGCACGAGATACTATTTGCCTTAATGGGAAACTTCCAGGATGCAGGGCCACTGCAGAGAATTCCGGAAAATAAAATCTGCACATCTGGAGGAAGCCAAGTAAGAAAGTGCTGTCCTAGTATAGGACCAGAGAGATGTTACTTTAATCTCTGCTAAGACTATGTATTAATCTCTTGATTAATACATAGTCTTAATCGCCCTATCTTCTATAGGTAGATGTTTGACAACTTGTCGGGATGAAATTTGAGATCAGGGGCATATATTTGTGAGTGGCTGGGGATGCAGCAATCTTCTCCAAGACCTCTGAAAATCATGGAGCACAGGCAGCGTGCCTGAAAATTAGTAAAGGGACTATCTTAAAAAAAAAAAGGTAAAAAGAATCCAGTCAATTTGAATTTGGGGCAAAATTCTGTCACAGATCTTTAAGTTTGAGTGCTTTTAATACTACTACATTTTGCTTGACAGGAGTGTTTCTCAAGAAAAAAAACGACAGTCCTATAATTACGATTTTATAATCGTTTTAGGCCATGGGAATGCAATAGGCACTGTGGGTCTTTTATTTTGCAAAGCATTTTGATAAAGCAGGGGCGTCCAACTGTGGCAACTTTAAAACTTGTGGGCTTCAAAGTCCCAGAATCCCCCAGCATGCAAAAAGCAGCTGAGTGTCTTGGGGGGGGGGGGGGAGAAATATATATTCTAAAACCCTACGAATAGGATTTGCTTGCTTGTGGCCCTGCTCCACTAGATCTAACCCATGCTGACTTAATCAACAAATCAAAGTTAATACAAACATTGCTTAGCTGATACAGGAATGCAGCCAAGTTCTTAATTCTATTGTACAAGGAGTCGGTGTACAGGAACTTACCTAGAAGACACAGGCATTTGAAATGATACAAGTGAAGCTGTTGTTTCTATATATATTTATTGTAAAAGTGACAAGGCGGAAATGGGCTTAGATGGCACCTCTGGGGGTTTTGAAGTTCATCCCTACGGTGGGCTGTGTGACCTGCAGGTTGGACAGGCTGCCAAAGTCCTGTGAATAGAAGAGAGGCAAGATACACTTAAGTAGACCCCTGGGCAAGAGCTGCAAAAGATCTTTTCATTCAGGCTAAATGGTCTACTCGAAAACCATCTGGGTGATCTTTTGAGGCTCAATTTCCTTGGTGTGCAAAAACAAATGAAAGCTTTTGTAGTCATCATGTGTTTCAAGTATTCTAGCGATTTGCCAAGAAGTTATGATTGCTTTATCCCCTATATCCGCCTGGCTTTTAAACACCCTACTACTTAATAATGCTCCCCCCCCCCCAAACCATTCAGAATGACTACCAAGTGGGGTGACTTTTTTGGGAGGGCATCTTCATGTCTTGACTACCGGTGACTGCCTGGATAAGTTCATGCAGCTTTATTGGCAACGTTTTTTGGAAGTGGTTTGCCATTTCCTTCTAAGTGTGCAAGAGGGAGGGACTGGCCTGAAGTTATCCAGCTGGCTTCATGCCAAGGTAGAACTAGAACTCACAGTCACCCAGCTTATAGCCTGGTGCTCCTAACAACCACACCACACTGACTCTCCTGGCTATTTTATTTTCACTTAATCTTCAGACCCTCACATTAACAGCCAATTTAAAAAAAAAAAAAACCCAGCCACTATAGAAAAGCAATTCTATTGGCAGCCATGCCAATGCTCTACTCACCAGCAATTTCAACATTTCCTTGGTATCTGGGTCCACTTCAATAATCTCCTGATCCAGGGCAGAGACCTGGAGAAGAAAGAGGCAACGTTTGACTTGGTTGTAACAGAGGCCCAGGAATTATGAGTCAAAATACAGCAATGGTGTGATGTATACATGTATCATAAATCCCCTCCCTACAGGCAGCTTTGAGATTGTCAGCAAGATGCTTCAAGAAATATGAGCAAGAAAAGGAGTTAAAAGCATTAGCCAAAACTATATGCAAATACGACTCTGGCATGTTTACGGCCTTCCCTAATGGAATATCAGTTTGGTATCAAGAGTCCTGATATGACAGGAATGATAAGGCCCCCTAATCCTAAAACCTTTGGAAGAGGGAAAATACGCTGAGGAAGGCTGACACACAATATCAGAATAAATCTGTTCTCCATAAAAACTACTGTTAAAGAGCGAAGCACTGGGCATCCAATACAAACAGATAAGGTGGTATATTCATTTGGGGTATCCTTTCCTCTCAGATATTCTAACCTGCGAAGCTTTAAGAACAAAATGTACCTATAGCTAGTAACTGCAAATATTTTTTTATTAATTCCGGAGCCCCAAATTTAGAAACTTAACAGAATAACCTTTACACCACTGACTGAAATTTTGGGGCTCAGAGGACATGCAAAATACGTCCCATGGAAGCTGCACAAAAGGTAATTTTCTGCCCATATTTGCCACACTAGATTGCAAACGGAAAGTATTATGGCTCTTCTCCTCCCACTTAAATACTATTACAGGAAGAAAATGACCTCCAACTTTTAATCACTTGGGGACAGCAAAAGAAAGAACCAAACTACCAGATAAAAATAGAACATTTTAGGACATTTCATCTCCTAAAATTGTATCAGGACAACACTGAATTCAGGTAGATAAATAATCAAAAATATCTTAACAGAAAATACCCCCTAACATTCTTCTAAAATAATGTATTGATTTAAATTAGATTTGTTTTACTGTCTGTCATTTTTATCCTAATTTTAATCTTAATAAAACCAGAGAAATTTTACCTGGTTTAACTATTTTCTATAGGGCTAACCAACTATAGCTTTAAAAAGTCTGGGGGCCTATCAAAGCAAGCCTATGGCTTTGTAAATCATCAGAACAGAAAGAAATCAAGAATATATGATTAATATTTTACTTATCTTTCTGTCAAGAGCCACACAGAAAGACAACTGCATTGTTTTGGAACACAACGGGAATTAGTACAGAAAGAATGCCCTTACGTTAATGAGGGAAAAAAGCAATCAAAATTATGATTAACACTTCCAAAATCAAAGTATGGAGTATCAGGTGCTATGGGGCTAAATGAAAATAGCACTAACACTTAAGATTTATATACCGCTTTAAAGTGCTTTACAGGCCTCTCTAAGCAGTTTACAGAGTCAGCCTATCATTCCCAACAATCTGGGTCCTCATTTTACCCACCTTGGAAGGAAGGATGGAAGGATGGGTCAACCTTGAGCCTGGTGAGATTTGAAAATGCCAAATTGCAGACAGACAGCAGTCGCCAGAAGTAGCCTGGACTACTGTTCTCTAACCACTGCGCCACCGCGGCTCAAAACCGTGTCTGAAAAGCTCAGGGTTTGAAGGAGACGGCAAGAGGCCCCCCAAACACGGGAAATGCTTTCAGGCATTCTCTGCCTGCACTATCAATGACAAAGGCCACAGGGGAAGGCCTCCGTCACTTTCGAATGCAGGCCCAGTTCACCTTCCCTCCTGGAGACAGACATGCAGGACAACCCCCCCCCCAACCTCTGCATTAGAGGAAGCCCCACATTTCTGTTGCTAAGGGAGACATTTGTTAAGTGAATTTTGTCTCATTTTTACCATGGTGGGTTCCGAATCCCATTGCAACCAGTACGCTGCGACGGGGCTGGCCGGCCACCACACGCACGCGTGTTGCGCATGCCTGCACACCCACCACCCACGATGCTCCAGCATGCGCAAATGGCCCGGTTGGGTCAAATACAGATCAGGAATGCAGGCGGGCCCTCCGAAGCACCATAGCGGAACAGTGTCTGCTGCCCCCAGCAGGCACCGGTACACTCGTACCAGGGCGTACCGCCTGTAACCCACCACTGCATTTTTACCACCTTACTTGCCAAAGTTTTTACAGCGAATTATTGCAGTTAAGTGAGCAGCACAGTTGTTACGTGAATTCCCGTTGACTTGGTCAAAAGGTCGCAAAAAGGGATCACGACCCCAGGACACTGTGACCGTCATAAAAAGGAGTCAGTTGCCAAGGGGTTGAATTTTCATCATGTAGCCACGGGAATGGTGTAATGGTCGTAAGTGTGAAAAACAGTGATAAGTCCCTTTTTTGAATGCTGCTGTTAACTTTGAATGGTCATTAAACAAACTGTCATTAAGTCAAGGACTATCTAATGCTAGGCTCCATTCACACAGGCATGAACAAGTTCCTAAAGTGCATTTGGTTCATATATCATTCTTCTGATGCTTTAAATTCACACCTTCACCTTACAGATGGCAAGAAAAGTGTAATTGCTTCAAGCCAGCTGAGTGAGTCTGAGCCCAGACTGATCCTAAACTGAATATCCCACTCCTAAATCCACAATAAGGTAAAGATTCCCCTCACATATATGTGAGTTATATATCCTAGTCGTTCCCGACTCTAGGGGGCGGTGCTCATCTCCGTTTCAAAGCCGAAGAGCCAGCGCTGTCCGAAGACGTCTCCATGGTCATGTGGCCAGCATGACTCAACGCTGAAGGCGCATGGAACGCTGTTCCCTTCCCACCAAAGGAGGTCCCTATTTTTCTACTTGCATTTTTTACATGCTTTCGAACTGCTAGGTAGGCAGAAGCTGGGACAAAAGTTATGGGAGCTCACTCTGTTACATGGCACTAGAGATTCAAACCACTGAACTGCTGACTTTCTGATCGACATGCCCAGCATCTTAGCCACTGAGCCACCACGCCCCTCAAAAATCCACAATAGATTTTATTAATTCGTATTAATGATTTAATACCAATTGATCGACCAGAAGAAAAGTTTTATTAGATAAGATTACAAATAATCCAGCAACTACATTTTGCTAAGATGATTACAAATTGACTTCTTGCCACCCAAGAAATTTAAGACATGAAACCTCTATGAAACTCATCTGAGATATAAAACTTACCTCTGGGACATAGTTATCCCTTCTTTCTCTTTCCTCTTCTTGTAGTTTGATAGAGATACCTCTGACTGGCCCCCTTTGAATGCGTTTCATCAGATGGGTGACATACCTGTGGAGAAGAACGTTTTTTTTTTAGTATAATTCACTGTGTTTTACCGTGGATTTACTGTAAAAACCATCAGGCATTCAAGCAAGAATAGAACAGAATAGAATTCTTTATTGGCCAAGTGTGACTGGACACACAAAGAATTTGTCTTTGGTGCATAGGCTCTCAGTGTACATGAAGGAAAATAAAATATAATACATTCCTCAAGAATCATAAGGTGCAACACTTAGTGATAGTCAAAGGTTACTAATAAGCAATCAAATTATACTAGGAAACAGATAAAACAATATAAATTTTAAAGATACAAGCAACATGGCTACAATCACAAGTGGGAGGAGATAGGTAGCAGGAAAGGGATAAGGACTAGGAAAGAAGAGAAGAATAATAGTAAAACAGTCTTAGTAAATAATTTTGACAGTGTTGTGGGGAATCTCAGTAAGCTCTGAACGGACTCCGCAAAGCTTAGCTTTCAAAATTTCAAATATAGAAAAACTGGGACAAAGTTATAACGTCTGTTCGAATCACCCAGTTTTCAGCAATGTCTGAAAAGCTCAGGGTTTGGTAGGAAATGAAAGGAATCCTCCAAACACGGGAAATGCTCTCAAGAACGCTTTTCCTGCATTATCAATGACCAGGCCACAAATAAGACCAAAATCACTTTCGATGCAGGTGCTGCTAGTGAGCAGGATTCAGACTTAGAATGACAGCGTGTGAAAACTCTGCACCGAGTCCCATCCGCAACAATGCATACCCAGCGATTTTGTTCCGCAGTTTCTTGCTAGGGATGATGGCGATTTCCTCACACACTCGCTTATTCGTGTGGAAGTCATTTCCAAGGCGAGTGTAATATTTTTCAATGATCACCCGTGCCGCTTTTTTCACCGTCTTGGTACGGACACGCCCCTAGGGAGAGCCAAAGACACAAATAAATCAGCGCGTCAAGGAATGAAGCCTTTAGAATTTTGCAAAAAAAAAACTTAGAAATTTGAAAACCAGGGAGGACCAAACCAAACTGCATCTCCCCCTTGAAAAGTACTTGGGAGTGAAAAGCCTCAGAAATTCTGCTTTTGTGGATTATAAAGATTATGGCCAAAGAAAGTCTGTAATTTTTAGAAACATTTTTCTAATGTGCTGAGTCCATATGAAATGCTTGCATCTACCTCCGTTCGTCCTTTGGCTGTATTGTTCAAAAAGGGACCAATTGGGTTTAAATTTTTAAAAGCGTTTCATGGTTTTGAACGCCACTTGTGCCTGATGACGGAGTTCACACATTGTACTAAATCATGATAGGATTGGATAGCTTTTGGCTACAAACTACAATTTATAAGGCTGAATGCAACACTTGACCCCAAAGTGTAGGGCAGGGGAAGTTGAGAAAGAAACTGTTAAGAATTCTGCTGGTTTTATCCCCGCAAGTCCTATAAGCAGAGTTAGGCAACCTGGCATTACCATTCACACACAGTGACAAGCCAGGCTAGAAAAGTCAGGCGTGTTTAAGTCACAAAGACGATCAAAGGATTATTAATTAACCAGTAAAATAGTTTGCCTTCAGACGGTGTGGGTGCTTCATCACCGGAGGTTTTTTAAAGAAGAGATTGGGTAGCCGTTTGTCTGAAACGGTATAGCACCTCCTGCTTGGGCTGGGGGTTGGACTAGAACAGGGGTCTCCAACCTTGGCAACTTGTGGACTTCAACTCCTAGAATTCCTCATTCTAGAATTCTGGGAGTTGAAGTCCACAAGTCGTCAAGTTGCCAAGGTTGGAGACCCCTGGACTAGAAGACCTCCAGGGTCTCGTCCAGCTCTATTCTGATTGATCGATCACTGGAGACGAGACAGCCACCTCTTTGAAACGGCACAGGGTCTCCTGCTTGAACAGAGGGTTGGACTAGATGACCTTCAAGGTCCCTTCCAGCTCAATTCTGATTCCAATTTACCGTTTCACGCGGCGGGTGAACATCCCACGCCAAAAGACACAAAGCTAGCTGACCGCCCTCCCATGCAGACGCATCAGTTCGGAGGGAAGGATGTTGGATCTCTGTCTGCCAGGCAGCTTTTCAAGAAGCAAAGCGGGGGAGGGAGGCAGGCGGGCCCAAAACGATGCCTTTTCCTCCCCCAAAACGGAGAGGCGGAGGACCCCCATCCCTCACAGTCCTAGATTTGGCTCCTTGAAGCCCCCGTAGGCCTCCAGAGTCCCCTCGGCCTAGCAGTTCCCACGCAGCCTCCATCCCCACAGCCATTACTGCGGCGGGAAAAAAAAAGAGGCCAGGCCAGCCGTTAGCATCGATTCTACCGACGGGCCCACCGACACCCCTACCGGAGGCCCCCGAGACCGCCCCGCATTTCCCTCCCAGCGCCGCCACCGCCACGGATGGCCCCGGATTGCCTCGTCGCCACTCTCACCATCTTGGCAGCTGCCGGTCGGAAAGGGAGCAAAGGATCTTGGGAAAGGAGCTAGAAAGGTCGGTCTGGAAGAGCAAGCGAGCGAGGCGGAATCGCGCTCCTCGTGGCGGCCCCTAGCGGCCTGGAGGACCGCTGCACAGGCACGGAGTCCAATGGGTTTGGATCAACTTTTCGCTGTTATTTTGATTTTATTTTGATTTTTTTTTAATAGAAAGGCACCACTGATGGGCTTCTAGCATTCAGGAAAGGGGCAGAGAGTTGTCCCTGCAAAGAAAGAGAAATATGCACCAAGACAAATTCCTTGTGTCCAATCACACTTGACTTGGCCAATAAAGAATTCTATTATATTCTGTTCTATTCTATTCTTTCACTATTCTACTCTATTCCTATTCCATTCCATTCGAATAAGTAAAATAAATAAATATTGCCACTGTGGGCATACAACCCAACCATGTTCATCCTAATCTCTTGATGGAAGAATTTCAGTGCAGAAATAGCATTTTACGGGCTCTGGATAAAGATTTTATCACATAGCAATATTCTCATTTTTTTTGGAGAGATGGAAGAGGAGAAAGAATGAAGTAGTGCAATGCTGTTTCTACATTTTAATATAGGAGCTTCATAATACTAAAAAAGTCATCATTTAAAAAAGCTGACAGCCTAAACAATCTACTGATAACACCTAGCTGAGATGCCAAATTTCCAAAGCCATCTCATAAATGCATAAGATCTGAGAAGAAACTTACTTGTGGAGAAGCTACACAAACACATTTAGCAAATCATCATATATATATGTAAGTTAGAATCTTCTTTCGTCTATATATATGTAAGATATATTCTCATGAAGAATAGTTTTAGAGAAGAAAAACGAACAGGATTGCTGTTGTTAGTTGTGAAGTCATGTCCAACCCATTGCGACCCCATGGACAATGCTTCTCCAGGCCTTCTGTCCTCTACCATCCTCTGAAGTCCATTTAAGCTCACGCTGACTGCTTCAGTGACTCCATCCAGTCACCTACTTCTCAGCCGTCCCCTTCTTCTTTTGCCCTCAGTCTTTCCCAGCATGAGGCTCTTCTCCAGTGAGTCCTTCCTTCTCATTAGGTGGCCAAGGTATTTGAGTTTCAAAAGATAGATAGATAGATAGATAGATAGATAGGTAGGTAGGTAGGTAGGTAGGTAGGTAGGTAGGTAGGTAGGTAGATAGATAGATAGATAGATAGATAGATAGATAGATAGATAGATAGATAGATAGATAGATAGATAGATAGATAGATGATAGCTTCTGTGATTCCATCCAGCCACCTCCTTCTCTGCCCTCCCCTTCTTCTTTTTCTCTCAATCTTTCCCAGCATGAGGCTCTTCTACAATCAGTCCTTCCTTCTCATTAGGTGACCAAAGTATTTGAGTTTCCTCTTCAGGATCTGGCCTTCCAAAGAGCAGTCAGGGTTGATCTCCTCAAGGACTGACCCATTGGATCACTTTGCAGTCCAAGGGACTCCCAATAAATCACTAACGGGATTATTGGTAGTAAAAATACAATATCCAAGTTACAATAGTCCAGAAATTCAACTGTGTTGGGTTACTAAAGAAAATGTACTCTAGTATTTTTAATTATGTCTGGTTTCAGTTCTCCAACCCATTTTTTTTTTAAATTCTCCATCAACATTGGAGATTCCAGTCCCGCATTATTTCTAATGTGTTTTCTCTGTGACTGTCATTTCTTTGAATGGAAGAATGATACAGATAAGGAGTTTTAAATCTACAAAAATATTTATTTGGCAATTTTCCCATTGACCTCAGGAAAGAAAAGGAATCACTGTGACTTTTAAAGGTCTTTACTGGTTTTATATTGACTGTTTTATCAATACAATACAATAGCAGAGTTGGAAGGGACCTTGGAGGTCTTCTAGTCCAACTCCCTGCCTAGGCAGGAAACCTTATACCTTTTCAGACAAATGGCTATCCAACATCTTCTTAAAGACTTCCAGTGTTGGAGCATTCACAACTTCTGGAGGTAAGTTGTTGCACTGTATTGTTTATTGTTGTGCACCATCCAGAGTCCCTTTTGAGGGGCAGCTGGGCAACTATATAAATTTGATTAATACATAAATTTGCAGGCCGAAAATGAGCTTAATATGTGAAATCTATGAAGAGCTCATTTTTTTAAAACTGGTATTTCTGCAAAGCTGCAAAAGTTATGCAGTTATTGAAGTCTTAAATCTAACTAGATTTCCCGCAGCCAAGATATGACAATGCAAAACACAATTACAACAGAATGCATTAGCCTTGCCTGTGTTCCTACACAATAAACACTGCCCTGTTTTTGACATTTGATCTTAACCAAAGGCCGAGCGTTATGTATTGATCGGACAGCACGAAGAGGGCAGCAATTTGGTTTGAGAAAAAGATATATACTGATGCCACAGAAATAAAAGATATTCCCCTGGGGGTCCTTTCAAATTGTTATCACAAGCCAAGTCTAAACAACCAGATCATTTTCATGCTCAGGGTACGGTGCTCTGCTTAGCTATAAAGCCAAGTTGTATTTAATTTACCCCCAAATCAAAGATACCTAAAATAAAAATCAAAGGTTATATTTAGTTCAGTCAAATCTGAAAGGTGCATTAAACGCTCTAATTGGAATGCTGAAATAACAGGTGAACAGATTATTTACTTATAATTTAATATTTTTTTTTGTTTTATGGCCAGATTGTGTTCGGAGACTGCAGTTGGTCCAGAATGCAGCTGCGCGAGTGATATCGGGTGTACCTCGGTACACCCATGTTACACCTATCCTCTGCGAGCTGCACTGGCTCCCCATTAGTCTCCGGACGCGCTACGAAGTGCTGGTGATTACCTTTAAAGCCCTATATGGCATTGGACCTGGATATCTGAGAGACCGTCTCCTGCTACACACCTCCCAACGTCTGATAAGAACCCACAGGCTAGGCCTCCTCCGGGTGCCGTCGACCGGACAATGCCGACTGGCGACCACTCGGGGGAGAGCCTTTTCTGTAGCTGCTCCGGCTCTGTGGAATGAGCTACCAGCAGAGATCCGGACCCTCCCCACCCTCGTGGCCTACCAAAAAGCCACCAAAACCTGGCTGTTCCGACAGGCCTGGGGTTGCTGATTTTCGAATCAGATTCAACCCCCAATTAAACCGAATGTATGTTGTGTTTTTTAAATTGTTTGTATTCTCCCCGTGTGTGTTATTTTATTTCATTTTGTATTTGTAAGCCGCCCGGAGTCCCCCGAGATTGGGCGGCATATAAACCCATTAAATTGCAAATTGCAATTATAAACATGGACATGAACAAGGGAAATGAATACAAATAAATGGGGACAGTACGACAGGGACAGTGGGCATGCCCCCTTTATAGACCTTATGTCAGGGCTGCTTCACTTAATAACCAAGAAAGAAACCACTCAACTCCATTTTGCAGAATTAAGAGTACTTTTACTGGTTATAAGTAAATAGAAGCTAAGCAAAGCTGGATCTGAGCAAAAGCGCGCGAAAGCATTAGATATCAATACATGGCCCAATCCCCTCCCCTTGGTAACCCCAGTCCATAGTCCAATCCCATATCTCCACAGCTGTCAGGTGGGAGACATCTTCAAAAATCATCATCAGGTTGGTATGCCGAAACAGTTGGCCTTGGCGGGAAACTCCTCTCCTTGCCACATGCGCAGTATATGGTGAGAAGATCTCCCAATTAACAATCCTCCTGTACAGATTATTTCCCACACCCAAATACCATGCCTCCCCTCCCCGTTTCAATGGCAGCCAAAAAGCAAGCAGCAAAACAGAGGCTGACACCTTAGGAATGGGGTGAGGTCCACGGTAGACAGTTTAAAGTTTAGGGGGGTTGAGGCTGTAACAACAGAGTCAGGTAGGGCATTCGAGGCGTTAACCACTCTGTTGCTGAAGTCGTATTTTCTGCAATCGAATTTGGAGCGGTTTACCTTGAATTTGTATCTATTGTTTGCCTGTGTATTATTGAGGTTGAAACTGAAGAGGTCATTGGCAGGTAGGATGGTGTAGCAGACAATTTTGTGCAGGACACTTGGTTCTAGGCTCTCCAAGCCCAAAAATTTGAGCCTGGTGGCCTAAGTGATTCTGTTGTGAGCAGAGGAGTGGAGGGCTCTTCTCGTGAAATACCCCTGGACTCAGTCAATTGTGTTAATGTCAGATATACAGTGTGGATCCCAGGCAGACGAGCTGTATTCGAGAATTGGTCTGGCAAAGGTTTTATATGCCCTACTTTGCAGTACAATGTTAATGTTATTTTGGGCTCGATTGCGGTCGCAAATCGAGGATTATCTGTACACAGACGGCAGCCTTCAGACTCCCCAAAGTCTCTTCCAACCCCCAGCCCTGAAAAAACACACCACACCAGCCGGAGGTTCTGCTGCAACGTGTTTTATTATGTGCCAAGAACTACAGCACAGCTTACTCCACACAACTGTAGGAGAATGCAGTCTTGCCCGCATATGCTACAATGAGGTAGACTTCACATACTGCTTCACAACAACCCCACAAAGAGCAGCTGGAATATGCAACATGAGCTCAGCAGGAAAAAGGGAGAACTTAGAACATTCGTTCTTTGGCACACAGCTTTCCAAGAGACAGGGGGTGTGGGGGGGGGGAAGAAAACCCAAAATAAAACAAAATCAAAACTTCAACTCCCAGCGCAATCGGGTGGGGCTGCTCCCACAGCGCCCGAGGGGGCCGTCCCTCTAAAAGAGAAAAGGGTTCCTCGTAAAATCTTTTGCTGGCCCGACCCAGCGCAGCCCTTACCTCCGCTCAAGACATAAAAAAAAGAAAAAAAGAAAATTGAAGTCTTGTGACTTTTTGTGATTAAAAACCTTTTTGTCAAGCTCCCCCTGAAGTGCAACTTAAAAAGTGCAACGAACTATATACAGCAGATCAAAGATCCATTTATCCGGTCCAGTTTCAAAATCCAAAATATCCTGTCCTTCGCGGGGTTGCAAATACTGCTATTCACAACTGGGAATTATTATTATTATTCTTAGTTATTGTTGTTGGTTATTTTTTTTTTCTTCTTTTCTTTTCTTTTCTTTTTTTTTAGACTAACAGCTCCCAGAAATAAGTTGCAAGGATGTTAAAAGCTGCCAGGAAAGAAAAAAATCTCGTCTCAAACGGCTTAAAAACCATTTCAAGAGTGTAAAAAGGAACTGGTAAAAATCCTGGAGCGTAAAATATGAAATATGATTTTGGTTTCAAGTGAAGAGCAACGTCTTCTTGTTGTTACAGTAAAAAACACCAGCTGAACATCCAGTTTATTCCGTTCAGATGGGGAAAGGGGAAGGGGAAGGGAGGGGAAGGGGAAGGGAGGGGAAGGGGAAAGGTTAAACGAATGAAAAGGCACTATATGGCAACTGCAAACGAAGTGGAGCCAATGAGAACTGCATCATTATGCATTCTACCATCAGTATTGCAAGAAATGTAAAAAAGGGCCCTTGATAAATAAGAAATTTGAAGGCATCTGCGTTCAATACCTTCTCAACCTATGGTCCCTTGATGCTTCTCCTCAGCAGGCAAGGAACCAAAGTCTGGGAACTGCAGAATTGTTTCGAGGGGGCCCTCCCCCTCACAAACACACCCCCCCAAACAAAACAAAAAAAACTTCACTGTGCATTAGTGCAGAAACAAAGAAAAAAACCAGCGAGTGCAAACGTGAAGGCAAGATTCCCCCGTTAAGTCCTTCCGACGGGCATCTCCCCCAGCCTGGGTGTGGCACCAACTAGGATCGGTGAGGCTTCTTCTCTTTAAGTCAACGGAAGAGCTTCGCCCGGCAAACAGGAGCAGCTCGCCGACGCCGCTCTAGCTGGCGTCGCGGTTCTTCTGGTTACGCATCAGTGGACGGTGGTGGTGCAGGATCTCCATGGAATGTTTCCAGTGCCAGCAAGAGCGACAGAAGTATTTGAAGCACATCTAGTGGTGGGACCAAGAAGATCATGAGAAGGTCTGAAGCCACCTTGCAATCAAGGTCCTGCTATTTTTTTTATGCTGAAAGCAGATACACGTCAGACTCTTTCATAGGACACCACGTTTTTTTTCGCCCGATTCTGTGGGCGTGGCTTGGTGGGTCATGTGACTGGGTGGGCGTGGCCAACCTTTGTTCCCTCCCACTTTTTAAAGCATTTTTTCCCCTGCCCGTTTGGGCGAATAGGCAGGAAACAAATGCTTTAAAAAAAAAGGGGGGGGAGAAAGGTTCCAACGATCAGCTGTGAGCCGCGTGATACAATAGCAGAGTCGGAAGGGACCTTGGAGGTCTTCTAGTCCAACCCCCTGCCTTGGCAGAAAACCCTATACCGTTTCAGACAAATGGCTATCCAACATCTTCTTAAAGTCTTCCAGTGTTGGGGCATTCACAACTTCTGGAGGGAAGTTGTTCCACTGATTAATTGTTCTCTCTGTCAGGAAATTTCTCATTTCTAAGTTGCTTCTCTCCTTGATTAGTTTCCACCCATTGCTTCTTGTTCTACCCTCAGGTGCTTTGGAGAATACCTTGACTCCCTCTTCTTTGTGGCAGCCCCTGAGATATTGGAAGACTGCTATCATGTCTCCCCTAGTCCTTCTTTTCATTAAACTAGACATACCCAGTTCCTGCAACCGTTCCTCCTATGTTTTAGTATGAATATGATTATCGGAACCTTTTTTTTTTTTTAAGTATTTTTTTTCCTGCCTATTTGCCCGAAACGGCTCACAGCTGATCCATGCGATTGTCGGAAGGTTTTTGTTTTTTTTAGCTTTTTAAAGCATTTTCTTCATTCCTATTTGCCAGAATCTGCAGAAAAACAAATGCTTAAAAGCAAAAACAAAAAGCTTCCAACGATTGCACAATCCTTGGAAGTTTTTTTTTTTACTACCGGTTTGCAAAACCAACGGCAACTGTCCCTACTGGTTCGGCCAAACCGAGGAAGATTTCACCCTGTATGACCTGCTTACAATATACCCTAGTAGAACAAAACAATAAAAAGGGACATCTTTCACCAGATTTTCAGACCAAGGATGGAGATAGGAGCGTATACCTGATCTCTGCAGAAGAAAGGACCCGGCTGAGATCTGCAAATCTGACACATGGCATCTTCTAGATACGGATCAATCTGAACCTGTAGAGAGAGAGAGAAAAGGAAAAAAATTCACCCTTTTGAATGGAAGCGTCGTGAGAAAAGGGGACAGGGCCCGTTGGTTAATTGAACAGAAAAAGGGATGTGTGAATGCTGCTTTGGGGAACGATCTGCAAAACTGCAGTAAGGGTAAAACCATAAATGGTTCCCTCGCTCAGATCTCCTTATGAAACCTTCACAGTAGATTATGTACAATTTTAGAATAGAATGAAATAACAGAGTTGGAAGGGACCTTGGAGGTCTTCTAGTCCAACCCTCTGCTTTATCGAACATCTTCTTAAAAACTTCCAGTGTTGGAGCGTTCACAACTTCTGGAGGCAAGTTGTTCCACTGATTAATTGTTCTTACTGTCAGGAAATTTCTCCTTAGCTCTAAGTTGCTTCTCTCCTTGATTACTTTCCACCCATTGCTTCTTGTCCTGCCCTCAGGTGCCTTGGAGAATAGCTTGACTACCTCTTCTTTGGGGCAGCCCCTGAGATATTGGAAGACTGCTATCATGTCTCCCCCTAGTCCTTCTTTTCATTAAACTAGACCTACCCAGTTACTGCAACCGTTCTTCACATGTTTTAGCCTCCAGTCCCCTAATCCTCTTTCTTGCTCTTCTCTGCTCTCTTTCCAGAGTCTCAACATCCTTGGAGAATAGCTTGACTCCCTCTTCTTTGGGGCAGCCCCTGAGATATTGGAAGACTGCTATCATGCCTCCCCATGTCCTTCTTTTCATTAAACTAGACATACCCACTTGCTGCAAGTTATATGTTTTAGTTTCCAGTCTCTAATCATCTTCCTTGCTCTTCCCTGCAGTCTTGTATTCTTTTTGCTGACTCTCTGTTAGTCTTGGTACTTGGGGAATACAAAGCTCGACAGTTTTAGTACATACTGTCTCCATGTGTCTTGCATTAATTTTGTTCTAGGTTGTAACTGTTTTTAAGTGTTTTGTTTCAACCCCCCGAGTGTCTCTTGTTTAAGGTGGGTGGCTATAGAACTACGGAATCAATAAACCTTTTACTCCAACCAGGATCTCTACCCCTGGCTTCACAGATGGACTTGCCATACTACAAGCTTCAGTGTCTCCACACTACGAAGCTTATGACTTGGAAGCCCGTTACCTTTTTTGTAAACTTTGTTGTTTTGATCTCCACAAATGCAGCACTGACTGCTTTCAGATAGCTACGCTGGTTGTTAAAGGTGACACGTCCAGATCCTGTAAATAAGCCAGTTCATCAGTACAATAAGACTTGAGAGGCAGATCAACAACAAAGCTTTATGAGTCGGCATGCACGTGACTTACTACAAGGTCTGCCCTATTGGGTCAAGAGAAGGAAGAGTGGTTTCTGAGCAGTTATCTGTCTAGACCAGGGGGCAGCAACCCGCGGCTCGGGAGCTGCATGTGGCTCTTTCATCCCTCTGCTGTGGCTCCCTGTTGCTGGTCGGCTCCACAATTGATAGGGCTTTCGGTTAGGACAGGTGGAGGAAAAAGGACGCCGCGCTAGGAGGAGACTCTATGGTGGGGGGAACCGGGCTTCCAGTCAGCAGGGGAAAAAGGATGCCATGCTAGGAGGAGACTCTATGGTGGGGGAACTGGACTTCCGGTCAACTCCAGAATTGAACAGGGGCCTTCCGGTTATGACCTTTGTGGCTCTTTGAGTGTTTAAGGTTGCCAACCCCTGGTCTAGACCCCGATTAGAAAGAAGACAATATGAAAAAAATATCCGTTTCAGGAACTGAACCGTAGCTTATTTCTGCATGAAATGTCCTTATTGCACCTTTCCAATTAAGATTTAGTTTGGAACTTGAATATTAATAAAATTTCACACTTCTCATCTGCCTTTTTTTGTTCCTGTTGAAATACATTTTGATCTTAATAACAGAGGATTAATTCAGGAAGGCAACAGATGCATAGAGGTAAAAATATTGCCAAGTCAACCTGAACTGAAAACAGATTTTGTCCATTTTTAATAACATTCAAGATGTCCAGTGCAACACCTACCAGGGGAGGAAAACCCATTTTTCATTCTGCCTCTGTCAAGAATTGGCAAAGATCAACTAGAAAATAGCAATAACACTTATATACTGCTTTATAGTTCTTTACAGCACTTGATTTACAGAGTCAGCCTCTTGCCCCCAGCAGAAATAGCCTGCAATACTACATTCTAATCACTGCACAACCACACCAGATAGATATAGATAGATAGATAGATAGATAGATAGATAGATAGAGATAGAGATAGATGATAGATAGATAGATAGATAGATAGATAGATAGATAGATAGATAGATAGATAGATAGATAGATAATAGGCAGACAGACAGAAACAGAGATAGATTGCAATACTTGGGATTGAACTGCTGGCAATCAGCAGAATTAACCTGCAATACTCATTTTAACCACTGCGCCACAACGGCTCTTAGCAAACCCATCAAGCCTCAGTTCAATTAAAATGACCACTAGTGAGAACTTCTTTGCCACTCCTACTGATCACAGTCCAACAGTGAAACCAAGATAGTTAAGGCTCTTCTTCCCTTGAGTTCCTATATGGGGAAAGGCACTGGTTCCCCAAAGCCCCCCGATGCCGCCACCACCGAAGGCACCAACCGCCAAGGACCGGCTTTACTTACCAATGGGATACTTGTGCTTGTCGGTGTCAATACCTGCATAGACAACCCCACCAAACAGGTCATTCAGGATTCCCGCCAGGGCTTCTGCATTCAGCATCCCGTGAAGAGCTCCCACGAAGACCGTTTTCCCAGGGTCCAGCCTCTGAGTTGGGCTGCGCACGAAGTTGCTATCGGCCAAGACCCACGGGATCACCTGCACCTGTAGGCACAATGGTTAGCGCTGATCAAGCCATCCACACATAACCCCCCCACACCCTTCCTTTAAACCCAAGCGCCAGGTAGCTCCACGACTTCAATTCCCAGAATTCCCCAGCCCAGCATCTCCCCTGTAACTCCGGCATCACTTGAACGGCAAAAAACTAATCCCGGATACTGTGTCTCCTTGACTTGACCTCTCCAAATGCCACCTAAGGCTCGGCTTCTTAACGACCAGTCTTTTGGGCACCAAACCTGCCTTTTTGTTTCCAGACACTGGCTTGGCAAATGCAAGCACTTACTGTATCTTTCTGAGTATAAGATGCACCAAGGTTTTGAAGAGGCAAATTAAAAAAATAAAAAAGGTTTTGCACTCTGCAACCCCTCCCCCCAAAAAGGCCTGTTTTTTGCAAAAACAGACCTTCCCCCCCCCCCTTTTTTTAAAAGGGCATGAATTGTCTTTAGGAGGCTTGTAGAGTGCTGGGGGGGGGGGACGAGCAAAAAACAGTCCGTTTTTCATGAAAACGGGCCCGTTTTTAGTAAAAAAAAGGGGGGGCATTGGGAAGCTTATAGAGTGCTCCTGGGGGCTGGGGGGGCAAAATTGAGCAAAAAATGGCCCATTTTTCACTCATTTCTGCCTTCCCCAGCCCCCAGGAACATTCTGCAAAGCTCCTAAAGGCTCTGCACGGCCATTTTGGTGAAGGGGTCGAGGTTTCAGGAGGCAAAAAATGCTGTATTCAGTGTATAAGACGTACCCAGGTTTTCCGCCTCTTTTTTGAGGGAAAAAGGTGCGTCTTATACTGCGAAAAATACGGTATATCTGCCCAGGTTTTAAGAGGCCAGGTTCCACGTTTAAAGCATGCAACTAAGTGAAGTTCGCGATTTCACAATGTCACAACTTTCCTCTGCTTCGCAGACCTGCGAATGTTGTAAATGCAGGTAGTCCTCAACTTACGACCACAAATGAGCCCAAAATTTCTATTGTTAAGTGAGTTTTGCCCCATTTACGACTCTTCTTCCTGCAGCTGTTAAGTGAATCGCAATAGTTGTTAAGTTAGTAACGTGGTTATTCAGAGAGTCTGGCTTCCCCATTGTCAGGTGGTTGCAAAAGGGGATCATGTAACTCTGGGACACTGCAACTGTCTTAAGTCCATTCCAGTTGCCAAGCCTCTTAATTTTGATCAGATGACCATGGGATGCTACAATGGTCGTTAAGTGTGGGGGGAAAAAAGCGTGTAAGTCCCCCCTTTTCAGAGCTGTTATAACTTTGAACAGTTCACTAAAATGAGTAAGTCAAGGACCACCACCAGTATGAAGATTAAAGTAAGTTTTTCATCACTGCTGTAACTGTGAATGGTTGTTAAAGGAGGCAGCCCCTAAATGAGAAAGAGCCACGTGCATGTTGTGGACACGTCTGCATGCAACCTCTGATCTTCGCAACGGACTTTTGACCTGTTAATTTCATTTGCACCTCGAGGAGAGGCCGGACGCACCTCCTTACACCTCATTCTGCGGCTGGACATCTTGAAGTAATATTCGCTAAGGCCGCTGGGGCTCAGCAGATCCCGGGAGCAATTTTGAAGCAAGGCACGTACAGACTTCTCAGATTCAAACACTAAGTAGGCATAACCTATGATTAGAGAGAGAGAGAGAGATAGAAGAACTTTAAGACCGCAGGACACATCTGTTCTCTTCCCACATAATTAATATTAAGAGGTGCTTTTTTTCCTATCGGTTCAACCCTTTGGGGAATTATTCAGTAACACTTCCCCACACCTGATAATTGGAGGAAGCACAATATTAAGAAGGTTATTCTACTTAGCCTAGTGCAGTGAAGGCCAACCTTTTACATCACCGCGTGCCGGAAATGACACGCAAAACCATCCCGCTTGGAATGCGCAGCCTCGCTAGTCTTCGCGGATGCGGGAGTGCCAAAAACCCGGTTAGGGTGCAATGTTCCATTGTGCGTGCATGCACTGGTACCCGAACTTCCGGTTTCCAGTGCGTGCACGCGATGGACAAACAGCTGGCTGTTCGGGTGCCGGCATGTGCGACAGAACACTCCTCTTTGCACATGTGGCAGGCACAGGAATGCAGAAGAGGCGCCAGCGAGGCCATGCTTTCCATGTGGGACGGCCCTGCGTGCGGCTCCTGGCATGCGTCCCATAGATTCGCCAAGAAGGGCTAAGACATCAGGGTAGAAAACCAAGAGGCAGCAAGTTCTAATCCTGCCAAGGCTGGGATATACTGATCTCACAGGAAACGGGGTGCAATTTGAAGGTCTTGAGTAGAGGACAGGAACCAATAGGGGAGCCCCAGAACATCTGGACCAAGAGAGGCATTTACTAACGGAACAGTCCCCGGATGCATCACTGGAAGGTTTCAAGTCAAGATTGGGAAGCTGTTTGGGGAGCTGGAATGGTCTCGGGATTCCTGAACTGGACAGGAGGGTTTGCAAAGCAATGTAGAAGGAAGGTATCAACAGGTATGAAAGGACTTGCCGAAAAGATCCTGTGAGAGAGAGAAGCGTGGGAAAGCAACTGATATCCGCACCTTGATTTTGTTCAGGGCTCAGCCACGACAGAGGGCAACCTGGACAGACTTTCAAGGTGGAGGTGAACCCCTTCAAGAAAAGAAGGTCAAGAAAACAGGATTCCAGGAATATTCTTGAAAATTGGAGCCCGGGAAGCCTGTCCGAGATTATTTCTCTCCGTCCCATTTTATACCATGAATTGTGGTGGCGCAGTGGTCAGAATGCAGCACTGCAGGCTAATTCTGCTGATTTGTCAGCAGTTCGATGCTGACCGGCTCAAGGTTGACTCAGCCTCTTCCACCTTGGGGAAATTGAGGACCCAGATTGTTTGGGGGCAAGAGGCTGACTCTGTAAACCGCTTAGAGAAGGCTGTAAAAGCTCTGTGAAGCGGTACACATAAGTCTTAAGTGCTATTGTTATCGCTATACTGAACAAAATCAAGGCATTGGGCACTTGAGTTTCTTCCTCACACTTCTTCTTTCTCGGGGCTGCCTGGTTTCCCCCCCCCTCCTTAATGGCCCCCCTCCTTCCTTCTCCAAGCTTGGGGTTCTATATTCCTTGTGAGCTGGAAACCAGCAAACCTTCAAGGTGCCTTCCCAGCTGGGATGGTAGGATAGTGTGGTCCTGATGTGTCAGCTTCTGCTTTGCTATCGCTTCAGCTGCCATGAAACGGGGAGGGAGGGCATGGTATTTGGGAGGGGTTACTCATTGTGCTGGTGGAAGTTTCTGGAGTCTACCGACTGACTGAACTACGCATGCGTGGGTGTTTCCCGCCAGGCCTAACGGCACCGACATTCCATCTTCGTGATGCCTTTTGAAGTTATCTTGCACCTGACATTTGGAAGACTTATGACTGGACTGGGTCTACGATGCCAAGGGGTGGGGAATGGGCTATTCTATATATCAATTGCTTTCGCGCCTAAATAATCAGACTTCGCTATGCATTGCCTTTAACCATTTTTAATTAGTAAAAGTACACTTGATTTCTACGCATGGAGTCTCATGGTCATTCTTTCCTAATTAACTAATGGAGAGGAGCTGACAACTGTTGAGGGCACCAGGGGTCCCTCTCCCCCTGCCCGAGAGACCCTGCTGTCCTTAACCCTGGAGTAGCTTCAGGTGTGCCGTTTCCCCCTTGGCAAGGTGGAGAAGAGGGTGAAAGGAAGCACCTGTGCACTAGGAGGCGGCCGCCCACCTTACGGTGCTCTCCTTGTCCGTCACCAGCATGCAGTCATGCCCAGGAGCCCTCAGTGGTCGATAGGAAGCATGGATAAAAAGAATTCCTACCATGTCTGTATTACCTTTAGGCATATTACCTTTGGGAGGGCAGCGGGGATGCTTGCTATCCTTACCAGGCCACTCCACTCTCAGCGAGCCAAACACACGGAAGGTGCTGATCAGACCCGCTGCACGGAAGAGAGAGAGAGAGACTTGTCAGCCAGGAGGAACACCCAACAAAACTCACCTCCCCTTCCACGCGAACCCGCGAGGCAGGATCAGAGGTGGGGTTCAGCCGGTTAGGGCAGGTTCGCCCAAACTGGTGGCGGAAATCACGGGAAAAGGCTGAGCGCCAAAGAATGGAGGCCTTTGAACTCTGGTGCTGGAGAAGACTCCTGCATTGAGTCCCTTGGACTGCAAGGCCATCCAACCGGTCAGTCCTAGAGGAGGTCAACCCTGACTGCTCTTTAGAAGGCCAGATCCTGAAGAGGAAACTCAAATACTTTGCCCCCCTAATGAGAAGGACGGACTCCCTGGACAAGAGAGCCTCATGCTGGGAACGATGGAGGGCAAAAGAAGAAGGGGACGGCAGAGAATGAAGTGGCTGGATGGAGTCACAGAAGCTATCTATCTATCTATCTATCTATCTATCTATCTATCTATCTATCTATCTATCCATCCATCCATCCATCTATCTATCTTCTGAAACTCAAATCCTTTGGCCACCTAATGAGAAGGAAGGACTCACTGGAGAAAAACCTCATGCTGGGAACGATGGAGGGCAAAAGAAGAAGGGGACGGCAGAGAATGAGATGACTGGATGGAATCACTGAATCTATCAATCTATCAATCTATCTATCTATCTATCTATCTATCATCTATCTATCTATCTATCATCCATCTATCTATCTATCTATCTATCATCCATCTATCTATCTATCTATCGTCTATCTATCTATCTATCTATCTATCTATCTATCTATCTATCTATCTATCTATCTATCATCTATCTATCTATCTATCTATCTATCAATCTATCTATCATCTATCTATCTATCTATCTATCTATCTTCTGAAACTCAAATCCTTTGGCCACCTAATGAGAAGGAAGGACTCACTGGAGAAGAGCCTCATGCTGGGAACGATGGAGGGCAAAAGAAGAAGAAGGGGACGGCAGAGAATGAGATGACTGGATGGAGTCACTGAAGCTATCTATCTATCTATCTATCTATCTATCTATCTATCTATCATCATCATCATCATCATCTATCTATCTATCTATCTAGCTTCTGGAACTCAAAGACTTTGGCCACCTAATGAGAAGGAAGGACTCACTGGAGAAGAACCTCATGCTAGGAACAATGGAGGGCAAATGAAGAAGGGGACGGCAGAGAATGAGGTGACTGGATGGAATCACTGAATCTATCTATCTATCTATCTATCTATCTATCTATCTATCTATCTATCATCTATCTATCTATCTATCTATCTATCTATCTATCTATCATCTCTCTCTCTCTCTCTCTCTCTCTCTCTCTCTCTCTCTCTCTCTCTCTCTCTCTCTCTCTCTATCTATCTATCTATCTATCTATCTATCTTCTGAAACTCAAATCCTTTGGCCACCTAATGAGAAGGAAGAAGGACTCCCTGGAGAAGAGCCTCATGCTGGGAACGATTGAGGGCAAAAGAAGAAGGGGACAACAGAGAATGAGGTGGCTGGATGGAGTCACTGAAGCAGTCGGCGTGAGCTTAAATGGACTCCAGAGGATGGGAGAGGATAGGAAGGCTTGGAGGAACATTGTCCATGGAGTCACGATGGATCGGACACAACTTCGCAACTAACAACAACAACAACACAAGAGCTGTCAGGAACTCACCTTCTGTGATGTCCCAGGGAACACCTCCTAAAAACACCTTGCAGGAGTAAACAGGGTTTTTGTAGTTTCTAGGTGGGAGCTGCCCACTCCAAGTGCAGGTTGCCTCATTCACAGCTGGAGACAAAAGCCACAGAGAAGTTTTACCTATGAGGTGGGGGCAATGGTGGAATTCTTACCTGCCTCTCTTGGTCACCCTCCCACAGCGCCAAGGCTCGACTCACCTGCTGCTTGCTTGTGGAGCCTGGCTTCTCTTTCGATGCTGAAGGGGTCCTCCGGAGCGTCCGTGATGTTCCAAGATGGCCAGGAAGAGGCCCCAGGCCACTGCTTGGACAAGGCGCCAGAGGTGGAGGAGGTGACCGCAGCCAAGGCAGCCTGCTCTTGATCCAGGCGAGACCCTGCTCCATTCAAGGAATCTCTGGTTATGCCTCCGATGGGCAGGAATGGCAGAGGAGGTGAGATACGCAGACTTGACTGCAAAAGACGTTAATCAGAGGCACCGTGGGGAAAAAAAATAATCACATTTGGGAAGAAACTGGAAAGGCAATATAAAAAGACGCCCAGCTTCATGCCAATGCAAGAATCACCGTATTTTTCAGAGTATAAGACCCCCCCCCCCAAAAAAAGAGGGTGAAAATCTAGGTGCGTTTTATACACGGAATGCAGCATTTTTGGCCCACCAAAACTCCGTCCCCTTTGCAAAAATGGACATGCAGAGGGTTTGGGAGGCTTGCAAAGTGCTCCTGGGGGCTGGGGAGGGCAAAAATGAGCAAAAAACAGACCGTTTTTGCACACACACCCCAAGCTCCCAGAAGCACTCTACAAGCCTCCCAAACCCTCTGCATGCTTTTTTTTTCTTTGCAAAAATAACAGAGTTGTTATTCTATTCTATTCTACTTTGGAGGTCTTCTAGTCTTCTAGTGCTTAGGCAGGAAACCCAGACAAATGGACGTTCTTAAAAACGCCCAGTGTTGAGAGCATTCACAACTTCTGTTCCATCGCTTGATTGTTCTCACTGTCAGAAAATTTCTCCTCGTTTCTAGATCGAATCTCTCCTTGATCAGCTTCCCACATCTCTCCAACCCACCAGAATGGGGAGGCGCGTTACGAGTTTCCTCTCTCAAGGAGGTCCATCTAGTGGGGCCAAGACGAAGGGCCTTTTCTGTGGTGGCTCCCCTCCCCCCCGCCCCCATGGAACGTCATCCGTAGAGAGATAAGATTGGCCCTCACCTCAACAAAAGGCCTGAAGACATGGGTCTTCGTAATATCAAGTGGTATGTACGTTTGACTGTGGTCACCAGAGAGATGTGGTCACCAGAGAGATGTGGGTTTGTATTTGGGGTTTTATTTCTGTAAGCTACCCAGTGTCACTACAGGTGAGTTGGGCAGCCATATATACAATACAATACAATAGCAGAGTTGGAAGGGACCTTGGAGGTCTTCTAGTCTAACCCCCTGCCTAGGCAGGAAACCATTTCAGACAAATGGCTATCCAACATCTTCTTAAGGACTTACAATGTTGGAGCATTCACAACTTCTGGAGGCCAGTTGTTCCATTGGTTAATTGTTCTCACTGTCAGGAAATTTCTTCTTAGTTCTAAGTTGCTTCTCTCCTTGATTAGTTTCTACCCATTGCTTCTTGTCCTGCCCTCAGGTGCGTTTTTAAATTTAACTTATCGTATTTTTTGGACTATAAGACGCACCTAAATTTACTGGAGGAAAAAATAAAGGGGGGGTTTGGCCTCCATGTGTTGCGTTTCCGCCCTCCCTGCCCCCAGAAGCATGCATCCATTTTTGGCCTGCAGAGTGCTTCTGGGAGTTGGGGAGGGTGAAAACGCAATATGCGGAGAGTTCAGGAAACCAAAAACACCCATATTCAGTCTATAAGATGCACTTACCGTATTTTTTAGAGTATGAGATGCACCGGAGTATAAGGCACACCAATTTGAAGAGCCAAATTAAAAAAAAAAACAGTTTTTGCACTCTGCAGGGCTCCCAAAAATGGCCCGTTTTTCACGAAACCGTTTATGACACAAAGGTTTTTTGTCAAAAAAAGGGCATGCAAAGCCTTTAGGAGGCTTATAGAGTGCTCCGAGGGGCTGGGGGGGGGGGGAAAAACAGCCTGTTTTTCGCTCATTTCTTTCCTCCCCAGCCCCCAGGAGCACTCTGGAAGCCTCCTAAAGGCGCCGAAAATGCTTAAGTATAGGAGTATAAGATGCACCCAGATTTTCAGCCTCTTTGAGGCGAAAAGGTACGTCTTATACTCCAAAAATATGGTACACTTTCGCCCACTTTGGGAGGGGGGGGGAATGTGCGTCTTATACTCCAAAAAATACGGTAATTTAATTTAATTTAAACAGGCTTAAGCACAACTCGAGATGTTCTAACTCCCTTCCACTTCCATCCCCAAAACCACGCGAGAGAAATATCTATCTATCTATCTATCTATCTATCTATCTATCTATCTATCTATCTATCTATCTATCTATCTATCATCTATCTATCATCTTTCTATCATTTTTCTTTCTATCTTTCTATCTTTCTATCTATCTATCTATCATCTATCTATCTATCTATCTATCTATCTATCTATCTATCTATCTATCTATCATCTTTCTATCTATCTTTCTATCTATCCATCCATCCATGGCTTTCTTACGATCAGATCTGAAAGGTGGTCAGATCCAGAGCTGAATCCACTGGTGTCCGAGTCGGAGGGGCTGCTGGAGCGGGAATAGAGAAGGGAGCGGTTGCTGTCCAAGCGCGAGGCCCTCAAGGTCGGAGTTGGGAGGTTCTCGCTCAGCTCCGAGCCGATGGGATCCAGGGGCAGGAAGCCCAGAGACGGCTTCCCGAAGGGATTGCTGAGCATGTTGAGAACTGCAAAGCAGGACAGAAAAGATGGTGAACAAAGAGTTCCTAGAGCGGCGGCACCTAATGTCTACTTCCTTCAAACCCGGCCATCTTTTCGGTTGCGGGAAAAAAAGAAGAATCAAAAGGGAAAAAAATCCATTATGGGTCTCTGCATTCACATGTACTAGGATGCAGAACCGCTTCCAATGTTTATCTAGGTCCATTCTCAGGCATCCAAGATCATGGTTGTCCCAAAGGTGGTTTTTTTCCCCCCAACAAGCAACTGGACTTCCTTGTTTTTTTCTTTTGAAGAAGTTTCGCTTCTCATCCAAGAAGCTTCTTCAGCTCTGCCTAGATGGTTCAAGGTTTATTACACTTGTATGCCACCCTATTCCCGGAGGGACTCAGGGCGGCTAAACAAACCGAAGGGGAAGGGAATAATACAGACAAAAAGCAATAAAAACAAGCAAACAAAATACGGAAACAATTTAAAAGCAGTCAACAGCCACACAATTCGAGTGGGGATGGGAACTCATCAGCCCCAGGCCTGTTGGAACAGCCAGGGGGGAATGGAAGGATTTATATTCCTTGCAGACAGCTGGTCATTTGCATCCTTTTTTTTAAAAGATAGTCATTGAGGCCACTCGGAGGTTTTATCTGTGTCAGACTGTGGAAATCCTTCCATTCCCCACCATCTGGTCAGAGCTGAAGCAGCTTCCTGGATGAGAAGCGAAACGTCTTCAGAGAAAAACAAAGGAAGTCGAGTGGCTTCTTGGAAGGAGAGAGAGAGAGAAAAAAACACATTTGGGACTTTGCTTTTGGTTCAACTGTGGTCGCAAGTTGAATAGAATAGAAAAAAAAACAGAATAGAAAAGAAAATAGAAAAGAATAGAACAGAGCAGAATAGAATAGAAAAGAAAATAGAAAAAAATAGAACAGAACAGAATAGAAAATAGAATAGAAAAGAAAATAGAAAAGAAAATAGAATAGAATAGAAAAAAGAATAGAATAGAAAAGAAAATAGAAAAGAATAGAATAGAACAGAATAGAATAGAAAATAGAATAGAACATAGAACAGAAAAGAAAATAGAATAGGATAGAATAGAAAATAGAAAAGAAAAGAAAATAGAATAGAAAATAGAATAGAACAGAATAGAATAGAAAATAGAATAGAAAAGAAAATAGAAAAGAATAGAATAGAATAGAAAAGAAAATAGAAAAGAAAAGAAAATAGAAAATAAAATAAAATAGAATAGAAAATAGAATAGAACAGAATAGAGTAGAAAATAGAATAGAAAATAGAATAGAAAAGAAAATAGAAAAGAAAATAAATAGAAAAGAAAGTAGAATAGAAAATAGAATAGAAAATAGAATAGAAAATAGAATAGAAAATAGAATAGAATAGAATAGAAAATAGAATAGAAAAGAAAATAGAAAAGAATAGAACAGAACAGAATAGATTAGAATAGAAAATAAAATAGAATTGAATAGAAAATAGAATAGAAAAGAATAGAAAAGAAAATAGAATAGAATAGAATAGAATAGAATAAGCAGGAAGGGACCTTGGAAGTCTTCTAGTCCAGCCCCTGCTCAAGCAGGAGATCCTATACTATTTCAGATAAGTGGCTTTCTAATTGAGAAATACTTGTATTTGCCTTGAGAACCCCAGGATACCTGATGCACTTCCATCCACTAATCTGTCTAGCCTGCCATTGGTATCTTACATTTCCTCATTTGTTAGTCTAAACCTAGTTTACTGCAAACCACTGGTTTCAGCCGTCACCTGTTAACGCTGTAAACCGCAAGCCGCCATCCTGAATTCTTTTGACTTCAGCTTAGAAAATCTTTGGAAGCTGATGGATAAAATCTCTTTTACAGCCGGTCTCCTCCCACACTGGGGAAAAAAACCTCGCGCATGCCCTCCTACACAACACTGTCTTTTCTACAATCACATGGACCAATCACCAGGCATACACTAAAGGCTGTGTATCACAGCCAGGAGCTTGTGCAGCTTTGTTTGAAAGAAAAATACACACACAAACACTCCCCGTCCATGTTTCTCTAACAAAGAGATTGACACAGGCGTGTTCGACTGACACACACAAAAAGATTCCAGGGCAAAAATAATTCACGAAACCTCCTTGCACCACGTTGGGCTAAAGAAGAGAGGAGATGCCACTCTCATCTACAGAGTCAGAGGGTTTAAATTCGACCTTTCAAAAAAGACGGTTTCTAGACCTCATGATTTCAGACGGGCGTTTCTCATATTTGTCTCCCCCGTCTTCATAAAACATCCAGCTTAAGAACTTGGATCTTGGCTGACCACGGATGAGAAGATCCAAGCAGGCCAGAAGCTGTTTGCACAACATGCAGTAAACAAGGCAAACGCTCTTTATTTATTCTAGAATCAAATCATGGATTAAGGATATCAACAGTGACATCCTTCTTAGCTGATGCTATGAGAATTAATTTCCAGTCAAAGTAGCCTTTGGCTTACCACAGTTCATTTCGTGAGCATTCAAAGTTGCAACGGCACTGGGGAAAAAAGTGATTTACGACCACTTTTGACAACGGAGGCCGCCGCATACATTCACGTGATCAAAATCCATAAAATTGGCCACTGACTCGTATTTATGATGGCTGCAATGTTCCCAGGGTCACGGGATCCCCTTTTGCGACTTCCTGACAAGACAGGTTCACTTAACCACCTTGTTAACCAGCTTAACAACAGCCGCAATTCACTTAACAACCGTGGCACAGGTTGTAAAACGAGGCCAAATTCGCTGAACAAATATTTCACTTAGCCACGAAGATCTGGGGCTCGATTGTGGTCGTTAAGTCGAAGGCTACCTCTATTTTCATGACTGCCAACTTCGGAAGCCTCCTAAGATCACGGTGGCCGACAAAATGGGCGTTGGTTCTTACCAGTTTTCTGGGCAGTGGAGAAAGCAGTCAGGCTGCGTTCCAATTGGACTACAATCTGTGATGTCATTGTGCACTGCTGGCTGCTCCCAGTTTTAAACTCAGTCTAACTAGGATTGGACGTGAGAATTGAGCTCTTTTCCTTATAATAGCAATAATTGTCTTTAAATGGATTTTTTTCACCCAAAAAAAATTATACTAAATTTTGCCTGCTCTCCTATGAAATCTGGATTGAGCAGGGGGATTTTTGACCGGCCAGCAGGGCATCTGCCCTCGGTGGAACATTTGGGCTTCAAGCCTTTGAGGAGAGCGACGTGCCCACAAGTTCCAGTGGTGGGATTCAAAAAATTCAACAACCGGTTCTCTGCCCTAAAGACCAGCTGGGTGGGCGTGGCTCGGTGATCATGTGACTGGGTGGGCATGGCCAACTCTATGTCACTCATGTCGATGGGCGCTTCGCCTCAGCTGTTACAATGTAATAAGGGTTAACCGGAGAGGCGGTTTCTGTAAACAGGGCAATAAAGATTAGGCTAGAAACAACACCAGAATGTTTCCTTCCTGCCTTCCTTACAGGATTAGCCCTGTAAAGTGGGGAAAAAACAAAATGAGATTTCTTCCAACAACCGGTTCTCCCAACTGCTTAGAAAGTTAACAACCGGTTCTCCCGGATAGGTGCGAACCGGCTGAATCCCACCACTGACGAGTTCGCTCCGGAGCACTGGACATCGTGCTCCTTACTAGGCGATATCATCAGCATTAGCACCCGCTCAGAAGCTCCCCAAATTCACTGAACAAACATTTCGCTTAGCCACGAAGATCTGGGGCTCGATTGTGGTCGTTAAGTCGTATTTTCATGACTGCCAACTTAGGAAGCTTCCTAAGATCACGGTGGCAAACAAAACTGAGCTGACCCCCGGGGAATAATTTACAAAAAATAAAAAATAAAAATTCCCTTTCAGGTATTCGAGGTCAGAGAAAGCCAACCGCGTCTCACTCTGTAAACATCAGAAATCCCAGGAGATTTGCAAACATCGCTGGAACACCGTGAGCCGAGAGGGGCTTGGATAAATAATTCTTCCGAGACAAGTTACTGTGCAACTGCTATATTAGCAGTTTGTTTATTTTTAGATGTTCATGAAACATGCTGTGCTTCAAGATCTAAAGCTAGGAACCAACACCCTTTCGTCAGCCAGAAACAGCAGGCTACATTCAGGGGAAGACAAGACTCCTTTGACCTGGGAGGGACCTGGGAGGTCTTCTAGTCCAACCCCATACTCACGGCAGTGGGTCCTTGGTGCTTATATGTAGCTGTTATAGAAGGAGACCTTATATCGTTGAAGGGATGCAGCTAGAGAGGACAGCTGGTATTAAAGCGGGATCAAGGGGGGGGAGGGATAAGGCACCCCCTAATTCCCAGTCTACAACACTGTTGTAAGAAGGCTCCATATATGGTACTTAGGAAAAACGGTTAGAGTTCAAGCCAGAACTATTTCTATTAGGCATTATATCAGATGGCTATGATAATGGGACAATGTACCTTATATTACACATCCTGACCGCAGCAAGAATGGTGCGTGCGCAGCAGTGGAAGAGTGAAAACACCCCTTCAGAGGAGGAGACAATAAGGGAGATACTCGTCTGCGCAGAAATGGACAGACTAACGTTAAACATAGAAGACAAAGGAGAGGCAGAATAGTGTGTCACATGGAGTAGATTCTATCAATGGTTAGAAGCACGAGGTGGAAGTCGGAATACGGAAAAACTAGGGTAGGGAGACCTGGAATGAGAGGCCATTCCCCTGAAAATAAGCCCTCCCCAGATAATAAGCCCAACTGAGCTTTTGAGTGCATGCGTTAAAATAAGCCCTTCACGGAAAATAAGCCCTCCCTGGAAATATTGCAACACAGCAGCAGCCATGAGGTGGCCATGCTCGCCACCTCCTGCACCTCAAAAATAATAAGACCTCCCCAAAAATAAGGCCAAGCACTTATTTTTTTTTGGGGGGGAGGGTGTCAAAATAAAATAAGACCCTGACTTATTTTCGGGGAAACACGGTACTATCTATGCATCATAGTATTAGAATGAATTTGAGGGTCAAAAATAATTAGCAATAGCAGTAGTTTCTGAAACTATACAATAGTTTCAGATAGATGGCGGTCTATTCTTTTCTTAAAAACCTCCAGTGATTGAAGCCCCTATCAAGCACCTGTGGCACAAGTGAGAAGCCACAGAAGAGCTAAACAAACACAGGCAGGTTAAAAAAAGAAAAGAATTTTCTACTGGACTGAGATATACAGGTAGCTCTTGCAAGCCGGTGTATATCCCCCGTGTCAAACTCCTCCGACAGCTTTGAAATTAACTTCCTTTCATTCCTTCCATCTCCACTCTAAAGGAATCCTAAGGAAGTTTTTTTTTATTTCTCTCTTGCAAAGGGCAAGTTACGGCTTACAGTTAATTCAAGAAAAAAATTAATTCACGGTGCAAAAAAGCAAACGATTCAGTATCACCGAAGAAGAAGCAAAGGGGAACCAAGGAGCTTAGCCTTTTAACAGACCTTTTTAAATCAATCTTTAAGAAAACAGTCGGGAGCATCCTAGGAGGAAAGAAAAAAAGGAATCCTCTTAACGGAGATTTTCCAAAGACGCTATTAGAGGAAGATGTCTTGGAGTATCACTTCAGCATCCTCGCCCTGGAGCAGCCTCTCCCAGGAACAAAATGAAGCCGGTCTTTTTATCTTCTGATTTATTTCTCTTGCTTTGTCTGCCTGCCACTCCCAATGGCCCATATATTAACACTCGTGACTCAGCTCTCCTTTTAAAATCTCCTCCTTGGAGTAAACCCGGCCGTACAAAGGAGGGGGGGGGGAAGAAAGAGGAAAATACAACTCCCTGTCGCGAAACCAACTGCAGAAATCCAGAATTCACGAACTGCATTGGTTTTTCTAAGTCTCTAAATCCAGTAGCAAACTTGAAGGGACTCTCCTGCTGATAGCAATTAATCTTCCCGGACCTCACCCTTTGCAAGAGCATTGTACTCCTGAACAACAGATTGTAAAAAAACACACACAGACACACACAAAGTGTCTTTCTCCTTACTAGAAAGCAAATTTTAAGTGGAGCAGCACTCAAAATGTTTTTGTCTCTACCACAGGTCACTTTGGGAGAGATGTGGCTTCGAAAAGGCAGCATAAAAATGTCGGAATCAAGTAGAAGATTAAAAATAATCATCTTAACAAGAGATGGGAACTGCATCAGACTCTCAATGAGGAGGTAGAAGTTTAAAAAAAAAAAAAATAAGCCTGTCCTATATCTATCCCATCCCTGGGTTCAAAAGGGATGCAACCCACCACTAAATGACTTTTGGGGGGGAAAACAGCGTATTGTGTGAATAACCCCATACTTGCGTGATTCACAATTTTGACTGCTGCCGATGCAGACTCGTTTGGATTCCCAACCTGCTCAAACTCTATTACAAATAAAGGACTCCTTATTTTATTTGCCAGTAATAAATTCTGCATCTAATATTTTATTTTGCATAAAATAGAAGGAAGAAGAGAAAGTGGGGATATATATATATGTGTGTGTGTGTGTGTGTGTGTGTGTGTGTGTGTGTGTGTGTGTGTGTGTGTGTGTGTGTTTGTAGATTTTCACGGGTGTAAGTATGCTCAATCTCTCTCTCTGTGTGTCTGTCTGTCTCGCTCTTTGTGTGTCTGTCTGCCTCGCTCTCTGTCTGTCTGTCTCTGTCTCTGTCTCTATCTATCTATCTATCTATCTATCTATCTATCTATCTATCTATCTATCTATCTATCATCTATCTATCTATCTATCATCTATCTATCTATCAATCATCCATCTATTTATCTATCAATCATCTATCTATTTATCTATCAATCATCCATCTATTTATCTATCAATCATCTATCTATCTATCTATCTATCTATCTATCTATCTATCTATCAATCATCCATCTATTTATCTATCAATCATCCATCTATCTATCTATCAATTATCTATCTATCTATCTATCTATCTATCTATCTATCTATCTATCTATCATCTATCTATCTATCTATCTATCTATCTATCATCTATCTATCTATCTATCTATCTATCTATCTATCTATCTATCTATCTATCTATCTATCTATCTATCTTTGTTGCTGATAAATAAAACACAAAACAACACAACATAAAAAATGGTTTCCTGCCTGGAAGGCTCCTAGGGTGGAGCTGAAAGGCAAAAGGGAAGCAGTATGCTCCCTCCCATATTTGGGCATACCAGGTGCTTTGACATAACACTAATAATATATGTATTTGTGTTTGTGTTTGTGTGTGTGTGTGTGTGTACGTACCTACACACACAGGCTACAGATAGTTCTTGATTTACAATCTAGCATCAATTTGAAAATGGCTCTGAAAAACGTGACTTTGTTCACGTGAGGTCCTCACCCTTACGACCATCGCAGTATGCCCAGGGTCATGTGATCAAAATCCGAGCCCTTGGCAAATGCCGGCCTGCATTTATGATGGCTTCAATGTCCTGGGGTTTCCTGGTCACCATTTATGGCCACGCCAGCCAGCTTTTGACAAGCCAAGTCAGTGGCAGAATCAGGAAGACCCTTAATGACTGTGTGATTTGCTTAACAACCGCAGTAAAAATAAAATTCGACCCCGTGACACAACGACTTGTTTAACAACTGCATCAACATACAAATGTTAATCAAAAGGACTGTGAGTGGTAAGACCTTAATAACGACATCGATCACGAATGGAGAGAAAGAACCTATGCTAATAAAAAATGACCCAAATTCCAGTCCAAACTGAATCTGGATTACTTATATAGAAATATAACAACTGCACCCCAAAATAGGGGCATCTGCTTTCCCACGGCTACAATACTGCTTGTTGATGCTGACTTAAAAGAGTTGTTCCATCTGAAATTATCTCTCTGCCTAAACATTTCTGGCTGCAGACAAGATTGCCACGGGGGGGGGGGGGGGGCAGAGGAGGCAGACTGGGAACAGAAAGCGGGGAACAAATTGTTTGCAGCATCCTTAAGAAATCGTTGAAGCGGGAAGGGGATGGCCAAGCAAAAATAAGAACGGGCCCAACCTTCAATCACGTCCAATGCAGTAAAACCAGGAGACGCGTATTTATTTATTTACATGCTGCCTTGATTGTTTTTATAAGTAACTCAAAGAGGGCTGGCGTATGTCTCGTGCTCCTCCCCTCCCATTCTCCCCACAACAACCCTATGAGGTGGGTTTTGACTGAGAAAGAGGACTGGTCCAAAGTTCACCCAGCTGGCTTTTATGCCTAAGGCAGAACTAGAATTCACAGTCTCCCCGGTTTATAACCAGGGGCCTCCACTACTAGAGGGGGATTTTATACTGCTCCATCAGTCTCCGCCTTTGACCGTCTGCAGCCAATGGCAAAGAGGCTGGAAGACATATGCAAATTGCTCCTGAGGTTACCAGCGAACCCTTAGCAGACGGGTGCCAGGCTGCCCGCTTTGGGTACCTTCTCTGCAGAGCATGGCAGAGGAAGGGGCTCCTTGCCAGTCTGCCACAGGGCATCTGCCAGCGCCCTCCAACCAACGCTGGCCCTTCAAGAGAAGCAGCAAAGGCTGGACTGCCCAGATTTAAATGCCCGCTTCCCACCTCCATCTTTAAATGCCCGCTGGCCCCACCCAAGAGAGGCATTCGGATTTAGAAAAGTCACAACGTCCGGTTTCCAAGCACATCCAAAGTCGAAGCCCGAGCACTCCAGAGTGCACAAATCAGCAAATCGTATTTTTAGCCCCAGGTTGCAAACTTTCTGCACTAGCCAGCCAACTCCCTCAAGGCTTGGTACAGCTGAGTCATTGTAGATGCTTCCAAACTGCCCAGAGACCAAGGATGCTGCTTGCTTGCTTGCTTCCTTCCTTGGCAGGGGACGCCGTCCCTGCACCCCCCCGGGCTGGGATCTCGGCAAACCCATGCAATGCTGCAGTTCTTGTGCCAGACACCCTGCCAGCTGCTGCATCAAAAAACCCAGCCTGCTGGAAAAAAAAATCCAACTCCAGACATAGCATCTTAAGGCTTTTGAGCAGAAGAGGTGCCTTCTCCAAGAGAATTCTCCCTCTGCCCAATACTGCCCGGGAGCATTTTTAGCCTCTCTTCCCCATGGAGGATGTTAGCTTCCCCACACACACACACACAAACATTGCATTTGCATCCCCTCCGTTGCAAAGTCATGGCATAGGGGGGGGTGGGGCTGGGGAAAAGAATAAACAGGGATGTACGCAGGGATTGAGAACCTGGCACACTCCCTAGAGCCCACTACGAATTCCCAAGCGTAATACTTGGGTTTGGAATTGGAATTCTCTCATCCCCAGTACAATATCAGATTAAGCTCTTCTCATTGCTGCTCAGGGACTATTGATGTCCCAGCCCTACTTTTTTCCCCCCTTACCAGGGTGAGGTTTCTATGAAAGCTGCAGCCTGACAATGCAGCATAAAAGTTGGATGAACCGACATAAACTCAGCTCCCCGAGTTTGCCACGGACTCCGTGTTGTTGTTTTTTTAAAGAGCACGGCATGGAAATCTGGTGCTACTCCTAACCCAATTCTCTACCCGGCTTCTCTTAAACCGAGTAGGCTCGTTAAGTGTTAGGTCGAGCTAAACGTGGGGCGGCGAAGGGTTAATTCGCCGTGCCCAATTATTCTTCACACGGGTAAAGTATATTTAGTATCAGTGTCACTATATGGATCACGCCACGGTGCTAGAATAATAGAATTCAAATGCCAAAGGAATAGAAAGAGAGCATTCAACTCTTTCTGCAACGCAATCGCGCCTCTGGAATACAGCCTCAGACAATGAACGCCTTTAGACCGGTAAATAAAATTTAATTTTTTTCCCCCCATCAGCTGGAACCGTGGAAATTGTCCATCTGATGCCAGAGCAGTTCTCTTCAAAGACAAAATGACAATTTGATAAATTGGGGAGTCCTGCTCATCCATCCAGCTCCGAAGCGATGGGCTTTTATAATTGAGACGAAGGGATGGCTTACAGGAAATACGAGAAAATTATTTTGAACAATTTCTCCTCTTCTTAGAAACCTTAAGTGATGCCTACATGTTACTTAGTTGTTGTTGTTGTTTTCCCATTCCCTACTGTAAGAACTCTTTGACCCACATGGGGCATGGTGTTAAGGACAGGGTGCCTGACTGCCCACTGACCAAACACCATTAACTTTTTTTCCCCGCAGGGCCTCTCAAAAAGCAAGACCTCTATTGTTTTATATCTTCCCACGGTTGGCAAGCCCCAACTTTGCCCCACCTCAAAATGTCTGCAGAAAAAAAGCCAGCCCTGGCCTGCGTGGAAACCGTACCCTACAGCGAGACAAGGAGTTTATAAAGATTACAACTAGGAGGTCGAGACTCCTGAAACCACCAGGAGATGCCAAGAATGGCTAAGTGCAGCCCTATTGCAAAGCCTTCTACAGACAGCCTTTTCTGTCATTTATAAAGGCTGCGGTTCAATTTGCCAATTCCAGACTGCTAATACCGGCAACCAGGAAGTAGAATTAGGTGTGGTTCCTGAGCTGCCCATCTCTGTAATCCTGGATCGGAAGGCTATGGCACAGCAGCATAAAACAGCTGGTCTTCGTCCAGTTACAATGGGTGGACACCCAGAAGCTTCAGCAATCTAAGGGGCAGACAAGGGGGACTTTTTACTTAGCCCCCCCCCCCAAGCCATTCAAAATTCATAGGTGGATGCAATCAGGGCTTGTCATGGCCTAGCCAGCTCCTCTAAAAACCCTACTACCAATATAGACGTGGAGAGGTCCTGCCACCATACTATAGCTTCCAAACCTTCCATCACAGATCCTGAATAATCCTGGGATTAATGCACAACACACGCCTTTCACCACAACAGGTGCCTAGTCACTGTCCTTTGTGGAGTGCTCCGTTTTGACCAAGAAGGTTGCATCTTCTTGAAGCATCACCACTAGCAAATGTGGGAAAGTCCATGCCCTTATGGGACAGGTATAAGCGTTCCATATTTTGGGGACAGCTTGGGTTTAAGGAAAAACTGAGCCTCTGGTTAAAAACACAAGCGCATAATAAAATAAAATAAAACAGCATACCAAAAGGAGAGTCCTAAGCAGTATTGCCACTCGTCTCTTTTTAAGGTTTGGCTCTGGAGCATCCAGCAAGCAAATGGAAATACCACTCCACCCCCCCAGTCTGAACATACACAATTACTCTTACTACTTGGGTAACCGGTCTAAATCAACCTGGAATCCCTCGGGAGTTAAGGATAACGGGGTAAATAAAACGCCAACTCCTTTCCATCGCCTCCGTTACAACACTCTGCATATACCAGCCCATGTGTCCTGCAGGACCCCCCCCCCCAAAAAAAAAGGAGTTGGAAAAAAAACTCACTTCCATATATTAACCCATATATTCTCTGTGCTGCTTCAAAGTTAGAAAGTTATGGGTGGGTTTGTTAGGAAAAAAAGGAAGGAAGGAAGGAAGGAAGGAAGGAAGGAAGGAAGGAAGGAAGGAAGGAAGGAAGGAAGGAAGGAAGGAAAGGGAAGGGAGGAAGGAAGGAAGGAAGGAAAGGGAGGAAGGAAGGAAGGAAGGAAGGAAGGAAAGGGAGGAAGGAAGGGAAGGGAGGAAGGAAAGGGAGGAAGGAAGGGAAGGGAGGAAGGAAGGAAGGGAGGAAGGGAAGGAAGGAAGGAAGGAAGGAAGGAAGGAAGGAAGGAAAAGGAAGACTGCCAGGGATCGGCTCATTCATCAAGACCGGCTGCTGATGACAGAGCTGCAAAAGGCAATCCAACAACTGTTGCTGTGCGTCAGCAGATTCTCTTACCAGAGTGCGTGCTTGGCTGGGCTGCAGCATCTGTATCCTGGGTGCTCCATGGCCTATCCCACCCTGGCAGGCTGAGAGACTGCAATCCAAGGCACAGGTCGCTGGCGTCGGGCAGGCCACGCGGAGACTCCTGGACAGAAGCGGGGAAGAGCATCCTGCTGGCAGTCCCTGTTCCCTCGGAGTCTGGAAACTCTGGATCAAACAGGGAAAGAGGGGACACACACACACACACACACAATGAAAAGCCACAAGGACAGGTAGCCGGGGAGTTCTCGCAGCGTGGAGGGGACGCTTCCGCAGGCAGCGGCTTCTCGCCTCCAGCCGGAGCGAAAGTACCATATGGCCTGTAATCAGAGGAGGCTGCTTCCACCTTCCACCTTCCTATCCCGCCTGCACTATACTGACTGGCCCAGCATGTGATCGAACTGCTGATGCTTACCGTGTGCCATAGACGTCACTCGGCCATGCAACACAACCACATCTTCACTCAGAGGAGGAGAGAGGTGGAAAGCAAACCTGCCCATGGGAGTCTAGGCGGCATGCGGGAGGCGCAGCCGACTACCCGCCAGCACCGCGCGAACGTCTGTCTCTCTCTGGCAGCCAGAGACGAGAGCCGGGGTTTAGCTAGCAGCAGTGCATGGGAGGTGGCTACAGTCGGCCACCCCTCCAGCCACAGCTGTAGCAGAGCGGCAGCCACAGAGAGCCAGGGAAAGAGAGATCACACTATCGGCTTGGTGCTCTCTCCTGGCCCCGCCCACGCCCCCCCCTTCCCCAAAAATCTCCCCCCCCACTGGAAAGCTTCCAGCCGCTGGCGCAAGCCCCCGAAGGCAGGGGAAAATGAAAGCTTCACAATTCCGCTAGCATCATCTCTTTGTTTTAAACTTGGCAATCAGCTTTCACTGTCCTCTCTGCTTGTTTATGACTATGGATAGCCTTTAAAAGGTGTGTGTGTGGGGGATTCTTAGCTAGAAATTTGCCTACGGACTTGAAAAGAGGGCAATGCCTAATATAGTTGGTCATAAAAAGGGCACAGGGAAGCAGCCAGCACCCTAAAACATTTTTTTTATTCTCCCAACAACCAACCAGGTTCCAGGTTTCTTACGGAAGCTTCACCTCTCTTCTGCTTGTGGCTTCACCCAAACATTTTTATAAGGGGGGAAAAAAATGCAGCGTTATTTTTCGAATTCCAGCATAATGCAGAGATGGGGGCGGGAGGGAACTGGGCCACGAAGAGGTTATCTCGCGCTGCAAACCCCGTTTTCCTTCCTTCCACAGCATCATTATCACACCTAGACAAGTTTCTCACGCCATCCTCTGGGCTTGCTAAGAAAAAGGACCAGGTCTGGCCTGTTCTCGTGAAAAGCTGCTTCCAAGATTAGCTTACACTTTTAGGATGCAAAAGACCAGCCATTGCAACACCAGCAGGACGCAAAAGTCAGCTTATTGCAAAGAAGGTGATTTGGGGTCAAGGGCAAGCCCATGATGATCAGTTGTCTAACTTTAGGGTTCTAGGTAATTAAACACTGCTTAAAATCTAGGACGCCTCTATGCAGAAGCTGAGTTAACTCGGGGCTTAGTTCTTAGCTATCACAGCCATTAACGCAGGATAGATCTTCTCCTTGCGTTCAGAAAGTGAGTGAAGTCCCCGTCTTAAATCTTTAAACATAGCTTGTTATCCTTGCAAGGTGGACTGCTTTATGCAAAAAATTGATTATGATTATGCTAATAGATTTTTTTTTTTAAAAAAACCTGATATTATCCCAATGACATTCTCACCAGAGTTTGCAAAGCTTTTAAGTTTCAACTCTCTTTAAAAGTTGCTGTTAAAATTTTAATTTAGGCTGCTGATCACCTTGAAACCAAGTTTTGACTAAAATACAAGTTGCCTTCATGTGTGACCCTAAGCCATCATGTGTTTTGCTTGGTAGGGTGTGGTCTAAATCTATTAAGGCCATTCTGTTAAGGCCAGATGTGAAGGTAACATCATTTTGCTAGCTAGAGTAAGGAAGACTTCATAGGGGGAATTCCCAATCAGCAACACAATATGTTCTCTGATTAAGGTAAAAGTAAAGGTTCCCCTGGCACATATGTGCTAGCCGTTCCCGACTCCAGGGGGTGGTGCTCATCTCTGTTACAAAGCCGAAGAGCCAGCGCTATCCGAAGACGTCTCCATGGTCATGTGGCCGGCCTGACTAAATGCCAAAGGCGCACGGAACGCTGTTCCCTTCCCACCAAAGGTGGTTCCTTATTTTTCTACTTGCATTTTTACATGCTTTTGAACTGCTAGGTTGGCAGAAGCTGGGACAAGTCGCGGGAGCTCACTCCGTTATGTGGCGCTAGGGATTCAAACCGCTGGCCTTTTTGATCAACAAGCTCAGTGTGTCTTAGCCACCGCCTCCCTCGTTTTCTCTGATTACAGAAACCAATTTAGCCATCTTGGCCAGTTCTATCCTCTTTACCAGCCAGCCTTCCATAGTGGGTAATGGTTTATGGAGGCTTCTTCTAGTGAAAACGGCGTATGCTTCCACGAACGGAAAGGGTGTATTAGATTAGGAAAATATAACAAAATGTTTAGTCATGCAATTCCCTCCAGCGTAGCTTGGCAGGAATCATTTCCAGGAATGACATCTGAACAAACTTCCCATTTTAGATCTTTAAAAGATGTTATCAATGGTTCAATCAGAAAATGGCCAGCAAGGCTTCCTGTTTATTAGGATGGGAGCAAAGCTCATCCTAATAATACTCTTTGTCTGAGAAGGATACGGGAATGGGCCAGGATGGTAGTCTCGACTTACAAGAATTTATGTGGCTAAGCGAGACATTTGTTAAAGGCGTTTTGCCCCCCTTTATGACCTTCCTTGCCATGGGTGTTAAATGAATCACTGCAGTTGATAAAGTTAGCAACCCAGTAGTTAAGTGGGTTTAGCTTTCCCATTGAATTGGCTTGTCAGAAGGGCGCAAAAGGGGAGCACGTGACTTTGGGACCCTGCAACAGTCATAAGTCCATGCCAGTTGCCAAGCATCTGACTTTAGATCACGTGACCACAGAGATGCTGCAAAGGGTTGTTAAGTGGGAACAGTTGAAAGTCAGTTTTCTCAGTGGCATCGTAACTTTGAATGGTCACTGAACAAACTGTTGTTAATTCGAGGGCTACCCGTAATCCGTGGCCTCTTCCTGCTTCCACTCCACCCCGGCGAAAGTGAAATCCATGCAGTTTTTAATCGCAAGAAAACGGAGAGCAGGGAGCCAGCAAATTTCCTAATAATACCAGCTTTCATTAAGGAGCCTCATGGTTGCTAAGATATGATTGTGTGGGCAGCCTCTGCTGAAATTAAGAGAGACTCTGGTGGGGCTCGAACGCTGTTATTTCGACGCATCCGAGGGAAGAAATGCAGGGTATCGAATGGGATGCCCTCCCCCCACCACACACCTCAACTTACGACAATGGAGTCCAAAATTTCTGTTTCTAAGTGAAACATTCGTGAAGTGAGTTTTGCCCCATTGTACAAATTTTCTTGCCATGGTTGTTAAGGGAATCCCTCCAGTTGTTAAGTTAGTGACACGGTTGTTAAGTGAATCCCTCCAGTTGTTAAGTTAGTGACATGGTTACTACTCCCTGACCAGCAAAGTCAATGGGGAAGCCAGATTCACTTAATGACTGTGTTACTAACTTAACAACAATGGCGATTCACTAAACAACTGTGGCAAGAAAGGTCGTAAAACGAGGCAAGACTCATATTAACAACTGTCTCCCTTAGGAACAGAAATTTGGGGCCCAGCTGTCGTGATAAGCGGAGGACTGTATTGCTACTGCAATGGACTCAACCAGTTTGATGTAGTGGGCAAGACTTCAGGCTACAGACTGGGAGATCGGGAGTTCTAGTCCCACCTTAGGCATAAAGCTCTCACTCTCTCAGTCCTAGTGAGAACAATGGCAACACATATGACATTTTGCCAAGCCATCTGCTGGGACCAAGGATCCAACAATGACTCAAAAGCACATGCTCTCTGCCTCTCTCTCTCACACAGACACAGAGAACCTGCTCCTGATGCCTCAACTTAGGACAGCAATGACTTAGAAACTGTAATTCCAGTCTCAATTACGGTCAGCAAGTTGAGGACCAGCTTACACCAAGAGTCAACACCGACTCAAAAGCACATGCTCACACCAGCTCACGCACGCATACGCAATAGACACATTGGGTCCCGGGTTCTTTGTGGGAGGGTTTTGGGTTGCTGATGTTCCCACAACTGGAGTGGACAAACAGCCCATTCCATGTTGAAGGCAACATCTGTGACTCAATGGCGTAGGGAGTTCTCCTAAGACAGGGATATGCAACTATACCCCTTTATGACCTGTGGACTTCTACTCCATGTTGGCTCGGGAACTGTGGGAGCTGAAATCCATAGGTCCTAAATGGGCCATAGTTGCCCACCAAGTCCTAAGATTACGCTCCAGCTTGCGTGAACATCTGCAATGATGGTCTTGAAGAGTCCACTGCCCTACAAGACAGACAAGCTGTCCTCTTGTATCATAACGCCCTCCCGTCCTTCCTTAGCTTCTCCAAGCAAATAGCTGGAAATCCCTTCTCCGCATTGCCAGCCATTTTCTGAAATTTGATTGTATTTTAACAATTGGGTGTTGGCCAGAAGAGAGTTAATGGAAGGGAGACTTCCTTAAGAGTCCTATCAGAGCTGCTTAAGTGCCAAACTGGCTTATCTTTTAAAGATAAATACCTGGGAGGAAAGAGGTCATCTCAAGTCTAACTTAATTGGTAGATAAAAGAAAGAAAAAAGAAATTGGGGCAAACCTATCCCCAAAGTGTAGAATTTGGGTTCCCCTCTGAAACAAAACTCAATAAATCTACTACTACTTTATTTTCAAAGGAAAACCTAAATAAGGATCCCTGGGATTTTACACCTGTTGGTTTGCAATACTCCTAGTTTAATCAAGATAGCATAAGTATGCTTTTGAAGCTAATTTATGGAGACTCTTTTTAGTTCCCCTTTATATATATAAAGGGGAGGAAGGATCCCATATTTGGGGATACCAGGGGTTGTAACTCTAAATACATACCTATCTCCCTGGCTCAGCTGATAAGGAGTAGAACCCTGTGGCTTAGTGGTTGACACATCTGCCTAAGATGCAATACAGCACAGGTTCTAATCCCAGTAAGGGTATGGCTAGCTGATGAGAGCTAAATAGCTTGAAATAGATCTATACTAGTCTCCCTTTATTTATTTATCAGCACAAATACAACACAAATGTAATAAAGGCAACAGTAAAAATATTGGGTTTCTGTCTGGATGGTCTCTTGTGACGAGCCAATAGACAGAGAAAGGAAGCAATAAACTTCCTCCCATATTTGGGGATACCAGGGGTTGTAACTCTAAATACATACATACATACATACATGTGTATGTATATTATGTATATGTATATGTATGTATGTATATATAACACATAAATCTGGAATCAATTTAAAGATGATCAATTTAAAGATGATCAATTTAAAGATGATCAATTTAAAGATGATTGTTGTTTTTTTGCTTACTCTTACTATAACATCAGCTTACTCGCCAATTAAGAACCTCTTCCTTACTTCTTCCGAAGCCCGCTGTGATCCAACTCCTCCTAGGCTACCTTTAAAAGTTCAAGGTCCAATAACGCTAAAACTGCAGTGGTTGGATCAGAATTGAAGACTGTCCCAATTCTGATTTTGGTGAGGGTTGTAATGACCATTTAATCAAAGTTATGGGTTTGAAACATTGATCAATGGAAATATTTGTCTTCTTCCCCCTTCCTGTCCAACAGAAGATATTGAAGATAACCCCACCTTAACAAGGTAGGTGTGTGTGTGTGTGTGTGTATTTGCCTCTCTACCCCCTGGTGTTCTTCTTCCAGATTTGCTGGACTTCAACCCCATAACCCACAGCCTCCAAAGCATATTACTTAGGGATTATGCAGGTAAAATTCAACAGAAACGGGAAGCACCCACTTAAGGATGGGAGGAAAGTTGATATAAGCCGTCGGAACAATTTTGGAAATCACAAATATCTTAAGTCACGCCTAATAAGATTTGAATGTAGAATGATATTTACTCATTAGGTCACCTGATAGTAGCTCTCTCCTTTCCTTTGTGATGGGCGTAGTGCAGACCCCACTGAAGTCAAGAGAATTATCGAGCATGGCGTTTATTCGTCGAAAAATGTCAGCATTGCTGCAGGTGGTAAGCGCTGGAACGTCGGAATTATTCCAGCAATCCTTAGTGATCCTTGCAACACCTTCCTTCTATGGAGGAAAGGAAAAATAAGATTTAAGCCACAAACTTTTAAAGCTTGCTTGAAAGCACCTGAAGTACAAAGGGTTGCATCCAACTTGAATCAATTTTAAGATTTTTAAATTGGTACAAATGGCTGCAAAACAAGAATAAAATTAATTAAGCCAAAAAACTATATATATATATATATATATATATATATATATATATATATATATATATATATATATATATATATATATATATATATATATATATATATATATATATATATATATATAAAAATAACTGCGTATAAAGGTGTGTAAATATAGAAGCGAAATATTATATACATGTACAGGTATGATGACATAACAATGTTGATGTAATGACTGTAAGGTGTTGTAGAAGGGAAAAAATAATAATAATAAAAAATCTGCTAATAAAAGAAAAAGATTTTTAACCCTGTTGTATGCCACTCAAAGTCAATTGTGAGATGGGAAACTATATAAAATTAGATATAAAGTTCTGTTCTGAGGTTACAATTAGATGAATTAAAATTAATTAATGTCCTAGGGCTAACATTATGCTATCCTAGGTCTCAAAATTCTTTCTCCAAAGTCATTCCTATAGAACCCAATCACACCTTCCTTCCTTCCTTTTGTTCCGTAAACTTCTAATTTCTCTTTTTTTTTCCCCAGGATCTCATCAACTCCATCCAATCACAAACTTCCTTGGTCTTTGATTCATGAATGCTCACATCCATGGGCTACATCATATAATCCGCCCAACATGCGCTGCAAAATCACTCACATTCTCAGTTAAAACTACAGCACCATCTGCTGCTCGCTGTTAAGGTTTTATGGTACTAGTAAAATTGCAGTGAAATTAAGTTAACGGTACGCTTACTACCAATATAATAAATGTTAGTTTATTGTAATGTATATGTACTGGATGTTATGCCTTAAGCCAGTGTTTCTCAACCTTGGCTACTTGAAGATGTCTGGACTTCAACTCCCAGAATTCCCCAGCCAGTGAATGCTGGCTGGAGAATTCTGGGAGTTGAAGTCCAGACATCTTCAAGTGGCCAAGGTTGAGAAACACTGCCTTAAGCCACAAAGTCCTATGACTAATAACATGGAAACTTTTGCAATAAATAAATTAGCAACCTACAACCAGCTCCACAACCAACAAGCCTCCAACCTCACAAGTGCTCCTTATACATTTATTAATAACTCCATTAAGCAACTGAGGGGACCCCCTCCATTCACTAAGCTGTCCATTTAATCTCACAGGTTTAAGGTCCACCATGTAACACTTTCAACGCATTAAGCAGGCAACCTTGCAATTCCATACTCATGCAGCTTATTCCATAATTCCTGATTACTTTCATGTGCATTATCTAAATCAATTAATGTACAGTGAACTTTCTTCCTATTCATTGATTTCTCAATGGCCTGCTGGACAGCAAAAATTTGCACCACCCTTCCCAAATTCTGCGCACTGTTGTCTATTGTAGTTTTCAGTTTGTGTTCTTTTCAGCAGAATTATGGCAAATAGTGTCCCAGACACATTTAATAAATCCATTCTCTAGTTGGCGCATTCCCTGTTGCTCCCTTCCCTGACATTATCTTCACGCAGAAGTTGCATTAAGCAACAAACTTAATTATCTGCTATGCTCTTAGCTAGTTTTAGCCTAGTAGTTAAAGCATTAGGTCAGAAACTGGGAGAGTGGGAGTTCTAGTCCTGCCTCTTAGGCACAAGGCCAACTGGTGACCTTGGGCCAGCCCCTCTCTCTCAGCCCTAGGAAGGAGGCAATGGCAAACTTTGCCAAGAAAACTGCAGGGACCTACCTGTTCAGACAGTTGCCAGTGACCACACTAAATCAAAACCACCCAAAATAATAACTTAGCTAGTACTGCCAGGTCTTTATTATCAGCAGTCATTAAGAATTACACATTGACTTCTAATCATCCTATAACAGTGTAGCTCAACCTCGGCAACTTTTAAAATGTGTGGACTTCAACTCCCAGAATTCCCCAGCCAGCCATGCTGGTTGTGTTTTTTCATTTCAAATGTTTTATTTTCATTTTCATTTCATACAGTCACATATATACTGTGCATAACTGGGGCCATATAACATTGAGCAATAAACACAGCCATCCTTGTCAAGAATACTCCCCAAAATACAAACCCAATATACCACTTCAACCCTCCATACACCCTTTCTTTCACCCCCCTCCAACTTTCCTTTCTCCCCTCCAACATTCTCCTCTACCCTACTTCCCCTCCCCCTCTATCACTCCTCTCTCCCAATACACTCCCTCCCTTCCATCTCACCCTCCCTCCAATCCTCTCTCCCACCCTCTCTACCCCTCTTTCTTCTTTCCCTCTGCTCCTCCCTTCCACCCTCTCTACCCCTCTTTCTTCTTTCCCTCTGCTCCTCCCTTCGGTGTATTTCTACTATCTATCAATATATTCCATGCTGGTTGTGTTTTTGAAGTCCAAGAATCTGAACTTTGCCAAGATTGAAAAATACCGTCTGGAATAACTGCAAATGTTACCACTTGGAGTAGAAACTGAATTAACACTATCAGTGCAGTATTTTCCTATCCATGCCCCAAATTATCTTGGCATCCACTGCTCAAACCAGCAACTCCATCCCCACTTTAAGAAGAGAGTGTACAAAGACGGATGCTAGATTGGAAAAAAAAAAATCTGAATTGGTGCAGCTGTTTAGTATACTGCATTTCAAGGTTTTGGAGTATGGAAATCTTACAACTGAGTTGTCATTATTTTCTGTCTTTGGGAAGCTAGATTACATACCAAGAGGAAAGAGCAGGAAGTTATTACAGCAATGGAAAAGGAAATACTTTCTCTTTGATAAGAAGACACCAATTACACTCCATGTAACTGCTGAATCATCACTAATGTCTCTGCTACTAATAACATAATGATGGGGAGGGGAAAAAATGTGGCCAATCCTTTTAGTCTTATGAACTAGACCAGTGTTTCTCAACCTTGGCAACTTGAAGACGTCTGGACTTCAACTCCCAGAATTCCCCAGCCAGCGAATGCTGGCTGGGGAATTCTGGGAGTTGAAGTCCGGACATCTTCAAGTTGCCAAGGTTGAGAAACACTGAACTAGACAGTTGTGATTTTGGAATCCAAAAATCCTCTCCAATTCTGGATTTTTATTTTTTATAACGACAAAAGGCTTTACGCTACACTCATAGAACAAGTTTGCTCTCCGACACATACATACATACAGGCAATCCTCATTTAGTTTACAACAGGGATGGGCCCTTTTTGTTGCTAAGTGAAGCAGTCACTAAGTGGAACCACGGCTTGGTTCCAATCCAATTTCAGCTTCCTTTCGCTGTGCAGATCTGCAAAGGTGATAAATGCCGGGATTGATCGGGGAAATATTTTTTTTTCCATCCTTGTAATTGCAAATGGTTACTAAAAGGGGCAGTCAGTGAATGAGGATTACTTGCATGTATGAAATCTGACTCTGTAATAAATTTATAGCCCTTACTCACTAATAAAAATGTCAAAGCTGCATATGGTATTTCCCTGAAAGTCCCCTATGTACTGATCTATTTTAAAAATGGATCCCCCCTCCCTCTAGTTTTCTTTTAAAGCTGTAAGTAGGGGCTCACGGAATTTCTCACGCTGCTATTAAAATTTCCTCAAGCAGGGAAAGTAAAATAAGATTGCAAAATCTGAGGGAGGCTTGAGGTTTCACCAAAACAAATGTTAACATTGCTGCAGATATGCATTTCCCCATATGGCTCAGTTGCAACCTATCACGAGGCACACAAATCCGACGCCAGATTCTGCTCCTCCGACATCCACACTTAAAAAGCAGCAGCTGTTCTCAAAATCCGGCAACTCCCTCCGTTCTCCTTGTCTTCAGGATCTCGTAATGGCCCTTTCAAGGATATTTTGGGAGTAAGGATTGTTCCTGGGACAGCTCCCACTTTTAAGGCTATCTCAACCTCACATAGGCAAGGGAGGGTAAAAACGCAAGAGGCCATTTGAAAGGAAAACTGTTCATCTTTCATGCTCTTTATTTTTTTAAAAATTAAATTGCAAAAGGCCCAGATTAACAGAGAGGGAATTAAGTTGCAAGAATAAAGTGTGAGGCAAAGCAGCTTGCACTGCTGGCAAAAATCAGCCACGTGCCTTGGCTTCACATCTGGAACCAATGATAGCTCAATTGGAATCAATGGTAGTTAAAGTTGGGAGCTGACATGTTGGTTCTCCTGGACACAGCAGAGAGAGAAAAACTCCCAACTCAATTGTTAATATTGCTTGGTTAGCAGTGGGGAGGGATACGTTCACGCCATTTTGGGGGAAAAAATAAGCTGTTAAAGCAGGAGGGTCCAACTTTGGCAACTTTTTAAGACTTGTGGACTTCAATTCCCAGAATTCCCCAGTCAGCCATGCTCCCCCACATGAAGGAATTCTGGGAAATGAAGTCCACAAGCCTTAAAGTTACCCTCCTGCTTTAAGAGGTGTTTTTTTTTCAAAATGGCGTGAACGTATCCCTCCCCACTGCTAACCAACAACATTAACAATCGACTTGGAAGTTTTCTCTCTGCCACCTTGTCAGCTGCCATCTTCATCTATCATTGGTTCCAAATGAATTATCATTGGTTCTGGGAGTTGAGCTTCACAAGGCTTAAAAGTTGCCAAGGTCAGACCCACTTGCTGTGAAGCAAAGGACACATACCCCCTTACCCGCTCCAAGCTTTCTGCTACTCAACACAACCAACGCTTTAAACCAGAGGTCTTCAAAACTTGGCCACTTTTAAGACTGGTGGACTTCAATTCCCAGAATTCTCCAGCCAGCATAACATGGCTGGCTGGAGAATTCTGGGAGTCGAAGTCCACCAGTCTTTAAAGTGGCCAAGTTTGGGGACCCCCATTTTCAACCTATGTTTTAAAATGGAGGCTATTCCCTCTAGCCCAGGGTTAACACCCAGAAATTCCAGCTGGGAGCTCTTGGGGAGGGAGGGGACCCCACAAGGGCAGCTTTGGAAGGCCTCTGGCACCCCCCCCCCCCAAAATAACTCGGGAGGAAGACCAGGGCAAATGGTGGACTCTCAAGGGAAGTTCTAGAACAGGCCCTCTTCTTTTGCTGAGGCTAAAGCAAAGGAAAAAAACAAAACCCCAAACTCAAATGTGTCCTTCAAGAAATAGAAAGAAAATGGCAGGGAAAATATTATGGGTAAAGTGGGGAGGAAAATAGCCGCCATGTGGAAACCCAGATATATTTGGGGGGGGGGGCGGGGGGGGACAGAACCATATAGGAACATATATATTTTAAGCATATATAGGAACATATATATTTTAAGCATGTGGCTCCCCATGAATGCATTTTAACAAACTAATGGGTGCACAGAAAGCCCAGCATCCCCGAAGGAGAAACCAAACCCTGCTTGAAGTGAACACGGGACACTTCGTTCAAACTATTAAAAAAAACAACCGGGTTTAGTCAATGAGGCAACCGCTTAACAGGAGTTGGAAAGGGACCCTTGGAGGTCTTCTAGTCCAACCCCAGACCAGGAGCTTCCAAGCGCAGGCGCGGAAAACGGGCAGCCGAAAGGCGAGCCGGGGCGCGTTCCTGACACGTGTCGCGGGAGGGAAACAACAATCCAACCCGTGAAGGGCCTTTGCAAGGAACTTCCTCTCATGCAATAGAATAGAATGCATTAGAATTACAGAGTTGGAAAGGGAGCCTTGGAGGTCTTCTAGTCCAACCCCTTGCTTAGGCAGGGAGACCCTAGACCCGGGGCTTCCAAGGGCAGGCGGGGAAAACGGGCAGCCGAAAGGAGAGCCGGGGCGCGTTCCTGACACGTGTCGGGGGGAGGGAAGGAAACAACCAACCAACCCGTGAAGGGCCTTTGCAAGGAGCTTCCTCTCATGCAATAGAATTACAGAGTTGGAAAGGGACCCTTCAGAGGTCTTCTAGTCCAACCCCCTGCTCAGGCAGGAAACCCTCCACCACTTCAGACAAAGTTCTTCTTAAAAACCTTCTCTTGCTCCACCGCCGACTCTTCCCCGGGCAAACGCTTCCGTGCAAACAGCAAGAAAGGGTGGGGGGGGGGACAGGGAAGGAGAGAAGACGCGTGTCTGCTAAGAGACGTGAGAAACCACCCCGCAAAGGAAGCGGGGGGGGGGAGAAGCTTCTTCAGCCTGCAAGCCAGCCTCGGGCAGAGGCACCAGCCTTCCCCACGTGCGCCCTGGCCGTTCCCTGGCCTCGACTCACCGGGGGCGGGAAAGCCATGTTCGAGTCAACGCTGCGGAAAAATCCCGCACGAGGGCCGGGCGCGGGAGACTTATAGCCTGGGGAGGGGCGGGCGGAGCTCCAGGTGCAAAAAGGCACCACGCCCGCGCGCGATCCAACGAGGAGCCTCCGGCTGCGGCGCGCGCGCAGGGCTTTTGCAAACGCTCCCTGGGGCGGTTTCCTTCTCCTCTTGCAACCCACCCAGCTTGCCTCCCCTCCCCGGGCCCCAGGAGAGAGAGGGTGGGCTTCGCAGCACGTGCACCCGGGGGAGGGGAAGGGGGGGGGGCTTGGAACCCCGAACGCGTGTCTTGCAGCGAGCAAGGGGGGGAGAGAGACAGTTGCGGGATTGCAAAACGGGGAGCGGAAGGGATCGACCCCGACGTTTTCATATATATATATATAAAATATAAATATATATATATATATTTGCCCAGCAAACTTTTAAAAAGCAAGCAAACAATTTTTTTTTTTAAAGTCGGGAAGTTTAAGACTTGCCTCCAGAAGTTGTGAATGCTCCAACACTGGAAATATTTCAGAAGAGGCTGGATCACCATCTGTCTGAAGTGGTGGAGGGTTTCCTGCCTGAGCAGGGGGTTGGACTAGAAGACCTCCGAGGCCCCTTCCAAGTCTGCTCTTTTATACTAAAAATATACATGTATCCATTAAGGTCTAGTCCCGGGTTTTCAACCGTCGGGGGGTTAAAAAAAGAATTAACCCTGCAAAAGTTTACTTTGGGAAGCGACGATTTGCACAGGAAGGAGATGTGTTTTGGCGTTTTAAACAAAATGCTGGCGATTTAGGGACTTAAAAAAATAAAATAACGGTTTTTTGGTGTCTTTGTTTTACAAGAGTTTCTGGAAGAAACAGGAGGCGGGGTACGTTGTATTAAAAGTCGTGGTTTGATGAAATCCTGGTTTGATGAATAAACCATGGGTAGGAATGTGCTATCTTGGGACATGGTGGCTCAGTGGCTAAAGTCGATCAGAATGTTTGGCGGTTCGGCAGTTCGAATCCCTGGCGCCACATAACAGAGTGAGCTCCCGTTACTTGTCCCAGCTTCTCCCAACCTAAGTTCGAAAGCTCATAAGAAACGCAAGTAGACAAATAGGAACCACCTTTGGTGGGAAGGTAGCAGCGTTCCATGCACCTTCGGTGTTGAGTCATGCCGGCTACATGACCACGGAGACGTCTTCGGAAAGCGCTGGCTCTTTGGCTTTGAAACAGATGAGCACCACTCCGTAGAGTCGAGAACGACTCGCACATATGTGCAAGGGGAACCTTCACCTTTATGAATGTACTGCTGCCCACGTACAGGTAGATAAAGATACCCAAATAAATCCCACGGTTGTTTAGTGCAATGCACCAAGCAAAAATTGCAGGCCAGGGGTGATTAGGAGGGGTATCTTATCATAGCCCACCTCCCAACCTGTTATCTGACATTTACTTGCTAGATAACTGCAAGGCGTTTAACCTCAGCCAAATACTAATTGAAGGAAAATTGCATTGATAGGCAGATGCTGAACTAACAATTACTATGGTTGTGGATTTTTACCGGTTTTACGACCAGTTCACTTGTGTGTGCTTGCGTGACACTTCTGCGCATGCAGAGAAGCGTCCACGTGGGTGGACAGAGCCTCCCGCCGTCGCCGCCACTACCGGTTCGGCCAAATTGGCCGGTAGCAACCCACCTCTGAACCACAAAGGTAAAGATTTCCTTCACACATGTGCTAGTCGTTCCCGAATCTAGGGGGCGGTGCTCATCTCCGTGTCTAAGCCGAAGAGCCAGCGCTGTCTGAAGACGTCTCTGTGGTCATGTGGCCGGTATGATTCAACACGGAAGGCGCACGGAGCGCTGTTACCTCCCCACCAAAGATGGTTCCTATTTTTCTACTTGCATTTTTACATGCTTTCAAACTGCCAGGTTGGCAGAAGCTGGGACAAGTAACGGGAGCTCACTCCGTTACAAGGCGCCAGGGATTCGAACCGCCGAACTGCCGACTTTTCTGATCGATAAGTTCAGTGTCTTAGTCCCTGAGCCACTGCATCCCACATTACTAGATAATGACAATAATACATAACCACTACTAGATAACGACAAATTAAACTGGGAAATGGGAAACTTTAGTAAACAAAGGGTTTACTCTCGAGTTACAGGGAGTAAGTCTGATCTTGGAAATGTGGCATTATTAGAACAACTCTGGTAATCCAACACCCGAAGCAGGAGGAGTTGCAAAATTTCAATTAATTTCCTCCATTTTTACTTTCCTTGAGGTGAACTCAAAAGCTTTAGACTGCTTGGCTTTTAGCAGGTTTTGGCATTTGCGATCTGCAGGCCTTTTTGAGGCTGGAAATCAAGTTGCCTTGGTGAGCCTGGAGTGCCCAGTGGTTACAGCTCATTCGTTAAATAAAATAAAATGGCTAGAGGCAATAACAGGTGTCAAAATAGAATGGAAACCTGAAGTTTTTTTATTAGGAATAATGACTGCAAAATACCAAAAAAGTAAATCCAGTATTTAATATTACATATAATTACGGCGGCGAGGATTGCCTTTGCCCAGAAATGGAAAAAACAAATTAATTCCAAGGGAAGATGAAATGATAAGAAAGGTTATGGACTGTGCTGAAATGGACAAATTAACTAAAGAAATGTAGGGGAAAGAAGAAACAGAATACAGATATGGGATAAATGGAGGTATAGGTGGATGGAGGAAAGAAACAAGAATCAATGAAGGAAGATAACAAAGCCCAAAAATAGTAGTTAAGGAGAATTAACACACACACACATGTACGTATGTATGTATGTATGTATGTATGTATGTATGTATGTATGTATGTATGTATCCAAGTGGTTTAAACGTACTAGAGATAATCGGCCAATATAGCAGACAGAGGAGTAAGATAAGAGGGTTAAGAATGGTGAAATGCAAATTAAATATAAATAGAAGGGGAAATAATATAAGGTGAGCAATATCGATTGGCAATTGCTATGAGAAAGAACAGGAGCTCCTGTTCGTATTGTATTGTGCAAATGTGGTGTACGTCTTAAGTTTTGTGTGTGCGTATTTTACATGTTTGTCAATACAAAATTAATTTTAAAAAACGAATTAAGCCTCAAGGATGAAGGCGAATAAATGTGTCCCAGGATCCAATATATTTGAAGGCAAGATCCAATCTGGGTCGGTCACTGGGACAAGAGGTTTAATCTTCTTGGGTTTTTGGACTTGCACTGTGGGGGGGAGGGGGAGGATTTCTCTGTACTGGAATGGATAATTATTGAAGCCTTGGAAACAGGTCGCCTGTCAGTCAACAGGAGTGCTGATTTATAACCAGCTTATCAGGTCCTGTAGGAGTCAAGGACTTGGCAGCTCAAGGAAACAACAGCCTCAAACCCTGAATCTGCTCTGAAGATTTGTCTAGCTGCCCTTCATTCCCCAAATCTGCTCATTTCTTTTCCTTCAGAATTCCCAGGGAGGGGAAAAAAACTTCTCAAAGTTAAAATCCCTGTAGTTTTAGCACTTGGAGTTGTTATAGCTCTATCAATACTGTCACCACGATGTAAAAAAGATGTGGAGACTCTAGAAAGAGTGCAGAGAAGAGGAACAAAGAGGATTAGGGGACTGGAGGCTACAACATACGAAGAACGGTTGCAGGAACTGGGTATGTCTAGTTTAATGAAAAGAAGGACCAGGGGAGACATGATAGCAGTGTTCCAATATCTCAGGGGTTGCCCCAAAGAAGAGGGAATCAAACTATTCTCCAAGGCACCTGAGGGTAGAACAAGAAGCAATGGGTGGAAACTAATCAAGGAGAGAAGCAACTTAGAACTGAGGAGGAATTTCCTGACAGTGAGAACAATTAATCAGTGGAACAGCTTGCCTCCAGAAGTTGTGAATGCCCCAACACTGGAAGTCTTTAAGAAGATGTTGGATAGCCATTTGTCTGAAACAGTATAAGGTTTCCTGTCTAGGCAAGGGGTTGGACTAGAAGACCTCCAAGGTCCCTTCCAGCTCTGCTATTGTATTGATATGTACTCTTCTCATGTTAAATAAACAGTGCATACTTCCCCCCAACCCACCCCCTACAGCAGTTAGAAAGATGAATCACGGAGTAAAAAGAAGGTGGCTTAAATCCTGTCCTCCTAAGTAATTTTTTTTTTTTGCTACTACCCCAAAGAGCCAGTAAACAGAAGCCAAATCCAAGAAGCCGTTTTATTGAAGAGTCTCTGCTCGTAATAAATAGAGCTGTAGAACAGAAGAATGGAGAGGGGAGGGAGGGCAACACACCACATAGGCAGTGGAGTCACAGGAATCTTCCCCGTGTTCTAAATACAGACACACACACACACACAGGCACACAGCTTCACTCTCCTTCCAAGCATTGCTTTCCACGTGGACCACAACCGCAACCAACAAGAAACATTGGAGCGCAGGCCTCAGCCAACAGAAGCGTTGGCTAAGAGGATGGGTGTTGAACTCCCATCTCCATCACTCCTGGGTCAAGGAGTGGACGATGTCTTTCACCAGCATGGTACCAATCAGCATCTTCTCACTGTTGATGGTAAGCTGTGCCGAGTGGTCCGGCTTCTTCTCCAGCGTGATCAAGATGAGACATTCTCCGCTCACTGTTTTAGCAGCAAACCTGGCCAGGAGAAAACACCGAAGGAAAAAATGGCAACGGAAAAATAATAATGAATAGTAGTTGCAAATAAGGGAATAACGTTCCTAACCATTAGCTTTCTGGATGTATTGAATGTGAATGTCCCATAATCTCCAAGGTAGAAACCAGCAAGATTAAAAAGGCAGAAGATGCTTGGAGGAAGGAAATCGGGAGTTTCCAAGCGAGGTCAGAATACTCAGGGGTCGCCAACCTTTCGGACCCAGGGATCACTAAATTCATAATTTTAAATCCCGCGGACCACTAATGTGATCTGCCTAATGACCAGTCATAACTCAGTATCACTCAGTCCTCACCAGCCTGCCCAGGCTCCTTAAGGGCCCCAATAGAAAGTAGCTGTTAGAGCTAAGAAGCCACCACGAGAAAGTTGGCAAAACAGCTCAGTTCAAATTGGATCTGAATGAGAAGGAGGCTCAGCAGAAGCACCTCACCGAGGACTACAAGCATAGGCTGTCCAAACAGAGGGAAGACCTGCGGGAGTGTAAGGCCAGGTAGAGGCGCCTGGAGGCTCAGCAGGCTGAGATGGTCAGCCAGTTCCAGGCCATGATGGAGTCCCCACTGGAACGAGGCCCTCCGGCTCTTCGCCACCAGCAACTCTTCCCTCCAGCCTTCTCCCAAAGCCCCACACCAGGAGGCCAAAGCAGACCCCAAGTTGGAATTTCTGCCCCCCTCTGACCTGCACAAAAAGACCCCAAAAAGGGAGACACTCTGCAGCAACACAAACATTCATTGCATTGCAAGGTGCCACAGTGGTTAGGGTGCAGTACTGCAGGCCACTTCAGACTGTTATCTGCAGTTCAGCGGTTCAAATCTCACCTGCTCAAGGTTGACTCAGCCTTCCATCCTTCCGAGGTGGGTGAAATGAGGACCCAGACTGTGGGGGGCGATATGCTGACTCTGTAAACCGCTTAGAGAGGGCTGAAAGCCCTATGAAGCGGTATATAAGTCTAACTGCTATTGCTATTGCTAAAATTCACAGTCTCCTGGTGATTGGCTAAAAGTCACCCAACTCTTCTGTCATGCTTGAGGTGGGACTAGAACTCATAGTCCCTTGCTTTCTACCCTCGTGCCTTAAAGACTGGACCAAACTGGCTCTGTTCGGCTCAACATCTTTAGCAAAATAGCGAGATGTCCAGACGTCCTTCCAAAGAGAGGATCTGCAATGGATCCAAGGAATCTCTCCTTTCAAGAGAGGATCCCGTAAAGACAGCCAGGACTAGGGGGAAAAAAACCAGCAACCATTTCTTCACCTGTACTCTTTGTCCGAACCGCAGGGCACCCGACTGACATTGGCAGCCGCCATCACCTTTTGGACAATCACGTGGTCACTCTTGCAGGAGTCTGGGAGTGTCAGTTTCTCTGTGATTTCACTCATCCCGGTTAGCTTCCCTGGAGGTTAGGAAAAGACAAAAACAATTCAGGCATTTCTTTCAGCGTCATCGTAACTCGAACCGCCACTAAGTGAAGCTGTGGACTTACCTGTACTGTGAAATGACCCTCTCCCTCACCCTTCGTGGACTAATGTGTTTCAAAATGGATGCCGTCTTGGGCAGGGATGGGTAGCTAGACCATTTTTACCATCTGCGGACTTCAACTCCCAGAATTCCTGATTTGGCATAGCTGGCTCAGGAATTCTGGGAGTTGAAGTCAGTGGTGGGATTCAGCCAGTTCGCACCTATTCGGGAGAACCGGTTGATAACTTTCTAAGTAGTTCAGAGAACCAGTTGTTGGAAGAAATCTCCTTTTGTTTTTTCCCACTTTACAGGGCTAATCCCGTAAGGGGGGAAACATTCTGGTGTTGTTTCTAGCCTCATCTTGATTGCCCTGCTTACAGAAACTGCCTCTCCGGTTAATCCTTAATACATTGTCACAGCTAAGGTGAAGTGCCTCTCAACCTGAGTGACGTTGAGTTGGCCACACCCACCCAGTCACATGACCACCGGGCCCCGCCTACCCAGATGGTCATTAGGGCAGAGAACCGGTTGTTAAATTATTTGCATCCCACCACTGGTTGAAGTCCATAGGTTGTAAAGTTGCCATTAGATTGTGTCTAGCTCAAACCAGGACTTGGAGATCTGGGTTGAAATCCATCCTTAGCTATGGAAAAGTCCCTTTGGGTCAATCACTGTCCTTCAACCCAACCTTTTTCACAAGGGTACCCACGTTACACCTATCCTCCGCGAGCTGCACTGGTTACCGATCAGTCTCCGGATACGCTTCAAGGTGCTAGTCGTAACTTATAAAGCCCTTCATGGTATTGGATCTGGATACTTGAGAGACCGCCTGCTGCCAATTACCTCCCACAGACCCATTAGATCTCACAGGGTTGGCCTCCTCCGGGTGCCATCTACCAGCCAATGCCACCTGGCTATTACCCGGGGGAGGGCCTTCTCTGTGGCAGCTCCGGCCCTCTGGAATGAACTCCCCGCAGGGATTTGGACCCTCACCTCTCTCCAGGCCTTCCGAAAAGCCGTCAAAACCTGGCTGTGTCGGCAGGCCTGGGGTTGATGAGTTCCCTCCCCTCTCGACATGTATGGTTGTGTGACTGTTGTCTACTTTTATTATTCGTATTTTGTCTTTTATGTTCCCCCTTTTTTCCCCTTTGAATTGTTCGCTGCCCTGAGTCCTCCCGGAGAAGGGCGGCATACAAATAATAAAATACCAATACCAATACCAATACCAAGTCAACCACCTCTCTTACGTTTCAGAAGGAAAGACAGGTGTAAGCCAAGCACGCCAACAATTCTACTTTACTCCTTGCTATGTTATGTACAGAATCCAACATGGTGCTTCCCTGCGGTTTGGCTAAATGGAAAATACCGATTAAAGCTCTCCAAAGTGAGGTGGGAGCAAGTCAAAAATCGTGGGTGAACATGCAAACTCTTGTGGGAATTGTTGCACTCATTTTGAACACTTAGGTGAAGACCCTCAAAAGTCAGCAACCTTTTTAAGATCAAGCACCATTCCAGAATTAGTATCTTTTTTTTTTAATTAGCCATGGGAACGGGCAATTTAGTAAGTTAATTACTGGAGCCAGCTTTGCAAGAATTAGAGGACTCCCCTGCGAATTGGGCCTGAAGAGTTCTCGTGTCAACAAGCGCTTCGTTGGGGGGCATGCAGAAGGTTCTGGTGCTCAACAGCAGCCCAAGGAAATGCCAAGGAGCCTGTGCCAAACACAGGGGGCAGGAAGAGTGACCAGGATGGAAGCAAGAGCAAGGGGCTCAAAACCCCCAATCCCTCTGACCAAGACATCTGCCTGACGTTGCTTGTGGTGAGAAGCAGGGTACGAAAGACATGCAGAGGTAGGTGGAGAGAAGCTAAGGGACAACAATGCTGGAAGCCTTAGACTGAATTCACACAGTCCACTAGGCCAGGGGTTTCCAAACCCATTTACGCTCTACATGGGGCTGCCCTTGAAGAGTGTTTGAAGACTTCAGTTAGTCCAGAACGCAGCCGCACGAGCGATTGTGGGTGCACCTAGGTACACCCACGTCACATCTATCCTCCGCGAGCTGCACTGGTTGCCTATTGGTCTCCGGACACACTTCAAGGTGCTAGTCGTTACTTTTAAAGCCCTACATGGTATTGGATCTGGGTATGTGAGAGACCGCCTCCTGCCAGTTACCTCCCAAAGACCTATTAGATCCCACAGATTAGGCCTCCTCCGGATTCCATCAACTAGTCCATGTCGACTGTCGGCCACCCGGAGGAGGGCCTTCTCTGTGGCTGCTCCGGCCCTCTGGAACGATCTCCCCGTGGAGATCCGGACCCTTACTACCCTCCTGGCCTTCTGCAAAGCAGTTAAGACCTGGCTGTTCCGGCAGGCCTGGGGCTGTTGAACTATCCAGCCCCATTCGAGGTTACGGCTGTTGTAGAATTTTAAATTGTTGTTTTAGTTTATTTTTTGTATCCCTTCCCTTTTTATTGTAAGCCGCCCTGAGTCTCTCGGGAATAGGGCGGCATACAAACTTAATAAAATAAAATCAATCAAATCAATCAAATCAAGATGTGTGGACTTTCAACTCCCAGCATGGGAAATTCTAGGCATTGAGTCTTAAAATTACCAATGTTGAACACCCCTGCACTAGGCCGTGTTACCTGATTAAACCAGAACTGGCTGGATTCAGACAACACATTAAATCCACCCCCAGCCCCAAACAAGCAAGCATATTATGGCCTGGTATCCTCGGTGTGCAGTCCCACGATCAAATTTTGGGCGCATGGGAAAACAACCCCACTTACAGTTGTTTTCTGCATCCCACAGCCATGGGAGTGGGTTTTACGACAGTTTCGCCCCAAACCCTGAAGTTACTTCCAGGATTTGGCAAAACTGCAACCCATGATGAACCATTGGTTTGCTAACGACCGCATCTAGGTCATGGTTGTCCCAAGGGTGCTTTTTCAAAAGGGAGACGGACTTTGTTTTTCCTAGAAGACGTTTCGCTTCTCATCCAAGAAGCTTCTTCAGTTCTTGGGAAAACGATAGCATCCCCTCTGATGGAATGGGGATTTTTTTTAAAAAAAAAATGGTGTTAGAATGTGTGGAGATGGATAGGCTAACAGTGGAAATAAAAGGAGGAGGAGAAACGGAATACTATTTCATTTGGGACACATGGTAGAATTGGTTGGAGAATAGAAGTAAAGATCAAGAAGGTTAAAGTAAATTAAGAGGTGATAAAAATGTTTACACACACACACACACATATATATTACATATATGTTGTATTTGTGCTGATAAATAAATAGAGACTAGTATAGATCTATTTCAAGCTATTTAGCTCTCATCAGCTAGCCATACCCTTACTGGGATTAGAACCTGTGCTATATTACATATTAGGCAGACATCTTAGCCATTAGGCCACAGGCTCTTATCCGTTATCAGCCAAGCCAGGGTGAAAGGTATCTATTAGATTTTACAACCCCGCAAGAAGGGTGTCCAAAGCAGAAGCCATCCTAGCATTAGGAAGAGGGAAAGGGTGGGATCAGCCGGTTTGGAAAGCAGTGTCTGTGCTTAGGGCCGGCCAGACAGGAAGGAGGCAGGAGAATGGCAGAGCCATTCGGACAGCAAGAAGAAAGAAAGAAAAAGAAAAAGAAAGAAAGGAGACAGAAAGAAAAAGAGAGAAAGAAAGAGAAAGAAAAAGAGTGAAAGAGAAAGAGAGAAAGAAAAAGAGAGAAAAAGAGAGAAAAAGAGAAAGAAAGAGACAGAAAGAAAAAGAAAGAAAGAGAAAGAGACAGAAAGAGAAAGAAAGAGAAAGAAAAAGAAAGAAAAAGAAAGAAAGAGAAAGAAAGAAAGAAAGAAAGAAAGAGAAAGAAAGAAAGAAAGAAAGAAAGAAAAAGAAAGAAAGAGAGGGAAGAGAGAAAGAGAGAAAGAAAAAGAGAGAAAGAAAAACAGAGAAAGAAAGAAAAAGTAAGATGGAAGGAAGTAAGGAAAGAAAGAAAAAGAAAAGAAAGAGAAAAAAGAAAAAGAGAGAGAAAAGAGAGAAAGAAAAAGAGAGAAAGAAAAGAAAGAAAAGGAAGAAAAGGAAGAAAAAGAAAAGGAAGAAAAGGAAGAAAAAGAAAAGAAAGAAAAGAAAGAAAAGAAAGAAAAGAAAGAAAAGAAAGAAAAGAAAGAAAAGAAAGAAAAGAAAGAAAAGAAAGAAAAGAAAGAAAAGAAAGAAAAGAAAGAAAAGAAAAATTAAGATGGAACGAAGGAAGGAAAGAAAAAGAAAAGAAAGAAAAAGAGAGAAAGAGAGAAAGAAAGAAAGAAAGAAAGAAAGAAAGAAAGAAAGAAAGAAAAGGAAAGGAAAAGAGAAGAGAAATCGTTTGGGGAAATGAGGCTGGCACTGTGACCGAAGGAGCAGAAGTGGTGTAGCATCTGAGGCTGGCACTTACCCACGACCGTCCTTAACAGATGCTCTACGGAAAAAAAAATACGGGAGAACGCACGAGGCAGCGGAAGAGAACAGAGCACAACAATTAGCACCAGCAGAGTCCAGGGATGCTGTCCCTACAGCCAAGCAGGGCAGGAGGAGAACACGAGGGGACTGGAAGGATATCCCCCTTTGGGGGGCAGGAGACTCCTCTCCCACGTCTCTACTGACCAAGGAAGGGCGATGCCCACAGTAAATTCACAAGCTTAGGAGAAAGAGAAGATGGCACGGGCAACCGGAGGACAGACGGACAGGCCTCAACAAAGAAAGGCAATCGATCTATTGGGGAGAGGGGTTTGCAGAATACGGTTTTAAAACATCGGAAAGGCGCATAAAAAGCAGGTGGAGTTTGGAAGTGGCCACCATCTTGATGTGTCTTTGACTACAACCTCTAAAGACCTCTACCCCAGCTACATGGTTCTTCAGAGGTATATTGTCCCTGAGATTGTCTCCCAAGGACGTCCGTGCAACTTTGGAAGTAGTGGGAGATGGTCAGCCCCATTTCAAGATGGCTGGGCTCTGTCTGGCCCAGGGTCCTGGGTCGGCTGCCCACTGGAGGAGTTCATACGAGGCTGGAGGAAACCATGAAGAAGTCAACATGGATCTCCTTTAGCAGAGGTCTGCGCATTTGTTTATGTGAAGGTGCCATGAAATACCTGGCCCTTCCCCGGTTTCTCCTACCCCCCCCCCCCAAATTCACTCACCTTGCTCCTTCTTGAATTCGTTTTCACTCATGAACACTGGAGCCATAAGCTCCCCAACGGGTGATTGGATGGACAGGTAGAACTGGCGGGTGTGTGTGCTGGAGACAAAAAAACACAGCAGCCAAACTGAGCCAAACATTTGCAGGGTCTTCAGAGAAATTGAATTAGTTGCCAAATCAACACTAAAACTCTGCAATTCGTCTCTTACGCCAGCTGTTTTCCCCTTCCTATTCTCGTAGGCTCTTTCGTCCCTCTGCTGCGGCTCCCTGCCGCAGGTCGGCTCCACAATTGATAGGGCTTTCAGTTAGGACAGGTGGAGGAAAAAGAACGCCGCGCTAGGAGGAGACTCTATGGTGGGGGACCTGGACTTCTGCTCAACAGAGGAAAAAGGATGCCATGCTAAGAGGAGACTCTATGGTGGGGGAAACCGGACTTCTGGTCAACAGAGGAAAAAGGATGCCATGCTAAGAGGAGACTCTATGGTGGGGGGAACTGGACTTCTGGTCAACAGAGGAAAAAGGATGCCACGCTAAGAGGAGACTCTATGGTGGGGGGACCTGGACTTCTGGTCAACAGAGGAAAAAGGATGCCATGCTAAGAGGAGACTCTATGGTGGGGGACCTGGACTTCTGGTCAACAGAGAAAAAAGGATGCCACGCTAAGAGGAGACTCTATAGTGGGGGAACCGGACTTCTGGTCAACAGAGGAAAAAGGATGCCATGCTAAGAGGAGACTCTATGGTGGGGGGAACTGGACTTCTGGTCAACAGAGGAAAAAGGACACCACGCTAGGAGGAGGGAGACTCTATGGTGGGGGAACGAGACTTCCGGTCGGTTCCAGAATTGAATGGCGGGGGTGGGGCTTCTGGTTAGGACCTTTGTGGCTCTTGGAGTGTTTTAAGGTTGCCAATCCCTGGGCTAGACAAATTCCTTCAATGGACCAACCATTGACCTTCAATGGACTCTACAGACTTGCAGTCTGATGATTTGGTTGCTACCTCCAGAATGAGAATAAATCGATGGAGGGCAGCCCTGGAAAACAGTCACCTTTCCCCTCCCCTTACAAACTTCCAGTTGGCATCTACCCGAAACAGAAAGTAGGACTAGATAAGTTCTTGATCTCTTGCAGCAGGACTCATCCTTGGGTTCTTCAATCCCGTTCTGTCCGTTGTGTAGGAAGTTGGGGAAAAGCACAACGAACCACAGCAAGTACTCACCACAATTGGAAACTGGCCACCTGGGTAGAGTCACAGAAGTCTATGCCCATCACCACGTTGACCGTTTCCCCAGGAGCCAGAGACTCTGCGAGCAGAGGGGAAAAAAGGGAGGGAAGGATGTTAGGAGAGCCACTGTCTACACCTCCACTAGACCAGGAACAACTAAGAGATTTCCTCCACTCTCAAACAGCCTGCAGCGAAACATGTCAAGTGGCCAGGAGCGATCCTAACTACATTGGACAGTTGCATTTCCGGACCACAAATTAAACACATCACTAGCACTGATGGTGTTACCTAGTTGGGTGTAATGAAACCTCTACAAGGAAACAAGGGAGCTCAGAGAACACCAAGGAGCCCTTAAGCACACTGACTATAATGCTGCATTCTCCAATGTGGGGTTTTCCATGTAGACTGAATTATGACTCCACCCGAAGCAGAAATGCTGGGAGCCGTGCTTTCCATGCACCAGGGAGCAAGAGATTATGGAAGAGACCCTTTCACTAGCTGGGGCCAAATGATCACTCTCGATCGAATAGAATATATGTGTAGCTCAGATTGAATGGTGGGATCCGTGGTGCATTCAGAGCTTGGTTATTTTCTTCCATTACCAAAGGATGATGTCATCTACCCTGTTTCCCCCCAAAATAAGACCTCCCCGATAATAAGCCCAATCGGGCTTTTGAGCGCATGCACTAAAATAAGCCCTCCCCTGAAAATAAGCCCCCCCAAATATTTAAACATATGTGCAGCCAGTCCCCATCATTTCCTGGGGGGGGAAGGGGGAAACATGCCCCAGGTGCCCCACATGTACCTGCCATCCACGCGGAACAGCCTCACGGAGGCCGATCCTGAAATCCCTAACTACCGGGCTCCTTCTCTTAGTGGCGGCCGCAAAGAAAAAACTGCAACGCTCGGGCTGGCAAGAGTGGGCCAGAAACAGAGACAGAACTTCGGTCCGTCTCTGGGTTGGCTGATCTGTGGACTGCGGCCCGAGGTTAAGGGGCCTCCTACACCTCAAAAATAATAAGACCTCCCTGAAAATAAGGCCAAGCGCTTATTTTGGGGGGGGGTCAAAAGAAAATAAGACCCTGTCTTATTTTTGGGGAAACGCAGTAATTCCGTCATGAAATTGTCTGCAAGAAAACCACCAAGCTCCAGAGAGCACGAAGAATCCAGAGTTCTCCTCCTTCTCTTCCTCCGCTCCTTTTCCCGTCTCCTCCACTCTGCCAACCCCACTCCCTATAGCACTGATGATGTTACCTAGTTGAGTCATACAATGCCTGCAAGAAAACAACCCCGTGTCGATTCGCTGAGCTTTCCTGACCTGCTCCCGAGTTGCCATAGGCAGGGGGGATGGGAAATCGCACCCCGCAGCTGCACTGAGGAATTCACACCTCCGTCAAAACAAAGACACAGCTTAGCCAGTTGAAGTCAAGGCCATCTCCAGGGAGACCCTTCCATGGCTGGAGGGAGTGACTTCTACGACCAGCGAAATTGCTGTGTTGAGGAATGGGACCGGTGACACACTCTGGGGAGGGAAGGGGGATACAGGGCCAGAGACCAAGGTGGGAACTAGGTGAAGCCAGAGCTGGCTTCATCTAGATAGTGCCGACATGGCGCTCCTAATAGACAACTGGATTTTTCTTGATAACGGCTTGAGAGTCTTAATTTTATTAGGGCTTTGGTCGGAATCCTGACACCATGCTCAGAGAGCACTAAGGACGCCATAGTCCTCCTCCTCCTCCTCCACTCTGCAAACCCTCCTCCATTCTAGCACTGATGATGTCACCTAGAAAGGGTCAAGAAAACAACGAAGCTCAGACAGCACCAAGGGCCCCACATCTCAACCCTAAGCTACAAATATTCTCTTCTATCGGTGATCGGTATCTTCTGGGCTCACCTGAAGATGCCTCCTTCCCAACACTCCTCACCACTCACCATCCCAGAAAGCGTTATGCCCCTGTGCCCACCCCGTACCAATCTCCTTGAACTCCTGGATGCGCATGCCAGAGAGAAGTTTGGGCTCAGCCACACGGATGTTTTTCATTTCAGTTGCCATGTTATTGTAGATCTGGATCTGCACCGCTACCATGCGGGGGTCAGGAGCAAAAGGTTGCCGGCTGAAATAGTACTCCACCGAGAGGCCTTCCCCGGTCATGCGGTGCAGCAGCTCGTATTTCTTCACTGCCCCAAAGACAGGACTGATCATCTACAGATGGGAGAGCAGAAGAAGGACAAAACCACAAGGCGGCGCAATCAAATGGGTGGAAGGCCTGGAAGCCATTCTTTTGCAATTGGGCCTCCAGGACTCCTGCCACATTCAGTGCCACATGTGGGGAAATGGGAGGTGGGATTATATGGAGTATGGGAGCTATAGGCAGTCACAACAACATTCCTTTCTCAGAGAGTCAAGGGCATCTTGCCCTGCGCCTGGAGGGGTGTGACTGGGAGGCATCTCCAGTTGGGACGCTGCCTGATTGGACCGTGGGATGGACACGTGGGTGCTAGGCAGGGATTTGTTTTATTTGTTTTGTTTGTTTTATTAATACTTATAGGCCGCCCTTTTCCCTAAGGGGACTCAGGGCGGCTTACATAAAATGAAGGGAGGGGGTATACAGACAATAGACACAAACAATACATAGAAGTAAAATAGTAAGCAACATTCATTCATCATTCGGGTGGGGACAGATTACGATCTTTGTCCCCAGGCCTGACGGGCTAGCCAGGTCTTAAGGGCTGTGAGGAAGGTCTGGACGGTGGTGAGGGTACGAATCTCCACGGGGAGATCGTTCCAAAGGGTCGGAGCTACTACTGAAAAGGCTCTCCTCTGTGTAGTTGCCAGTCGGCACTGACTGGCAGATGGAACTCGGAGGAGGCCTAATCTATGTGATCTAATTGGTCGCAGGGAGGTAATTGGCAGGAGGCGGTCTCTCAAATACACAGACCCACTACCATGAAGGGCTTTATGAGTGACAAGTAGCACCTTGAAGCGCACCTGGAGATCAACAGGTAGCCAGCGCAGCTCGCGGCGGATAGGTGTTATGTGGGCGAACCGAGGTGCACCCACAATCACTCGCGCGGCTGCGTTCTGGACTAGCTGAAGTCGCCGGATGCTCTTCAAGGGCAGCCCCATGTAGAGCACATTGCAGTATTCCAGCCTAGAGGTCACAAGGACTTTCATTTGGGTGGATAAAAACCTGAAAGCTTTCAGATTCGAGTTTTTCCAGATGTGCCAATATGACATCTCTAATCAAATGGAACTTTGAGGAACTTTAAGCCTTGGAGTCTTCTATCATTGGGGGGGGGGTATTACTTGGAACCCTGAACACAAAATTAAAAACATCTCTCTTTAGAAATTACTACATTTCTAAGGATAAAAAAGAACAGTCTCCATGCCTGGTTGGTTTGGGGAGAAGTCTATCTCCTTTTAGAGATATGCTTACACCTAGTTACAAATCAGGAGCTAGAAGCCAAGGAAGCCACCAGAATGGCCGTCAGCATCTCAGTAGGGTTTCAAACAGATGTTCTTCCCAGTCTTATTTGCTATGGATTGAACCTGGGATGAGCAAGGTCTTAATGCTGAGACCTCTCTCTCTTCCTTGGCCCATTTCAAGTCACAGACTCCACACCCAAGAATCAATTTTCCTACAAGCACAGCCAGAAAAACGCATCGTACCTTTAACACCCAGGCATAGAATTTATCCTAACTTGGGTTGTCTTAAAGGCTGCCTTGCAGCCCTCTCAACAAAAGAAGAGCAATGCATAGTCATTAGTGCAACAGTCTGCAACCCTGTGGCTCTTCCATCCCTCTGCTGAGGCTCCCTGTGGCTTAAAATGTGTGTCAGAGCTGTCAATGTGTGACATCTGCCGGCACATGATTTATTGAGGTTTTTCAAACCATCTTTTTTTTTTGGAGTTCAAAATAGCAATATAGCAATAGCAGTTAGACTTATATACCGCTTCATAGGGCTTTCAGCCCTCTCTAAGCGGTTTACAGAGTCAGCATATCGCCCCCACAATCTGGGTCCTCATTTTACCCACCTCGGAAGGATGGAAGGCTGAGTCAACCTTGAGCCGGTGAGATTTGAACCGCCGAACTGCAACTAGCAGTCAGCTGAAGTGGCTGCAGTACTGCACTCTAACCACTGCGCCACCTCGGCTCTTCTTTTTGCTGCATGCAGAAAATAAAAACTTGTTTTCTCTGTAGAAATCATTGATTTCATAAATGCAACACACTATAGTTTTTTTATACGTAGTATAAAGATTAAAAAAAAACCAATATATGCAGTGCTATCTTCATTTTAGATGTCAAAAGGGTTTTGTGGCTCCCGGTGTTTTCTTTTCTGTGGGAGATGGGTCCAAATGGCTCTTGGAGTGTTTAAGGTTGTCAACCCCTGGATTAGTACGTTGGAGTAAATCTTGTGAAGTTCAAATTCTAAGATCCAATCTCAACTCAATCCAGCTCAACTCTCGTCCCGGTTTTAAAAGCGTCTTCTATCTCACAAGTATATTGAGGGGGGCTGTAAATGGATGAAGGCTACATTTGCTGCTTTGAGTTTAATAGCCTTTAATTTCTACCTTTCCAAACCAGAATCACGGAGGTCACTCACTGCTGTAGTTAGAGAAGTGTCATTCAAGGTGAGTCCTTCCAGGTCGGTCACGAGGCTAGTGGAGAGAACTGGGCTGCTGGTGATCGGCTGCAAAGATGGGGGCGTGACTGTGGGTTGAAGAAACAGAAAACCAAGGATCAATATCGCATACCTCAAGTCTGATTCAAAGTTGAGGGAGGAAATAATGGAAATTAGACAAGACATCGCTGAGAATGAAAACGGCTTAGAATAGTCACTCAATGCAAGCTAGATAGACTTCAGCACCATGGACAGATCTCATAATTTAGATAGCGATGGACAGTCATTTCTAAATTTCTACTGAGGTATTGATGTGGCTCCAAGGCATGTTGAGTAGATAACAGTCAGCCATGGATATGGCATGTTGTCGGTCCATATGAAGGCGTAGGGGATAGGACTGCGTAATTAAATGCTCCTGCATCCTGAGTGGTTTATCCACTAAGATAAAGGTCTCCAAACTTGACAACGTTAAGACTTATGGATTTCAACTCCCAGAATTCCTCGCTGAGGAATTTGGGGAGTTGAAGTCCACTTGTCTTAAAGTTGCCAAGTTTGGAGACCCCTGTACTAAACTTAGGAGCCCCTGGAGGAGGAAGTCTCCCATCATTCATGGAAACAAGACAAGTTTCCTTCAAAGGAAGGAACACAATGAGGGGGGAAAAATAGGTATAGAAGAACAACAAAAAAAGGCACATTTATGGCTCTTGGACATATTGTGAAACAACAACCTGGAACCTCATTTAAAATAGTCTTCTCCAAGCTCACACTTTCTGCCAAAATATTCATGACTGGGAGAGACATGGGAACAAGGTCAGCCAATGAATAGGCATAGCAACTAAGTCAGCCAATGGAAGCTTAAACAGATCTAAGTCTGTGCAGAGAATTGAAACAGAAACTTAAGCAGGGTGCTGCTCTGCGAAGTAAACTAGCAGTCTGTCTGGGCCTGGGTGCTGAAATGAAACTAACTGCTTGTGTGTTTGCCTGTAACTCTCCTGCCTTGTGTTTATTTGGAGGAACCACCTGTTGGTATTGTACATTTATTCATCTATTCTTATGTATATAAAGAAGTTAATGAATCCTGCTGCACATGTTATCTGTGTGTGCTTTCTGGATTTGAATTTATGCAACAAGCTCTGATACTTTCCAAATGTACGGACTTCAAATCCTTAGAAGTTTCCAGCCCATACAGCCATTGTTAAAGATTTGAGAAGTTTAAATCCATACATCTACCAAGCGCCCAGACTAGGGGAAGCTTGATTAAAAAGTAATTAAAAGGTACCCCAGGGGAATAGTCCTAGAGAAGGATGAAGAGGAAGAGGGAAAAGTTAAGGAGGAGGCTCAGAAGGAGGGTTGGGTGAGGGATGCTTACAGTCATCCAGATCAAGCAGAGAGATCTCCTTTGATCCTTTCTTGGGTGCTTTCGGAGGTGGTTTCCTGCTGGAAAGCTGAAAGAGAAAAGATGAAAGGAAGCGGAAGTCAGAGATGGAACTACGACTCCAGGCAGGCCTGATGGGGTTGGGAATTATAGAGGCTCCAAACAGCAAATGAAGTTAGATTACACTGGAGACGTGCTCAGTCAGAGAGTTAAATAATATGTTTTTAAATGTATTTATTTGCTTCTATCCCATCTTTATTATTTTTACAAATAACTCAATGCAGTGAACATATAAAATGTTCCCTCCACTTCCACACAACAACCCTGTAAGGTGGGTTGGGCTGAGAGAGGGACTGTCCCAAAGTTACCCATCTGGCTGTCATGGCTAAGGTGGGACTAGAACTCACAGCCACTTGGTGATTGGCTCAAGGCTCCTCCATCTGATTTTCATGCCTAAGGCGGGGTTAGAACTCACAGTCTCCTGGTGATTCGCCAAAGGCCCCCCATCTGACTTTCATCCCTAAGGCGGGGCTAGAACTCACAGTCTCCTGGTGATTGGCTAAAAGTCATCCAGCTGGCTTTCATCCCTAAAGTGGGACTAGAACTCACAATCTCCTGGTGATTCGCTCAAGGCCCCCCATCTGACTTTCATCCCTAAGGTGGGACTAGAACTCACAGTCTCCTGGTGATTGGCTAAAAGTCATCCAGCTGGCTTTCATGCCTAAGGTTGGACTAGAGCTCACAATCTCCTGGTGATTGGCCCAAGGCCCCCTATCAGACTTTCATCACTGAGGTGGGACTAGAACTCACAGTCTCCTGGTGATTGGCTAAAAGTCATCCAGCTGGCTTTCATGCCTAAGGCAGGACTAGAACTCACTCTCTCCTGGTTTTCAGCTTAATGTCTTCCCCACCAGACCCAACTGCTCTTGCATGAACCTGGTGCCCACGTTTTTCATCCATGCCCCACCCCTCTCGCCCCTTACCACCTTCTTCTTCTTGGTCTCCTCCGCATGAGGTTTCTCCGGTTCGGACTCGGATTCTGATTCGGATGAGCTACTTTCAGACAAGCTGTCCTCTTCAGATGAGGAGGAGGTTGAGTCTTCCTTTGCTCCCTGGGGGGAAAGTTTCTTCTTGCTCCTTTCCTTTCCTCCCCCTCTTCCTCCTTCCTCTTCCTCCTCCTCCTCCTCACTAGCATTTAGAGGGAAGAAATGAGAGAACTGAAACGTGGGTCGTCTCCTTATTTCTTGTTGAGATGATGGTCGAGCCGAGGTGGCGCAGTGGTTAAATGCAGCACTGCAGGCTACTTCAGCTGACTGCAGTTCTGCAGTTCGGCTGTTCAAATCTCACCGGCTCAGGGTTGACGCAGCCTTCCATCCTTCCGAGGTGGGTAAAATGAGGACCCGGATTGTTGTTGGGGGCAATATGCTGACTCTGTAAACCGCTTAGAGAGGGCTGAAAGCCCTATGAAGCGGTATATAAGTCTAACTGCTATTGCTACTGCTACATCTTTTCCAAGTCCCCCTTACCCTGTCATTGGCTCCGAACTCCATTTAGAATAGAGCTTGGAGGGACCTTGGAGGTCTTCTAGTCCAGCCCCCTGCTCAAGCAGGAGAACCTATGTCAGTTCAGATAAGTGGCTGTCTAGTTTCTTCTTAGAAACCTCCAGTGATGGAATGCCCACAATTCCTGAAGCCTAGCTATTATACAATGCAATAGCAGAGTTGGAAGGGACCTTGGAGGTCTTCTAGTCCAGCCCCCTGCCTAGGCAGGATACCCCATACCGTTTCAGACAAATGGCTATCCAAGATCTTCTTAAAGACTTCCAGTGTTGGAGCATTCACAACTTCTGGAGGCAACTTCTGTTCCACTGTTTTGTTTATTGTTGTGCACCATCCAGAGTCCCTTTTGAGGGGAAGATGGGCCACTATATAAATTTGATTAATAAATAAATTTGCAGGCCGAAAACGGGCTTAATATGTGAAGTCTACGAAGAGCTCTTTTTTTTTAAAACTGGTGTTTCTGCAAAGCTGCAAAAGTTACGCAGTTATTGAAGTCTTAAATCTAACTAGATTTCCCCGCAGCCAAGATATGACAATGCAAAACACAATTACAACAGAATGCATTAGCCTTGCCTGTGTTCCTATACAATAAACACTGCCCTGCTTTTGACATTTGATCTTAACCAAAGGCCGAGCGTTATGTATTGATCGGACAGCACGAAGAGGGCAGCAATTTGGTTTGAGAAAAAGATATATACTGATGCCACAGAAATAAAAGATATTCCCCTAGGGGTCCTTTCAAATTATTATCACAAGCCAAGTCTAAACAACCAGATCATTTTCATGCTCAGGGTACGGTGCTCTGCTTAGCTATAAAGCCAAGTTGTATTTAATTTACCCCCAAATCAAAGATACCTAAAATAAAAACCAAAGGTTACATTTAGTTCATTCAAATCTGAAAGGTGCATTAAACGCTCTAATTGGAATGCTGAAATAACAGGTGAACCGATTATTTACTTATAAATTTTTTTGTGTTTTATGGCCAGATTTGGGCACCACTTTGAGTAGCTTACAAGCATGAAAAATATTACCAGTAATCCTCGACTTACAAGTTTCTTTAGTGACCAAAATTACAACAGCACTGAAAAACGTGACTAGGTTTTTTTCCCGTGATGGCTTTTCCAACATTCCCATGAAAGACTTGTATGACAATGCAAAACACAATTACAACAGAATGCATTAGTCTTTCCTGTGTTCCTACCCAATAAACACTGCCCTGTTTTTTGACATTTGATCTTAACAGTACTGGTTGGAACGGGATCCGGAACCCACCACTGGGGCAAGCGTGCCGTTGCCGTTCTTCTGGTTTTCAGCACGCGCATGCATGCCAGCCAGCTGGTTTTTGTGGGTGCCGGTGCACCAGAAAACAGCCTGAAAACACCCAAAAAAACAGGCCATTTTTCGGGCCATTTTCAGGTCAAAAAACACCCTGGAAAATGGCCTGAAAAACTACCAAAACTGGCCAAAAAACAGGGATGCGTGGACCGACCAGATGGTCTTTGGGTTTTCAGTGCTCCGGCACAAGCGAAGACCAGCTGATCGGCGCACATGCGCATGCTGGAAACCCAGCGCTCCAGTATGCATGTATGCAATGTTCCGGTTTGGGCACAATGCCAGCCTCGCCCAGTGACTCTACCTGCCCGCGCTCTCCAGCCGATCTTTCCGGGAAGCTTCCCCCTTCTTCTTCTTTTTCTTCTTCTCCTCCTCCTGCTCCTCCTCCTCCTCTTCCGACTGATCTTCACTCTCTTCCTCCTCCTCTTCTTCACTGCCGGATCCCGATCCACTCTCACTTCCGCTTTCGGATCCACTCATGGTCTCGGGCTCTGCAAGAGATGACCTAATTAATTTACAAGCCTCGAGGCAAAGTTTAAAAAAACCCCATTCATTTATTAGGATCAACATCTTGGCATGTTCTTCTGTGGAGCCGAAACCGATTTCCACTTAATGGCATCTGAACTTTACCCGTGTCCCCTCCCGTCTGCCTGTGTCATAAATCACATTCACCAACAAGGTGAATGTTATGGACATGAGCATTCACATGCCAGCTGCAAGAATATGACACCCGACTCTGGCCAAAAGTATGCATGGAATTCTCCTCCCTTCTCTATGCCAACTTGATAGTAGTCATGGAAATGCTTTACAAGTTGACACTGTGGTCATAAGTCAAGTTTATAAGTTTAATAACATTTATAAGTTTATAAGTTTAATAACATTTATATGCCGCCCAATCCCGTAGGACTCCGGGCGGCTTACAGTAAATCAAGAAAATAAATCAAGAAAAAAATAAAATAGAAGGAAAGAAAAGATAGGTTTAAAAAACACGCCATGCACTCCGTTCTAAAAGGGGCTGGACCGTATTTTGGGGTCAACAGCCCCAGGCCTGCCGAAACAGCCAGGTTTTAATGGCTTTCCGGAAGGCCAAGAGGGTGGGAAGGGTTCCGTATCTCTGCGGGGAGATCATTCCACAGGGCCGGGGCAGCTACAGAGAAAGACCTCCCCCGAGTAGTCGCCAACCGGCATTGCCCGGTCGACGGTACCCGAAGGAGGCCCAGCCTGTGAGATCTTATGGGTCATTGGGAGGTATATGGCAGGAGGCGGTCCCGCAGATATCCAGGTCCTAAGCCATGTAGGGCTTTAAAGGTAACGAAGTCAAGGACTAGTTATACTTCAAAAAGTTGCTAAGTGAACAGTCGTGCTCAACCAAAGCCCTCCTCCGCCATTCTCACCACTGTCAGCAGATTCTGTGGCTCCTGATTCTCCCTCTGAATCCGAATAGAAGGGTTTCTCCACCTTCTCCTTCCTCTTCTCGCGGCTGGTGCACTTGGTCCATTCCGGGACCTGGATGGAGCCATGATGTAGGAAACATCATTGCAAAGGCGGAACTGAGTACGTCAAAAAAACCTACTATAACAAAGGAGCAAAGGAAACAAGACTCGAAGACCAGACCGAGACTGGGCTCGGTTTCACGCAGTGGTTTCCCTGCACGGATATTACCTTGGTACGAAACAAAACCAAACGCCTCCACATGCGGGAGAGGAACATTCAGTGGCATCTCTTCGGTTGCAGCTGGTAGTGAATGTACGCTGTATGCCCACGAGAGGGGAGAGGCATGCACCCTTATCAGAGGGGGGGGAGGGGGGGTTCTAGAAGATGTTGATGGGATGCAGCCCTCAAGAGGGTCAGCTAAGGTGAGAATCTGAATAATGAAGGCAGAGAAGATTGCGTATTTCTGCAGTTCGGCATGACGGCCATGCACTAATAGCTGCGCAGCGGGAGCTCCGAACAGCCACGATTCGGTGAGATTTCAATTTTTAGTGGCCTGTGGGTACGGTAGACACGGCATGCAAGGGACCAAATTTCCACAACAAAACTTGCAAAAACTCAAGTAACAAACGTGATTCAATCCATCCTGCCTTTAATGAAGATCTGGAGGCCTCCTCCCTCCGCCCCGTCCTTTAAAATGAGATTTCATTGCACTTGAAAAGCAGGCCTGTTCAGAGTCCAGTTTTAATTATGCCCCCAGGAGGAAAACTCTAGAAAGTTCTCCTGATCCTGCTGGATAGAAATCTCCACAATGGCCATATTGGCAGGGCTGTTGCGTGACCCATCAAAACCGCGCTCGACTAAACCGTGCCCGACTAAACCGCGTTGCTGACGTCATCAACAGGGCGACAACAGCCAGCGCGGAGAAAGAAGGGCGCTTTAAATAGCGCTTTGAAAGCAAGCCGATTCAACTTAAGGTAAGGGTTAGGTTTAGGGTTAGGTTTAGGGTTAGGTTTAGGGTTAGGTTTAGGGTTAGGTTTAGGGTTAGGTTAAGGGTTAGGGTTAGGGTTAGGTTTAGGTTTAGGGTTAGGTTAAGGGTTAGGTTAAGGGTTAGGTTTAGGGTTAGGTTAAGGGTTAGGTTTAGGGTTAGGTTTAGGGTTAGGTTTAGGGTTAGGTTTAGGGTTAGGTTTAGGGTTAGGTTTAGGGTTAGGTTTAGGGTTAGGTTTAGGGTTAGGTTTAGGGTTAGGTTTAGGGTTAGGTTTAGGGTTAGGTTTAGGGTTAGGTTAAGGGTTAGGGTTAGGGTTAGGTTTAGGTTTAGGGTTAGGTTAAGGGTTAGGTTAAGGGTTAGGTTTAGGGTTAGGTTAAGGGTTAGGTTAAGGGTTAGGTTTAGGGTTAGGTTTAGGGTTAGGTTTAGGGTTAGGTTTAGGGTTAGGTTTAGGGTTAGGTTAAGGGTTAGGGTTAGGGTTAGGTTTAGGTTTAGGGTTAGGTTAAGGGTTAGGTTTAGGGTTAGGTTTAGGGTTAGGTTAAGGGTTAGGTTTAGGATTAGGTTTAGGGGGGTTAGGTTTAGGTTTAGGGGTTAATTTTAGGTTTAGGGTTTACAGCGTGCTTCTGTCTCTGCGCTGTTGTCGCCCTGTTGATGACGTCAGCGACGCAGTTTAGTCGGGCGCGGTTTTGTCAGTGAACTGGGCTGTTGGATGCTGTAGTTCTGGAGGGTTATAGGTTCCTCACCCTTCCTACATTTCTATTGCACCCGGCATCCCTTCCGAAACCCCAAATCTCCTCCCATCATCTCCTAGCCTAGTCCTTTTAACTCAAGGGCTCGCCAAACTTGGCAACTTTAAAACTTGTGGACTTCAACTCCCAGAATTCCACGCAGGCTGGAGAATTCTGGGAGTTGAAGTCCGCAAGTCTTAAAATGGTCAAGTTTGGAGACTCCTGTTTTAACTGTCCGGGATAGATTTTTTTTTTTTGGGACCTGCAGCCACTGTTGAAAGATTTTCTTGGGCTGATGTGTCATAATTTAGATCAAAGATGTCCAATCTTGGCGACGTTAAGATTTTGTGGACTTCAGCTCCCAGAATTCTGACACTCAACTGAAGAAGCTTCTTGGATGAGAAGCAAGGGAAAAAAACAGAGCGAAGGAGCAGTCCAGTTGCCTTTTGAAAAAACACCTTTGTGATAATCATAACCTGGATGACTGAGAATTTCTATCGATATCCCTTTCTGATCTGCTATGAGAAGGGAAATGTGGAACGCCTTCCCTAAGAGAGGTCCTATATAGCTTTTCATAATCATAATCTCAAAATAAACCAGAGGTGGGTTCCTACCAGTTCGAACCTATTCGGTAGAACCGGTTCGTCAAATCTACCGAACCGGTTAGAAGAGGTTCCGCCAATGGACCCGGAAAGCAGGCCACACCTACAGAAGAGGTTTCAACATTTTTTGAAACCCACCACTGGCAAGGATCTTGTAACCTGACAGCTTTAAGACTTGCACGCTTCAATGCCAGAGTTCCTGAGCCAACGTGACTGAAGGAGGAATTCTGGGAGTTGAAGTCCACAAGTCTTAAAACTGTCAAGTTTGAACACCCTTGGGATTTTTTTTCTAAAGGGTTAGGGGTGCAAGGATCTTGTAACTTGACAGCTTTAAGACTTGCATGCTTCAATGCCAGAGTTCCTGAGCCAACGTGACTGAAGGAGGAATTCTGGGAGTTGAAGTCCACAAGTCTTAAAGTTGTCAAGTTTGAACACCCTTGGGATTTTTTTTCTAAAGGGTTAGGGGTGCAAGGATCTTGTAACTTGACAGCTCTAAGACTTGCATGCTTCAATGCCAGAGTTTCTGAATAGCTACTTGGACCGACCTAAGTACTAATTCATAATTTCATATCCGCTCACATGGGCGGCAAGCCACTCCCATCTGGTCACATGGGTGGCAAGCCACTCCCACAAAGGAGGCCACACCCACAGAGTAGGTTCCAACAATTTTGGAAACCCACCACCCCTGAAATAAACCCACGAGCCCTTTTTTCAGTCCATCAAAAATAATTTTCAATCTTTAGGATTGAAAGTCCTAACTAGCACACAGTCAAGAGATGCACAGCACAAGGGAGAGAAGCTGGAAGAGGAGGAGGAGGAAGAGGAGGAGGAGAATGGAAAAGCATAAACTGCACACGCAAGCTCCACCTCTTTGGGTCCACCCAGTAGCCCAATGTAGCTTCCTCTAGGATCAATGGAGTCTTCCTAAAAAAATAAGCACGGGGTGTAGGAACCAACCTTTCATTAAAAAAACAACAACAGAATAATACATACCACTGGATAATGCAAGCACAAGTGATCTGCAGAAGGTATGGTGGCCTCATCTGCCACAAGAAATGGCTCTTGTACAAGCCAAAGACTGGATCATTGACATGTTGACACTCAATAATTTCAGACTGAACCAGCTTCAAGAGTCCCCACATCCCATCCTCAATAAAGAGAAGGCTGGTCCTACCTCCACGTTGCGCACAGAAGGATCTGGAGCTTCACTTGGCCAATCGGGAAGCTCCTGGTAGCCCACCGCTTTGGCATTGAGGAGGTGTGAAAGAGAGCCCAGCTGGAAGTGGTCACGATCTGGAAGGAAGGAAGCAACGGGCAAAGTCCTCTCCATTGTGAAGGCCATGCCACCAACTCCTTACCCTCAAAACAATGCTGTATAGCACTGCACACCAGAACAACTAGAACACAAGAACAGTTTTTTTTTTCCTGAACGCCATCACTCTGCTAAACCAATAATTCCCCCAACACTGTCAAACTATTTACCAAGTCTGCATTACTACTACTATTAATCTTCTCGTTGTTGCTATCACCCATCTCCTCCCATTTATGACTGGAGTAACTCTGTTGCTTGTATCCTTACAATTTATATTGTTTGTTTCCTAGTATGATTTGATTGCTTATTTGTATCCTATGACTATCATTAAGTGTTGTACTTTATGATTCATGACGGATGTATCTTTTCTTTTATGTACACTATGCACTATGCACCATAGACAAATTCCTTGTGTGCCCAATCATACTTGGCCAATAAAGAATTCTCTTCTCTTCTCTCTTCTATTCTCTATTCTTCTCTTCCCTCTTCTCTTTTCACTTCTCTTCTCTCTTCTCTTCTACTCTCTATTCTTCTCTCTTCTCTTTTCACTTCTCTCTTCTACTCTCTATTCTTCTCTTCACTCCTCTTCTCTTCTACTCTCTATTCTTCTCTTCCCTCTTCTCTTTTCACTTCTCTTCTCTCTTCTCTTCTCTCTATTCTTCTCTTCTCTCTTCTCTTTTCACTTCTCTCTTCTCTTCTACTCTCTCTTCTTCTCTCTTCTTTTCCTCTTCTCTATTCTTCTCTTCCCTCTTCTCTTTTCACTTCTCTCTTCTCTTCTACTCTCTCTTCTTCTCTTCTCTCTTCTTCTCGTCTCTTCTACTCTCTATTCTTCTCTTCACTCCTCTTCTCTTCTACTCTCTATTCTTCTCTTCCCTCTTCTCTTTTCACTTCTCTTCTCTCTTCTCTTCTCTCTATTCTTCTCTCTTCTCTTTTCACTTCTCTCTTCTCTTCTACTCTCTATTCTTCTCTCTTCTTCTCCTCTTCTCTATTCTTCTCTTCTCTCTTCTCTTTTCACTTCTCTCTTCTCTTCTACTCTCTCTTCTTCTCTTCTTCTCGTCTCTTCTACTCTCTATTCTTCTCTTCCCTCTTCTCTTTTCACCTCTCTTCTCTTCTACTCTCTATTCTTCTCTTCTCTTCTCTCTTCTCTTCTACTCTCTATTCTTCTCTTCCCTCTTCTCTTTTCACTTCTCTTCTCTCTTCCCTATTCCCTATTCTTCTCTCTTCTCTTGTCTTCTCTTCTATTCTATGGTCCTTCAACCGTTCCCGTACCTTTGCTCCGTTGCCATGCCTTACCTTTGAAAGAGGACTCCAAAATGGGAGCAGGCTTTTGTGCCAGGAAAAGCTTCTTGGCGTACTTGCTGAGGGCACCGCTCTTCTCCGTGGGTACGATGAGCTGGCGGATGAAACGGGCACGATCCCGAATGTCATAGTTCTGGTCGTACTTGGCCAAATTCAGCACGTACTGGGTCAGCAGCTTACTCTACAGGTGCCATAGCAACGTGGCAGAGGAAAAAAAAAAGATGGAAGCGATGGGTCAGTCTCAAATTACTAGCTGGGCACTTTGGGGGCAATTCCTGGCAACGTCTTACACCAAAGGCTTGATATCTAGAGGTTTCAATTACATGCATAAATATAATAAATAAAGTTAAATGTTACGTCATAAATAAAAAATTAAAATGATGAAATGTAATAAAGTTAGAAGATCTTCCAACTGTAAAACATATTAATTTAGTCTCTGCCGTGAATATACACATCGCTCTGAATATTGCAAGGGGATTATTTTAGATCATTGGAATCTGGAACTGATTGGCTTCTTCCAGCTCTTAATAGCTGAACTCTCCATCTGAAATTTTGACTTTATTTTTAAAAATATATGCCTTCCCCTTGCAAGGTATCTCTGGCTTTGTTCAGATAAAACTGTTTCTATTTCCTCCCCCCCTTTCTTTCCATCTGCTAAAACATGTAGATGTTCACCATTATGGGTGGAAATGGATTTAAGTCGCAGCTGGACTTTCAAATTGAGTGAATCAACTCTTTATTTATTAGATTAAATATATGGTAGCTGGCCTATCCAATGGTTTCTGGACTTCGTTTTTTTTTTTTTTCCAAACCTTTCTGGATACCAGGGATACCATCTGAAATTTGAACCCTCGATTGGAAAGTTGTTGCATATTAAGAGGGCCCTTTTTGAAATGTTTAACTATCATCCTAAGATGTGCAATAGTTCCAGTATAAAACATGTCTACCTATGTGTTGTTTTACTTTGGAAGTTAGGAGGCATTTGATATGTATCTCCTTGACCAGTCTATGACAAAATGAGGACCCGGATTGTTGTTGAGGGCAATATGCTGACTCTGTAAACCGCTTAGAGAGGGCTGAAAGCCCTATGAAGCGGTATATAAGTCTAACTGCTATTGCTATTGCTATTGCTAAAACCTTTAGGTACCAACCTACACTACACTGGTCATTTTTAGAAATGGCCTTTGTCAGGATAATGATTTAAAAGCTGACCAGCTGCCGTGATGATGTAATGCTGGGAATGAGTAAGCAAGGTTTTTGGGCTGATATCACTTTAAGAGCCTGTAATAAAAAGAGGCCCTGTTGGGACATATCTCTCTCTCCGTATGTGCTTCCCTGCTGTAATTGCTGATTGTTGTTGTCTAAGATTTGACTAAAATCCATGTATGTATATAGCCTTTGTCTCATCTAGTCACACTGTGCACACTCTGACAATCTTACCTGCTTAGAGTTGGTCAGATAAAGTTTGGCTGCAAGATTGATGACCTGCAGCTTCACAATGTCCTCCTCGCTGGTGAAGGACTTGGCCATTTTGCGCAGAACGTCTGGGGCAATCTTGGGCACATGTTCACAGTATTCACCAATCAGCCATAAGATACTGGCCCGGGCCATGGGAACCTATACACAAAAGAAAGTGACATTTGGGCTTTCCTCATCCTCTCATGGTCCATCGCATGCTACTCAAGTAGAGGCTCTTCCTCAGCTCTTGTTCAAACCTGGATGTTATCGGTCAGCTTGGCCATATGCTTGATGATCTCACTGTGTTGAGATGGCTGCATCTGTAGAAGCTTCTTAATGACAACCACCGACTCGGCCACCACCAGTTCTAAGTAGGATGATGGAGAAAATAGAAAGGTAAGACATAAACCAGACCAGCTCAACTCTTAAGAGAAAAATGAGATAAAAGTCTCAGGAGATATGAAAAAAGACATCACAGGCAACTTCACAACAGTTTGAAGTTTCATTTTATTTATATGCCGCCCTATTCCCTAAAAGGGACTCAGGGCGGCGAACAACTCCAACGGGAAGGGGAACATGCAATACGAAATAGACATTTAAAATAACCAACAACCACACCTGTCGAGAGGGGAAGGGAGCTCATCAACCCCAGGCCTGCCGGCACAGCCAGGTCTTAACGGCTTTTCGGAAAGCCAGGAGAGAGGTGAGGGTCCGAATCTCTGCGGGGAGTTCGTTCCAAAGGGCGGAGCTACAACAGAGAAGGCCCTCCCCCGGGTCGTAGCCAGATGGCATTGGCTGGTGGATGGAACCCGGAGGAGGCCGACCCTGTGCGATCTATTGGGTCTCTGGGAGGTAATTGGCAGCAGGCGGTCTCTCAAGTTGCTCTGAAGAACATGGCAACGGGCCACATACTGGCCTCCCTTTCTTAACCCTTAATCAGCGGAACAGAAGTTGCCTCCAGAAGTTGTGAATGCCCCAACACTGTAACTCTTTAAGAAGATGTTGGATAGCCATTTGTCAGAAATGGTATAGGGTTTCCTGCCTAGGCAGGTGGTTGGACTAGGAGACCTCCAAGGTCCCTTCCAACTCTGCTATTGTATTGTATTGTGTGTATACACGTATGGATATAAAGGGAAAAATTGAGGTATAACGGATGTTACGTATACCAATGCAGAAATGTTGCAAAGATGACAGTTGTGTTACAAAACTGGGGGGGGGGGACTTGTTAAATAAAAATTACTTTTTTTAAAAAAAAATTGCCTGCATCACTGTTCTATTCATTTTTTCACCTGGTTCCATCATCTTTGGAGCATTATCAAACAAACACACACACACACATACACATACGTATGTTCCGTGATTTGTCCACATTATTGCAAGATTTTATGTCGTTTCTAAGCGCATGACCTCACCATCTCGGTTGGAGAGCAGCTGAACAAGTCCGTTGAGACAGGTGTCCCGGACTCGGCCGATGTTAGTGGCGCAACGGCCAATGGCCTGAATTGTGGCTGCCACAAAGTCTTTATCCATGCTGCGGATGTAAGTCTGGAGGAAGAGAAGAAACCAACATTTGAAAGCAAAATGTATCAAAACAAAGAGAAATAAATTGCTTCGGATAGAAAAGTTCATTATCATGTACATTATACCCCGAGGTGGGGTGGGGGAACACTCTGGGCTAAAAAAAAATTAGGGGGAGGAAGGAGGGAGGGAAGAGGAGAGGGTAGTAAAGAGGGAAAGAGGGAGGGAAAGAAAGAGAGAAGGAGAGTTGAAAGGAAGGAAGGAGGGAGGAAAAGAGGGAGATTAAGAGAAAAGAAAGGAGGAGGGAAAGAGGAAGGGAAGGAGGGAAGGTATGTGAGAAGGAGGGGGGGATCGAGGGAGGGAAAGGAGAGGGAAGGAAAGGAGGAAAGGAGAAAAGAAAGGAGGGAAGGCAGGGGAGAAGGAAGTAAGGGGGGGAGGGAAGAAAAGGGTATGGAAAAGAAGAAATGAGGGAAGAGAAGAGGGAGGGAAGGAATAAGATACCTAACCTTTGATGTTTATATGATTTGATAGTATGGGAATATCTCGAAATGTAGTTGTATTGTTTTCTACAAGTTATGGATGTTGTATTTTCGTTTTACCAATAAAATCTTATTTAAAAAAAAATATTCTATATATTACCTGAAACTCCCGCAAAATGGTAGAAATGTTGGTTTCATTAGCCAGGTTGGTCAAAACTTCCAGCTGGCAGGATAGGGGGGAAAAAGCAGAAGAGGTAATGTTTGAATGTCTTTTAATATCACTGCTTCCTTGAGCAGGCAGAAAAGCAAGGATGATAGTTTGAAAAGAAAAGAAAATGAGCTGTTTGGAAACCGATATATTTTAAGTAAATATTTTATTTAGTAATATATTGTACCTTGAGGATCTTAATCTGGGTGGGATCAGTTGATCGGATGTAGAAGCTTTTGAGGTAGGGCTCAAACATTCCCTGGAGAGCGAGGCGGGGGGTGGGGAGGAAGAGGAGGAAGAGAGAGAAACAGATTCAGTTTTATAAATTCTGTAAGATTCTCTGGGTTTCTAGGAATCAAAGAAAGATTCTCTTCAGGGATTTATAATTGCTCCCTCTCTGACCAATGGAATAAGTGGGGCGTGGGAGCCCTCCAACAAAACCTGGACCCACATTATGTCAACAATTCCCAGCTAGACAAGGAAAGAGGGACTCACCCTACGCTTGATGGACATGGTGGCCACGTTCTGAAGCACTACATATTGAACCTCACTGCAAGACAGACAGACGGACAGTCGTTAATCAGGTTGGACTGTCCTGATGATAATCAAAAATGGGATTATTCTTAGTTTGTACAAGAATGTTAGTGAATATCTGCTTTCCTCAATCGTTCTCCAGAAGTGATGGAATTACAATCCCCATTTCTAGCCAGCAGACAGGACTTGGGATACCTGTGTACTACAGTACGACTTTGAGAAAAAAGCTTGTTAAACTGATGGATGTGACCAGAGGGGGTGGGCTGCTATGAGTTTGCCCGGGTTTGGGACAGGGGTGGGTTCCTGCCAGATCCAACCTCTTCTATAGAAGAGGTTCCACAAATCTACAGGGCCGTTTAGAACCGGTTCCAGCTCCCTCCCACCGCCCGTCCGCACATCATCAAGATGAAAAGCGAGAGGAGGAATTCTGGGAGTTGAAGTCCACAAGTCTTAAAGCTGTCAAGTTTGAACTTGCGTGCTTCAAATTCCAGAGTTTCTGAGCCAACATTTGGGTTGCTAAGCAAGAGCGTTGTTACGTGAGTTTCACCACATTTTACAAGTTGGCCACGCCCACCCAGTCACATGACTGCCAAGCCACTCCCACTCAGTCTCATGGCTGGCAAGCCACTCCCACAAAGCAGGCCACACCTACAGAAGAGATTCTAAAAAAATTTGAAACCCACCACTGGTTTGGGAGAACCCATAGCTAACATTATGGCCAATTCGCAGAAGCTCCGAATCCTACCCCTGGCTGGCCAGGCCCATCTCACACCAGCCCTCCCCTTCCAGGAGTCTCCATGCAGCCCGTTTTGGGTGCAAGGGAAGTGCAGAGGCTCCAGGAGGGGGGAAAATGGGCCTCCTGGTATTTTCTCTCTTTCTAAGGGACCGTCCATTGTGACAAAATAAGATGCAGTCCAGAGTTGATGGAAACCGGCAGAAATGCCCTGATTTGGCCACTTTGCTGAAAGGAACACATCAGAAAAAGGGAAACGAGATTCTGGGGTTGTAGAAAGTGGGAAGGAAACATCTGCAGACCTGTGGCTTCTGAGGAGACGGACCAGGGCCTTAGCAATGACCCCAACTTCAGCCTTGGGAGCAAGGTGGAAGTAGAGCTGAGCAACTGACATCACCACCTGGAAAACAGAGGTGGTCATCATTGTTGTGGCCCACCAGCGCTAACCGATTAGCAAACAAATTGTCTCCTGCAAACTCCACTCCCCTTTCGCTCCTCTTTTATTTATTCTGGGAGGGGCCATTCATCGTCCACCTGTGGCCTCACTCCCAAGTCTCCCCCTGTACTTTAGCTGCTCCCTTCATCTGCAACTCTGCACATGCACACACTGGGAACAGGCTCCAGCTGTTCCTCTGCCTCACTGATGTCTGACTCTGAAGGCAGCTGATAACTGGCATACGGTTCTGGCCCCCTCTCTGCCTCTGACACAGAGCCCTCATCAGAGCTTTCCCCAGACTCCAGGACTGGCCCATCTTCCTCCCCAACCTCCTCCCTGTCTGAATTTGCTGCCAGCTCTGCTGGTTGCTGGTGGGCCACAATAGCAATAGCAGTTCGACTTATATACCGCTTCATGGGGCTTTCAGCCCTCTCTAAGCGGTTTACAGAGTCAGCATATCGCCCCCACAGTCTGGGTCCTCATTTCACCCACCACAGAAGGATGGAAGGCTGAGTCAACCTTTGAGCCGGTGAGATATGAACCGCCGAACTGCAGTTAGCAGTCAGCTGAAGTGGCCTGCAGTACTGCCCTCTAACCACTGCGCCACCTCGGCTCAACACTTAGAGAGGGCTGTAAAGCACTGTGAAGCGGTCTATAAGTCTAAGTGCTGTTGCTATTTTCACTTGGGTCCAGCTAGCTCCACCCATTTCCTATTGGCCCTGCCCCCTTTTCTGAGGGCAGCCACAAAATGGCACGTCCCTTCAAGTTCAATTGGCATGACTATGGGAAACACCCTTCCGTAGGGTCTACCTCCCTTTCTCCTTTTCTTTTTCACCCATTTTGATGACCCCCTCCCCCAAGACAGGGGATGGGGGCTTCTTAATTTTCAAGGCGAGCTTCCCCCCCCCCCAACCCCAAGAAAAGGGCTCACAGCAGCATTGCGGCTTTGCAACAGGGGTTTGGTGTTGCGCAGTAGTAGCCGATGGTCGGGGTCCATCACGTAAAGCTTGCGCTTGGCCAAGGGTGTTGACTTGGCCTTGTCGTCTTTGGCATCTTCTTCTTCGGACCCGTAGAAGGTTTTCTCGGCGCTCTCTTCTAGGAGAGATTCCTGTCCCTCGGAAAAACAACAAAAGGTATTTGAGGTTGAGTGTGGTGGGGTCCTTTCTCCCCCCAATCTGCAAGCAACTTCTAAAACTGCTCTACCCGGTTTCCCTGAAAATAAGACCTCCCTGGATAATAAGCCCCATCGAGCTTTTGAGCGCATGCGCTAAAATAAGCCCTCCCCTAAAATATTGCAACACAGCAGCAGCCATGAGGTGACCACGCTCACCACCTCCTGCACCTTAAAAATAATAAGACCTCCCTGAAAATAAGGCCAAGCGCTTATTTCGTGGGTCAAATTTTCAGGGAAACACAGTATATCACTCCTTTAGCTGGGCTCACTGAGCCATCAACCTGATCGTTTGATCGAGTCCCCATTGTTATGTGAAATCAAATGGCTTATTTTGTATAATATGCTATATGTCAGGTTTCCAAATAACATCTAAAATTAAATCGGAATCCAATCCATGTATTGCTCAAAGTTCCAATTTATTAGGAGAGCCATGTTGGCACAACTGGGAAAACCCGAATCTGAAGGCTTCCCCGGTTTGCCCCACCCAAATGAAAGTTCAAAATCTTGCCCCCCACACACCCACAAGTCCATCACATGGTCCAATCTTCCACTGCCATACTGGCAGCTTCCACCCATCCAGTTCCGGTCAGGTGCAAAGACAAAGGATGACCTTGGCTTTCTAGAAAGAATTTTGTTATGGCTACCTGTTCTGACCCCCACCTTCTCGGTTCAGGAAGAAAGCCAAACAGACATACGAAAGAACGTTTTAATCAGTCCCGGCTCTTGCTGGTTACAAGCCCAAAAGAAACAAAGATAAGCTCTCTGGCAGCAAGTAAACAAGCTTCTCACAGCAAACCACTTATCCAAGTTGGTTTCTCTGAATCATGAACGTGAACGAGAACGTTGACTCCTGCAACCAGGGCGTGGCACAAACAGTCTCTTTTATACTCAGGGGAGGATTTTAATCAGCTAAGCACAATCATCTCCTACAATTACCGAAGTGTTTCTTCCGTTGAGTAGCCCTTCGTCTGCATGCATCCTGAAACAACTCCCAAATGTTTTCTGAAACATTCCCTTTGATCCAATGCTCTGCCGCCACCTGGTGGCCAACCAGTCTCTCCTCGCCCTGCTCGGAGTCGACACCCTGTCCAGGGTCCTCCACCTCCTCCAAGGCCAACTCATAAGTCCTCTCGCTGTCGGAGTCTGGCGGCAGCTCCAACGGCACCTGCCGGGCCACAACACTACCTATCATCTAACTCCGTACAATCCTCCCCTCCCAATTTCCCCCAATAGAAAATGCATAGTAGAATAATAGTATACAGTGTGGCAGGCCAAAGACCCAAAAGAAAAGATGGTGGCAGGCCTGAGACTATATACTCCCAAGAACAAATCAATCACATGTTGGTTCAGTAGGGATGGCCTGACTCACCAAGTCTACAAAGACAACTGTGCTTCTTGAAATCACAAGCTATTCGGCTCTGTTCTATTCAAGTCAAAGATGCATTGTGAATTGGGACATCCTGTTCTAAGAACATAACAAGGCCTTGGGGGCAGGGGGGCCAGGTTTGCGCAAAAGCAGGTAAGCTGCCCTTGAAATGTGGACGGTCCAAGTTCACACAGCTAATAACTCTGACCCCGGTCACCCTGAGAATATTACGGATGTTGGATGTTTTAACTGAGAAAGATTCAGGGAATGTAAACAACCGGTTTGTTGAGATCTCCTTTTCTCCAATGCACCATTAAGTCTCTGAAAAAGAGATTCGGAACATTTCCGTTCTAATGTCCCTCTGAGGTATATCGATTCCAAGTCGAAAATACGTGGGATTCTTGTCCCTGAAGGGATTCCTGTCAGGCCCCAAGAACCAAGAAAGACTTGGGAAGTGACTTCTGAGAAATGTCCTTTATTGTTCTCCTCACCTACAGACAGAAATCGCGCCAGACCAAAGCAATTGTTGGCGTTCGCTGTACATATATGCTGAGAATGGCTTCTTGACTCTTTTTTCCCCCTCCCAACCAGACTTCGCCATTTCTTACTCCTCTGGAATGCGGCTCCTCCCTTCAGGGAATCCAGACTGCATTCCACCACACTACCCCTTCCCATCTCAATTGCATCGTGTCAAAAGCACTGACGTGCTTCCAGGTTGAAAGGATTAGCTGGCGACATCACCATTGCCTGTGGGGAGGGGGTCCTTTCATATCCCCAGCCAGGGGTGAAATTCAGCAGGTTCTGACAGGTTCTGGAGAACCGGGAGTGGAAATTTTGAGTAGTTCGGAGAACCGGCAAATACCACCTCTGGCAGATCCCAGAGTGGAGTGGGAATGGGGATTTTGCAGCATCCTTCCCCTGCCACGCCCACCAAGTCACGCCCATAGAACCAGTAGTAAAAAAAAGTTGAATTTCACTATTGTCCCCTGGAGGAGCTGGAACAAAGGATGGGAACTCACCCCGCCCCATGGCAGCACTTGGGTCTCGAACATGGGCTTTCTAACCTCCAACCCACCTCAATACATCTTGCTAAAAAGAAGCTTCTGAGAATCGTGCTTGGATAAAGCAGAGGTCACCAACCAGTGGTCCATGGAGAAAATGTTGGTGGTCCACAGAAAAATTATTTGCATTTTTTACATTGCACTAAATGCTATTTATCCTTTTTAAAAATTCACATTAGTGGTCTGCAGGATTCAAAATGATGAATTTAGTGGTCCCTGAGATCGGAAAGGTTGGTGACCCCTGGGATAAAGCACCACATCCTATTCAGGGAGCTAGTAACTAAAGGATCTGATAAGGCAGGGGTGTCAAACTCAAGGCTGGGGGGGGGACAGATCCGGCCCACGGGGCCGCCCTGGAAACAGCGAAGGACTGGTCCATGGTGTCTCTCTGCGGCCCTCCTGAGCTCTGTTTTCGGCCACGACAGCCTCCTGCAACCCTTTGCCAGAGAAAAGAGAGCCCAGGCAGGCCACGCACCCCCGAGCTCCACCTTTGCTGGCAGAGAGCTGGGGGCTATCATGGCCAAAAACGGAGCCTCAACGAGTGACATCGAGCTGGCCACGCCCAACCCAGCCATGCCGACCTCTAGGCCCCCAAGCTCAAAGGCAACCCTGATGCGGCCCTCAATGAAATCGAGTTCGACACCCGTGATAGAGGGACTCCTATGCCACCCGCTCCTTGACTCACGTTCAGGTTGGGGCTGAGGAACTGGGTTCGGGCATAGCGGGTCAGCATGTTAATGATGACCACCTGGCCCCATTCCTCCACGTCGATCAGCAGGTTGCACAACTTGCGGTAATTCTTGTGAATCAGGTCGATGCGCTCAGGGCAGACTTCCTCGAATGCCATCACCACGCTGCCAGCCACCAACTGGACAAGAAGACAGAGAACACAATTCACACATTAAGAGCCTGTGCAGGTTTCAGAGCAGAGAAACAAGGGTCTTTTGTAGATGTTTTCAACAATTGTGAGAAGGCTCTTCCTTGGTCCTATTAAAGGAGACAAAGGGACTATAAGTCTCTTTTTAAAACAGGGGTTTTTTTTTAGTCTTCCCCATCAGTTCATCCTTCCTTAAATTCTTGTAGCAGCCTGAACACAAAAACGAAGCATGAGATTTTATGATTATCCAGCGCCTGATAATAGAACTTAAACTTATATACCACTTCACAGGGCTTTACCACCCTCTCTAAGCGGTTTACAGAGTCAGCATGTTTGCCCCCCAACAATCTGGGTCCTTCTTTTACCCACCTCGGAAGGATGGGAGGATGAATCAACCTTCAGCCTGGTGAGATTCGAACTGCCAAATTGCAGGCAGCCAACAGGAAGCAGAAGTAGCCTGCAGTACTGCTCTCTAACCACAGTGTCACCATGGCTCATCTATTTATCTATCTATCTATCTATCTATCTATCTATCTATCTATCTATCTATCTATCTATCTATCTATCTATCTATCTACCTTACCTATCTATCTATCATCTATCTATCTATCTATCTATCTATCTATCTATCTATCTCTATCCATCTATCTATCTATCTATCTATCTATCTATCTCTCTCTCTCTCTCTCTCTCTATCTATCTATCTATCATCTATCTATCTATCATCTATCTATCTATCTTATCTCTCTCTCTCTCTCTCTCTCATCTATCTATCTATCTATCTCTATCTATCTATCTATCTATCTATCTATCTATCTATCTATCTATCTATCTATCTACCTACCTACCTACCTACCTACCTACCTACCTACCTACCTACCTACCTACCTCCATCCATCCATCCATCCATCCATCCATCCATCCATCCATCTATCTATTGCAATAGCATCTTTTTTTTTTGCAATAGCCCTTGGACTTATATACTGCTTCACAGTCCTTTCCAGCCCTCTCTAAGCGGTTTACAGAGTCAGCCTATTGTCCCCCAACAATCTGGGTCCTCATTTTACCCACCTTGGAAGGATGGAAGGCTGAGTCAACCCTGAGCCGGTGCGACTCAAACTGCCAAACTGCCGGCAGTCAGCAGAAGTAGCCTGCAGCCCTGCATTCTAACTAACTGTGCCACCGCAGCGCATAATCCAAACAGTATCACTTGGGGCAACCTGTCAATCTACAACAGCCGTGCTCAACTTTATGAATGTTAAAAGTTCATGGACTTCAACTCCCAGAATGCCTTCCTCAGCATGCTGTGGAATTCTGGGAGTTGAAGACCATGCTTAATCTTAAAGTCCACCAGGGTTGAGAAATGCTATCTCAAGATGCCACTGGTATAGCGTTTTCCAAATCCATTTTTTCTTTCTTTCTCAATGTTCTTCCCTTATCTCCACCCGCTCCCGAGACAGTCTTACTCACCGTGGTCTTATCGGCCAGCAGCTTCTCAATGACCTCAATTAACTGGTCTTTCTGGTCTGAATCAAGGCTGCAAGGAACAGACAAAGCCATTGGGTGCATAAACCTTTCCCTAAAAGCTGAGTCAACATACTGTGTCCTACCACGATATGAATTATTTCACGTTGGGAGGCATTTAAACATGATTCACTGTTTGAAATTCACACGCCTGCCTCATCCCTTCGTTCACACAGAAACACATATCTGTATATTTGCTCTCTGTGTGTGTGTTTAATTGAATTGAATTGAATTGAATTTATTGCATTTATATGCCGCCCTTTTCCCCGAAGGGGACTCAGGGCGGCTCACAATCCAAGTCAGGGAAGGGGGTACAGATAAGGGATTAAATAAAAGACGAACAGAACAATACACAATTTAAAAGCACACAACAACCATACCATTCGAGGGGGGGGGGGGCAAAAGCTCTTTAGCCCCAGGCCTATCGGAACAGCCAGGTTTAAGGCACAAAAACCCACAGTAAAATCTAGGACCACATCAGGAGTGAAATCCAGCAGGTTCTAACAGGTTCTGGAGCACTGGTAGCGGAAATTTTGAGTAGTTCAGAGAACCGGCAAGCACCATCTCTGACTAGTCCCCGAGTGGGTTAGGAATGAAGATTTTGTAGTATCCTTCCCCTGCCCCGCCACCCACCAAGAACTGGTATTAACAAAAAATTGAATTTCACCACTGGACCACATTACACCCTCAAAAGCTTTGGCAGTTACCCCCCAATTCCTTACCACAAAACACATTATCTTTAAACACGCTAGAGAAATCGTATTGACTGTCTTCAATGAACATGAATGTATTTATTCAACCCATATTTATTTAGCTTTTAACCTGCCTTCTCGTGTATTTGCCCTTGCTCTGTTATGCTGTGGGGAGCCACCTCCCTGCGTACTTTTGAAAGAACAAACGTGGCCCTCAGCCAGAAATTTTGCACACCCCTGTGCAAATAGGCAGGCATAAGGATGTGAGCCAAGCACACTGTAATACAGTATTTAACACCTAGGCTCTTGGCTAGGCTCTTGATCATTTGCTTTAGCACTTATATCTACCTGATTAGATTTAGATTTTTTTTAAACCTTGCATTTATGATGTTTACAAAAAACCCAAGGCAGCAAATATATAGCAATAGCAGTTAGACTTATATACCGCTTCATAGGGCTTTCAGCCCTCTCTAAGCGGTTTACAGAGTCAGCATATGGCCTCCAACAACAATCTGGGTCCTCATTTTACCCACCTCGGAAGGATGGAAGGCTGAGTCAACCCTGAGCCGGTGAGATTTGAACAGCCGAACTGCAGTCAGCTGAAGTAGCCTGCAGTGCTGCATTTAACCACTGTGCCACCTCAGCTCTCTAATACTCTCTTCTCCTATTTTCTCCACAACAATAACCTTGTGAGGTGGATTGGATTGAGAAAGAGAGGGACTGGCCCAGAGTTACCCGGCCGGCTTTCATATCTAAGATAGGACTAGAACTCACCATCTCCTGGTGATTGGCCC